>NC_081411.1:713889451-714199451 GCF_030272615.1 Cryptomeria japonica | reverse complement strand
CCAAGAGATACCTAGGGTAGCCAAGATGTTGTTGTAAGTACACAAAAGAGGAAAATAAATGTAGTGTCAAAAAATATCTCCCTTTGTGATTCAATGCGACAAATGGTGCCTTCATCCATATCATCGGACGTCGGGCATCACCACCTTTGTCCTTTTGTGCACCCGGGATCGCCTCGTCAGCTCCAAACTGGTCTCCACCAACTCCACCAACCTGTCACCTTTGGGGACTAGGGCGCAGTGCGAACATGTTAGTGTGGCGTGCTAGCGTCCTATGAATCTATGATAAATGGATACACTGTTCCAGCAACTCCTACCGATCCAGATACCAAGAAGCAATATGAATACAACGCTAAATCAAAGAATGTTATTCTTAGTGATCTATCAGAAACAAAATTTGTAAAAGTTATGCATTGCAAAATTGCCAAAGAAACTTGGGACAAGATGCAAAGAATATATGAAGGAGATGTCAAAGTGAAGGAAGCTAAGATGCAAAATCTTAGAGCTCAGTTTGAAGGTCTGAAAATGAAGGAAGAAGAGAAGATAGCAGATTTTGCAAAGGGTAGATGAGACTGTTAATACCATAAGAGGACTCGGAGAAGAAGTCAAAGATGAAGTTATTGTCAAAAAGGTACTCAGATCTCTCAATCCAAAGTATGACACAAAGGTCTCTTCTATCGAGGAAGCTAAATATTTAAAAACCATCTCTATGGATGAATTATTTGGTTCCTTATCAGCATATGAAATGAGGAAAGCAGGCATTGAATCTTCAAAGAGAGAGGTTGCATTTACTTCCATAAATAAAGGGAAAGAACAAGCTGCCAATGAGGAAGAAGATGAATCAGATGCTATTGAAGCTAACTTTGTTAGAAATCTCAAGAAAGGACCAAACAAGTATCGAGGAAAGCTACCTTTCAAATGGTTTGACTTTGGTAAAATTGGACATTTTTTTGCTAAGTGTCCCTATAAAAAGAAGGAAGATAATAATGTGGGAGGTGTCAAGGATAAGCGTAAAAGGTTTTATAAACCAAGAAGAAGAAACTTTCAAAAGAAGAAAGTTCTTTACTCAATTGATAGTGATGTCTCTGATGATGAAAGTGATTCAATTGAGGAATACAGTGAAGATGAAAAATAAACTAATGTCTTCATGGCTCAAGAGATCCTTAATGAGAAACATAGTGGTGGTCAATCTGAAAATTTAGATAACAATGAGGTAGAAGATGCAGAAGCTGTGATTGACCTTGAAGGAAAATTGGTTTGTGCTCTTGAATAACTTGACAAAGTAAGAAAAGAGTTGAAGAAATACAAGAAATTTTTCATAAGAGAGCATGACTTACTAAATAACAATATTGAAGAATCAAATAGAAATCTTGTTGCCATAACTACTCAGATGTAAGAAACCAAAAGAATGTATGAAGTTACAAAATTATATTTAGAAAACAAAGAGGAGTATCAAAATATGGGGGAAGAAATTGTGAATCTCATAAAAGAACTTCAAAAGTGAAAAGATGAACTCAAGGTTAGAATCAAGTATGAGGGCAGCAATGAGGAATTGGACAAAATGTTGAACAAGCAAAAGCACTCAAAGGATACACAAGGAATTGGATTTAATGTTGATCAATGTTCTACCAGTAAGGACTCAGCAAATAAAGAGATGCATTTTCTCTCTTCAAGTAAGAATGGAAATGAACAAACTTTCACTATCAGCAAGCCCACTGAGAAGAAAACATATGCTACTATTACAAAGAGTGGTCTTGTTGATCCAAATGGAAAAGCCAAGATAGATGATGGAGGTTTCACAAGAGTCAAGGATACAAGCAAGAGATCAAGAATATCGAGTTATGCTACAAGGAGACCAATGAGAAATAACTTCAAAAATAATTGATATCTACCTCAGTTCCATGGCTACTATTATAAATGCAATACTTATGGTCCTAGAATTGTAGAATGTAGACTTATTTGTAGGTCCCTCCTAGTTACAAAAGTAGGAATCATTTTAATTCTCTTAGAGATGTAAATGACATTTGCTATCACTGTTATGGTGTTGGTCATAAGAGTTATGAATGTAGGAGAAATGTATGTATGTCCTACAACGATTTTTCAAATTCATCATTCAATATAAATGTAAAATGCTATCATTGTCAAAACTTGGGCCACATTGCAAAACATTGTAAACTTAGAGCTGCCAAACAAATGAAGAAAATGTCACCCTTGGAACCAAACCCAAAATCATATCATAATGTGACAATGGAGAAGAAGCAAGAATCAAAACAAGTTTGGGTTGAAAAAGAAAAGGACAAAGTTGAATCAAGTTTGATTGTCCAAACTGCCCTAAGAATTTATGCATAGTAGAGAGTGGTTACTCAAATCACATGATTGGTGATAAGAAGAAATTTATCAAATTAGAAGACTGAGATGGTGTTTCAGTAAGGTTTGGAAATAATTTCTCAATCAAGATAAAAGGCAAGGGTACACTAAACATTGATGGAAAATTAAAACCTCATGATGTATATTCTGTGGAAGGTCTAAAACACAATTTGTTGAGTATAAGTTAAATGTGTGACAAAGGATACATGTTCACTTTTGACTCAAGAGGATGTGAAATCAGAAAGGAAAACACTTTCAAACTTATTGCTAAAGGCAAAAGGATAGATGGAAATGTGTACAACTTGAAAGAATGCTTTGAGTCTCAATGCATGATGAGACAAGTTGATGAAAGTTGCTTGTGGCATAGAAGGCTTGGTCACATTAATTTTGATAATCTTGTCAAGGTGAGCAAAAGAGGGTATGTTAGGCACATGCCTCGAATTATCAAACCGGCAAGCACTTTTTGTGATGAGTTTCAACGAGGAAAACAAACTAAAGAGAGCCACAAGACTAAAGAATACTCAACTACAAGGCCACTAGAGCTTGTGCATACAGACTTGTGTGGGCCTATAAGAACAAGAGCCCTAAATGGAGAGAGATACTTCATGCTGCTCATAGATGTTTTTTGAAGAATGGCGTGGGTCACCTTTCTACAAGACAAGTCTCAATCCTTTCAAAGATTCAAAAACTTTAGGAAGATGGTTGAAAAGGAAAGTGGTTACAAACTGAAATGTCTAAGATCAGACCGTGAAGAAGAGTTCACATCTAATGAATTTCAAGACTACTGTGAGGGACATCGAATAAGAAGACAATACTCTTCCCCTAGGACACCACAACAAAATGGTGTTGTTGAAAGGAAAAATAGGATAGTCAAAGAGATGGCAAGAACAATGTTAAATGGAGCAAATATTCTTGACGTGTATTGGAAAGAGGTAGTCCATACTTTTGTATACACATTAAATAGAGTACAAGTAAGAGAAAACAACAAAATGACACCTTATGAGTTATGGTATGATAGAAAACCTTCAGTAAAGTACTTCAAGGTGTTTGGTAACAAATTCTTTATCAAAAGAGATGAAATGGATTAGGGAGTTTTGAGTCAAGATGTGATGAAGACATCTTCTTGGGATACTCTACTCATAGCAAGGCTTATTGTTAGGTCCCGAAGACAACTGAGAGAGGGGGAGGGGGTGAATCAGTTGTCTAATAAATTTAAACCAAAAACCAATTAACAAACTTAATGCTTAATACCGGTAAACCAGTTAAGTGTGCCAGTAGACAATGTTAATAGTAAATTGCTATACCAGTAGAGATTAATGCATGAAACATAAACATAGAGTCATCCACAACACATAACACCAATATTTGTACGTGGAAACCCTGTAAGGGGAAAAACCACAGTTGGAAACCTTACCCACAATCAGATGATACTACTGTAAATAGTAAGTGTACATAAATGGGGTCTGCACATGCAGAAAGGCCAACAACCTAGAACTCACTACTCAATTGAAAAATGGGAGTCACACTAACTACAGTTGGATGGTTAAATCCAATAAGAATGTACTGCACAAAATAGCATCTTCATATGTTGGATTCAGTACCAGTGTAATGCTGATATGCTTCTACAAAAACCTAGCTTCACCTTCAAATGATGTCTTCGTGTATACCTCTGCTTAATCTTGCATATACCTTCACACAATTCTTTTTTCGCATTCCACATTTGATCTTACAAATAAGATCTTACATTTATACCATAACCTAAGACCAATTTTAGCAGGTTAGCTCTACAAGATATTACAATAAAAAACATTTTACATACAATATAATATCTGATACAATAACCAATTAAACATGTCGGCTTAATGCATTTACAACAATAATAAATCATCTCCATAGTGTGCCATGCTGATTTGGAAAAGATAAACTTGCTGGTGTAACCCTAGATAACCCTGGACCTATTTGCCGGTAAAAGCAAATATGCAAATATGAATATACCAATGATTAATTCTTCAAAACAAAGTGTCCATACGATGTCTTCGACATTACCAAGTGTCTTCCATATCATTCCAAGTGTCGATGAACATTATATCCTATTGGTAAACCATATACCAGTAACTGTGCAATAGTTACTTGCTTGTCGGCGAATGTTGTTGGATTTCCAAAGTGCTAGTGTTTCAGTAGGCGTTGACATCAATGACAAAACCATACCAAAATACCAACAATCTCCCCCTTTGACATTGATGGTAACACAAGATGGAAAAACCATCAAAGTGCCAAAACAGAAATGCCAAATACCAAAAACCAACAATCTCCTTTAAACAACAATTTCTCCCCCTTGGAGCAACATGTGTTTATCCAAAGATTAATCTTTAATACCAATCTTTTTTCAAAAGATAATGTGTTTTTCCATAGATATCTCTCCCCCTTTGACATCAAATGCCAAAGTTACAAAAATCAAGTTCATACAAAATACCAATCAATTCAATATACTAACTACTCCCCTTGAGAAGTAGCTTCCTCATCAAAGACCGAAGTAAAAGATTTGTCTTTCAATTCTATCGGTTGATGACAATCATCAACTGTCTAAGTCTCTACCGGTGGTAGTATGACTCCAAGTTGATCTTTGAGATATTCAAAGGTCTCCTTAGGCAAAGGTTTTGTGAAAATATCTACAAGTTGTTCTTTAGTATTCACATAAACCAGTTTTATCTCTTTTTCTTCAACTTTTTCTCTTAGAAAATTCAGTTTGATAGAAACATGTTTTGTTTTAGAATGTAATACTGGATTCTTAGATATATCAATTGCTGCAATGTTATCACAATATATAGTAATAGGTTCCTTGCATTTTACCTTTATGTCTTTCAACATTTGCTTAAGCCATAGTACTTGTGTACAGTTAGTTGTTGCTGCAACATATTCTGATTTGGCTATTGATAAAGATGTACAACTCTATTTCTTACTCAACCAAGAAACTAATCTTTTTCCAAGAAAGAATGCTCCTTCAGTGGTGTTTTTTCTATCATCCACATCTCCTGCCCAATTTGCATCTGTGTATGCACATAGGTCAAAATTTTCATCTCTAGGATACCATAATCCAAGATTTGTTGTACCTTGTAAGTACCGAAAAATCATTTTTACTGTTGATTCATAATTTTCTCTAGGATTACTTTGAAATCTAGAAACAATACATACTGCATTCATAATATCAGGCCTGGTTTGTGTCAAATACAGTAAACCTCCTATCATAGATTTGTATCTAGTTGGATTAATAGGTGTAGATTCATCCCTTTGAGATAATTTGTCATTTGTAGTCATAGGTGTGCTTACCGGTTTAAAGTTCTCCATCCCAAATTTCTTTAATAATTTTTTCATGTACTTGGATTGACTCAAAAATATACCTTTATCAGTCTGTGAAATCTGCAATCCTAAAAAGAATTTTATTTCTCCAATCATAGACATTTCAAATTCTTGCTGCATTTTAATAGAAAATTCCTTACATAATCCATCTTCTCCTCCAAAGATTATATCATCAACAAATACTTTAATAATCAAGATGTCATCATTAGTTATTTTGTAATATAAATTGCTATCTCCATTTCCTTTAGTAAAACCAATCTTTAAAAGATACTTATCCAACCTTGCATACCAAGCTCTTGGGGCTTGTTTTAATCCATACAGAGCTTTTCTTAACCTGCAAACCATATCATTGTCATCTGTCAAAGAAAATCCATTAGGTTGTTCAATATATACTTCCTCTTCAAGATCTCCATTCAAAAATGCACATTTAATATCCATTTGATAAACTTTGTAGTCCTTGTGAGCTGCAAAAGCCAAGAATAATCTGATTGCCTCAATTCTGGCCCGGTGCAAAGGTTTCATTGTAATCAACTCCTTTCTGAGAATATCCCTTACATACTAGCCTTGCTTTATTTCTAACAACCTTACCATCTTCATTAAGTTTGTTTCTAAATACCCATTTGGTTCCAATTACATTTTTATCTTTAGGCCGGAGAACTAATGTCCAAGTATTATTTTTCTCAATTTGTCCTAATTCTTCTTCCATAGTTTTAATCTAAAATTTATCTTCACATCCCTCATTGATAAATGATGATTCAATTTGAGAAATAAGACATACCTCTTGCCAATCTTCCTCTTGTCATAACTCCTTTAAATTTGTTTCCAATTATCTGATCTTCAGAATGATTCAATCTTACATACCGGGGTGTCTTAGTTTTTTGTTGTTCTTCGATTATTGTGGAATCCTCTAATGATACCGGGGTAACTGGATCTTCATTATGTACCAGTGGATTTAGTGTAGGTTCATTTGTCACAATTTATGTTGCCGGTTCAGAGTCTATATACCTTGAAGTTCCTCGGAATTGTTCATCAATCTTTACATTTGTACTCTCAACAATTTTCTACAATCTCTTATTAAAACATCTATATGCCTTGCTCTTAGATGAATAACCAAGAAATATTCCTTCATCACTTCTAGGATCAAATTTGCCAATATACTCATCTCTTCTAATATAACATTTACTTCCAAAAATTCTGAAATACTTAAGAGTAGAAGTATTACCAAACCATAGTTCATGAGGGGTCTTACCGGTTTCACCTTTGATGTGAACTTTGTTGAATGTATAGATAGCAGTGCTAACTGCTTCTCTCCAATACACATGTGGTAGATTTGCTTCTGATAACATACTTCTTGCTACATCCAAGATAGTTCTTTTTTTCATTTCAACAACTCCATTCTGCTGTGGTGTTCGAGGTGCTGATAATTGTCTTCTGATTCCATTCACTTCACAGAATGTATTAAAGTCCTTAGATGTAAATTCTCCTCCTTGATCTCATCTTAAACATTTGATTTTCTTACCGGTTTCATTCTCAACCATTGCTTTGAACAGTTTGAACTTTCCAAGTGCTTTTGATTTTTCTCTGAGAAAAGTAACCCAACACATTCTAGAATAATCATCAATAATTAGCATGAAATATCCATCACCTTCTAAGCTTTTAGTTCTAGTTACACCACATAAATCAGTGTGAATCAAATCAAAAGCATTATTGGATTTTTCTGGAATACTTTTGAAACTAGTTCTAACCTGTTTTCCAAATTGACATTCCTTACAAATTGTATTCTGAGGTTTCACAATTTTAGGTAGATCTCTAACTGCCTTAGAAGTACTGATTTTTACCATGCAATCAATGTTTACATGACATAGTCTCTTATGCCATAACCAACTTTCATCTATATGTGCAATCAAGCATGCCTTTTCACTGTTATTCAAATGAAAGATATTGCCTCTAGTTTGATTACCGGTTGCAATTTCCAAACCAGTTCTATTCATGATTTTACTTTTTCCATTTTTAAATTGTAACTGAAATCCTTTCTCAAGTAATTGACCAACACTTAAAAGATTATGCTTTAATCCTTCAACATAGTAGACATTGTCAGTGTTATGCTTACCATCAAGAGATATTGAACCCTTACCTTTGATTGAACAGGCTTTGTCATCTCCAAATCTTACTAAACCTCCATTGTATTCTTGAAAGTTCAAGAATTTACCTTTGTCTCCTATCATATGATGTGAGCATCCTGAGTCAATGATCCATTCATCCTTTACTTCAACTTTAGCTGCTAGGGCTTGTTCTACCAATTGAGCAGTAGGTGTTAGTTGATCTTCTGTTATAGCAACAAAAACCCATCCATTGTCTGCTAGATCCTCATCAGAATCATCAGTCACACCTTCATCAGCAATGTAACAGAATTTGTCTTTGTTCTTCTTAGATCTGTATCTCTGATATTCAGGATTAGGCTTGTATGTTCTTCTAGCTTCTTCTCTTAGTCTAGCATGTCTATCAGGGCATCTCGAAGCCATATGACCAATCTTATTGCAATTGAAACATTTAAAGGGTGCTTTACCTTCATACTTACTACCAACTTGACCTTTTGGCATTTTTCTTGCAAATAGTGCTTCAAGTTCTTCAAGCTCTTCATTTTCCTTCCTGGTTTCTTCAAGTTCTCTTGCATAAAAGGCTTTCCAGTCTGATTTGTCAAATGATGGAGCAGATGATGTTGATGCTTTAAAGGCCAGATCAGTCTTTATAGTAGCAATAGGACCAAATTCCTCAATTTCAAAGGTTGAAAGTTTTCCAATCAATGTATCACTAGTTACTAATCCATTAGGCATTGTTCTTAACTCATTTATAGCAGTAACCTT
Organism: Cryptomeria japonica; assembly: GCF_030272615.1. Classification (NCBI taxonomy): domain Eukaryota; kingdom Viridiplantae; phylum Streptophyta; class Pinopsida; order Cupressales; family Cupressaceae; genus Cryptomeria; species Cryptomeria japonica. The sequence continues at coordinate 714,190,866 of NC_081411.1, read as the reverse complement.
CATTTTATATGCTGGTGGAAATCCTCTTAAGATTTTTGAAACAATTTCATCCTCACTCAAGGTTCCTCCACAACATTTAATACCCAAAACAATTTCATTTACTCTTTCCATAAAAGTAGAAATCCTTTCATCTTCTTCCATTTTCAGATGTTCATACCTGACTCGGAAGCTTTCAAATTTTGCAATCTTGACTGTGGAATCTCCTTCATTTAGTGTTTTCAAATGATCCCAAATAGCTTTAGCAGTAGACCTATCTGATAATCCCATGATTTGTTGATCTGATAATGCGCTCAAAAGTGCTTCTCTTGCTTTGCAATCATTCTCTTCATCTTTAGCTAAGATAGTTAGAGTAGTCTGACTAGCTACAACAGCAGTATAACCATTCTTTGTAACTTCCCAGATGTCTTTATCGATGCAATTCAAATGTGTCTCCATCCTAATCTTCCATATCCTATAGTTGGTTCCATCAAGTTTAGGACTGTCCTTCATGAAATAATTAGTAGACATTGGATCTCCTCAAGTTGTTAAACTTCTGCAAAAGAGAACTAGGCTCTGATACCAATTGTTAGGTCCTAGAGACAACTGGGAGGGAGGAGGGGGGGTGTGAATCAGTTGTCTAATAAATTTAAACCAAAAACCAATTAACCAACTTCATGCTTAATACCGGTAAACTAGTTAAGTGTCCCAGTAGACAATGTTAACAGTAAATTGCTATACCAATAGAGATTAATGCATCAAACATAAACATAGAGTGATCCACAACACATAACACCAATATTTGTATGTGGAAACCCTGTAAGAAGAAAAACCACGGTGGGAAACCTTACCCACAATCAGATGATACTACTGCAGATAGTAAGTGTACATAAATGGGGTCTGCACATGCAGAAAAGCCAACAGCCTAGAGCTCACTACTCAATCATAAAATGGGAGTCACACTGACTACAGTTGGATGGTTAAATCCAATAAGAATGTACTGCACAAAATAGCATCTTCATATGTTGGATTCAAAACCGGTGTAATGCTGATATGCTTCTACAAAAACCTAGCTTCACCTTCAAATGATGTCTTCGTGTATACCTCTACTTAATCTCGCATATACTTTCACACAATTCTTTTTTTGCATTCCACATTTGATCTTACAAATAAGATCTTACATTTATACCATAACCTAAGACCAATTTTAGTAGGTTGGCTCTACAAGATATTACAATAAAAAACATTTTACATATAATATAATATCCGATGCAATAACCGATTAAACATGTCGGCTTAATGCATTTACAACAATAATAAATCATCTCCATAGCATGTCATGCTGATCTGGAAAAGATAAACCTGTCGATGTAACCCTAGATAACCTTGGACCTATTTGTCAGTAAAAGTAAATATCCAAATACGAATATACCAATGATTAATTCTTCAAAACGAAGTGTCCATATGATGTCTTCGACATTACCAAATGTCTTCTATATCATTCCAAGTGCCGGTGAACGTTATATCCTGTTGGTGAACCATATACCAGAAACTGTGCAATAGTTACTTGCTTGCTGGTGAATGTTGCTGGATTTCTAAAGTGCTAGTGTTTTAGTAGGTGTTGACATCAATGACAAAACCATACCAAAATACCAACACTTATAATTGTTACAACAAAAGATTGAGGAGAGTAGTTGAGAGTGTGAATATTAGAATTGATGAGGATATTCTCAAAGGAAGGCAAAATATTGTAAATCAGATTGAGGAACCATGTGTAGAAGAGGAAGTACAATCTGAAAGTGAACAAGAGGAAGAGGCACCAAGCAAAGATCCAAATAAGTATATTCAGGAAAAATCACCCTGATGATCAGATTATAGGCAACAAGAATGATGGTGTGCAAACAAGCAGAACAAGGAACAATGAACAAGTAAATTTTTGCCTTATGATCGAGATGGAACCCAAGACATATGATGAAGCCAACAAGAGTTAGAATTGGATAAGGCCATGGAAGAAGAGTTGCAGCAAATAGAGAAGAATAATAATTGGGATTTGGTTCCTAGGCCAACAGACAAGAATGTTATTGGCACCTAATGGGTCTACAGGAACAAGATAAATGAATAAGGCTAGGTAATAAGGAACAAGGCAAGGCTTGTATGCAAGGGATGTTCTAAGGCACAGGGCATATATTTTTAAAAAAACATTTTGTCTAGCTGAAAGGCTTGAAGCTATAAGGATGTTCTTGGCATTCTCAGCCTATAAAGGATACAAAGTATATCAAATGGATGTCAAATATGCATTCTTGAATGTCAATCTTGAAGAAGAGGTCTATATTGAGCAACCCGAAGGATTTTAGCTACATGAAGCTGAGAACTTTGTATGTAGATTGAGAAAATATTTGTATGGTCTAAAGCAAGTGCCTAGAGCATGGTATTCTAGGTTGGATAAGCACTTACATCAACAAGGATTTAAAAAGGGGTGTGCTTGTTACAAGTGCGGTTGTCATTGCACCAAACGATCAATTTTTTAATGCTCGATACAACCACTAGACTTATAGAATCCACAGGAGATAGTTAAGCCTTGCCACAAACCCTAGCGTTGTGCTGCATAGTACAAGGAGACCAAGGGTACACACCTTACAATAGTGCTGATAACAATTTGTATATCAAGGTAGATGATAATCATATGATCATTGTGGTTGTACATGTAGATGATGTCATTTTTGTAGGCAATACATATGTCCTATGTAAGGAATTTGTTGATCAAATACAATCTGAGTTTGAGATGTTTTTACTTGGAGAGTTGTCATACTTCCTTGGTTTGCATATTTCTTAGTTAGATAAAGGTATATTTATATCTCAAACTAAGTATGCCAAATCTATGTTAAATAAATTTTAGATGGAAGACAACAAGTCGGTTAGTACTCCCATGGTGACAGGATGCAAACTAAGTAAGGATGATGAGACACCCAATATAGATCAAAATTTGTATAGAACAATGATTGGGAGTTTGTTATATCTAGCAGCATCAAGGTCGGATATAATTCAAGCGGTGTGTATGGTGGCAAGATTTCAAGCAACTCCTAAATGATCACATGTCAATGCAGTTTGGAGGATATTCAATTATTTGGAGGGAACACTCAATTTTAGTTTATGGTATCCAAAGAAAGGTGATTTCACTTTGCAAGCCTATACTGATGTTCATTGGGAAGGTTGTGTAGATGATAGGAAGAGAACTAGTTGTGGAGATTTCTTCCTAGGAGATAAATTGGTTTCATGGCACAACAAGAAACAAGAGTCGATCTCATTATCAACTATTGAAGTTGAATACATTTCAGCTGCTACATGTTGCTCTCAAGTGTTCTGGATGAAGCAGACACTCAAGGACATTCAGGTAGAATTTTTAGACCCCATTCGTATCATGTTTGACAATTCAAGTGTTATAAATATATCAAAGAACCATGTCATGCATTCTAAGACAAAGTACATTGCCATCAAGTATCATTTTCTCAAGGAAAAGGTTGTAGAGAAAGAGGTTAAAGTTGAATATGTGTGCAGTGGTGAACAAGTAGCCGATATATACACTAAGACACTACCAAAAGATAGCTTTGAATATCTAAGGTACAATGTGGGCATTGTCCCATCCCATTTCTTTTCAGCACTTATGATGTAGGAGCATCCCCGGTTCACAACAATCTTGCATCAACCAAAAACATTTTCTTTTATATTTTGTTTTTTGTTTGCAAGTTCAGTTTTCCTTTCTGTGTGTCTCGGTTTTGGCTCACCGGATCTTGTGGAGTTGGATTCTACTTGAAGACTTGATCATCTTTCTTGCTTCCAAACCGCATCTCATTTGGATCACTTACCGGCAAGATATCGCTACCGGTTTCCATAGTTGTTTCTTGTTACCAGTTGCCTGAGACCTATTTTGGTGATCTACCGGAACCCATTTCGAAGCTTGCAGAGCCTTGGACGTTGATCTTGATGTTTCTTGGCATGTGGCCGACCTTCTACATTTCATCCTTTGGATTTTCTGGAGGAATCTCTTGGCGGAGGCTGACCTTATTCATTTTTGCACGTTAGGTCTTGTTCTTCGGGTTTTGATTATTTTGGGCCGACTGGATCCTTTGGATCAATATATATATATATTTGTAATCGTGTTTTATAATGCAATGAATTTTGGAATCAAACGGAGTATCAGATAGATAGACTGTGCCTAGAAGATAGATCTTCCAATTCAAGCTCCTGGTTGTGACCTATTCTATCAAGCCTCTGTGTCGATATGTTGTAACCTGATTGTTACCAGTTGGATATAATCAAATTTCATGCAATAAACTTTCTGTTTTGTATTGCCTCCATCATATCTGTGTGTTTCCTTTGTGTTTACTCTTGTTGACCGGTCCGGATAGATCTCTTTGAGGTCCCTCCTCACTGGTGACTGCTTCAAGTGGTATCAAAGCTAAGTTTCATTCCAGAGGTTGCGTCACTTGAAATTTTGTTGTAGAGTGGCGGATTGCGGATCCGACCTGCAATTGTAGAGGACTAGCATGAATCGATGTCACAAAGAGGAATTAGGAATGGAGCGTGTGGGAATGCAAACCCTGTTGTGATGGAGATGTTGCAAGGAATAGCAGCTCGGTTAGAAGCCGTGGAGATAGCCCAAAGAAGAGGCCAACATATTGAAGATGTAAGCAAAGATGAAGGAGAACAAGCCCTAGCGGAACAAGTGAACCTACAGGCAGTTGATCTAGATGAAGAAAGGTTTTTAAGGGTTTTGAGTAGGGTGAACACTAAACCTCATTTTACCCACTAGAATATGATGGGAAGTTAGATTCGAATGAATTGATGGATTGGATCTCAGGGATGGAGAAGTATTTTGATTTTTAAAACACTGTAGAAAAAAAAAAGGTGAAATATGCTTGTACCTGGTTGAAAGGTCATGCATCTCTTTGGTGGGAGCATTTGCAAGTTGATAGACAAAGAAGAGGTAAAGAAAAGATTAAGACATGGGATAGGATGATTTCTAAGTTGAAATCAAAGTTTGTAGTGGCGAATTATCAAGTGGATTTATTCAGGAAGTTTCAAAATCTAAGACAAAAGGAATCTAGTGTGAAGGAGTACATCGAAGCATTTTACAAGTTGAACATCAGATCCAGACATGTTGATGATGAAGTTGAACAAATTGAAAGATATTTGAACGGATTACGGATGTCTATACAAGATGAACTTGGTATGATCTAATTGGAAAGTGTTGAAGAGGCTTACCAGTATGCACTAAAGGCTGAAGAGAAATTGAATAAAAGACATGAGCAGAGACAGAAAGGTAGAGGTGGAAGGTTTACTAGAGGAATATTTCAAGGAGAAAGAGGATATATCAGAGGAAGAGGAACCGGTACAGATCAGAACAAGGTCAAGGAAGTGATAAAAGAATGTAATTCATATTGGAAGGATGATAGAAATTTCTACCGGAGGAGAGAACCGGATGGTTATCGGAATGAGAACTTTGGAAGACAAGATAAGAGGTCATTTAGAGGAACCTGCTTTAAATATGGAGGACACCATGCATTTGAATGTAAGAAGACATAGGCTATTGGAAGAGCAGCAGTGGTGGAAGAAAACCCCACCGGATCAGACAATAAACCAGAAGATGGAGAACTGTTGATGATGAGGAGAACTTTGTGTCATACCAGAGGAGATGAAGAACCCTTGTAGAGGAAGAACCTATTCAAGACCAGATGTAAGGTATCTGGTAAGTGTTGTAAAGTTGTTATTGATAGTGGTAGTTCAGATAACCTTGTTTTAGAAGAGATGGTGAATAATTTGAAATTGGAGAGATTGAAACACCCTAATCCTTATCAAATAGCATGGATTCAAGATGAACATAAATTGTTAGTAAGTGAACAGTGTTTGGTAAAATTGAATATTGGGAATTATCATGATAAAGTTTTGTGTGATAATATGCCTATGGATATTTGTCATCTTTTGTTGGGAAGACTTTGGCAATTTGATAAACAAGCAATACATGATGGGAGGAAGAATACATACACTATTGTGGCCAATGGGATGAAGCAAACCTTATTACCTTTGGAGGAACCTTTGAAGAGTGGAGTCTATACAAATGCCAGAATCTGTTTAGTATATGGAAAGAAATTCATGGATGGACTGAGACATGAGAATGTGTGTTTTTCCTTAATTCCTAAGAAGACAAAGAGATCGAAACCGAAAGGAGAACACCCGACAAAGATAAGAGATTTGCTAACAGAATATAAGGATATCATTTCATATAATGTACCTGATGGATTGCCACCTGTTAGAAGTATTAGTCATTGCATGGACTTGATTCCCAGAGCTAGTTTGCCTAACAAAGTTGTACACTAGTTGACACTGGCAGAAAATGAAGAACTGAATAGACAAGTGCAGGAGTTGTTGAAGAAAGATTTGATCAAGTAAAGTCTAATCCCTTCTGTAGTCCCAACAATATTAGAACCCAATAAGAATGGAGAATGGAGGATGTGTACTGATTAAAGAGCAATAAACAAGATCACAATGAAATACCAATTTCCTTTGCCTATGATGGATCACATAATGGACTGTTTTGTTGGTGTAAATAATTATTCATCATGGATATTATTACACTTTACTTAAGTTTACTTAGGAAATGTATTTCATAATAGTTTGGGTATAAGACACTTGGGTGTTTGTGCCACATTGGGATAGTGTGTGTGCTACATTGGGGTAGTAGCACATTGTTGATCTTGTTGTTACATTCAAAAGGAAAAGGGAAAGCATTCATGACTTCTACAAGTGGGAAGACTCACTCTTTTGGGACAAGAAAAGGAAAAGCTCTATGTGCTACTACCAGTCATGATTCAGAGAGATGGCTTCTAGATTCAGGGGCTTCTCATCATATGGCATCTTCGCAGTCTATGTTCTCTACATTTGAGCCTTGCACCATGCCACAGATTTTGATGGGCAATCATACATACATGGATGTGATTGGGAAAGGGTCTATTGACATTGGGGATAACTCCTTCAATGATGTGTTGTGTGTACCCCACTTGACAAACAATCTCCTTTCTATCTATCAAATCACACATGGCGCAACTAAGAGAGTTGTGGAGTTCACACCTGAGTCAATTTTCATTAGAGACTTGGAGACTGGAGATATCATTGCGACTGGGGTGGTTGATCATGCATATTGGTTATACTCCTTTTTAGATTTTGTTGATGATGATGATTTCACATTTGATGATTCTACACATAATGATCACACTTCTTGTGATGGTTCAGTTTTTGAGGAGAACTTTGGACACTTGAACATGGGGATTCTCACATGTGAACCCGTTCTTGAGTCTTGTATTTCATCTCCTCATATTGATATCCCATCACCTATTGCAACTGATGATGTGGATAGTGCGACAGTTTTCCCTTCATGTGATTCAGTCTAGCAGGATATTCATTGTCTTCCAGCTTCAGATTCATGGGATGGTTACTTGATAGACATTGCAGGTTTGTTTATGGAATCCTACATTGCATATTTGGGAGACATCATTGATGACATTCATCTTCTCTTTGATGAAGGTGATCCTTCTTTGATTGTTGCGAGGGCACACTCTGACCCTCTTGTTCATTCTCTACATGATCATTCTTTTGAGATTGACATAATTGTGGATACTTATGTACAACAGTTGGAGGAGGTTGTTGGTGTAAATAATTATTCATCTTGGATATTATTACACTTTACTTAAGTTTACTTAGGAAATGCATTTCATAGTAGTTTGAGTATGAGACACTTGGGTGTTTGTGCCACATTGGGATAGTGTGTGTAAGAGAAATTCCACCGTTTATGGTGTTGATCTTGTTGTTACACTCCACATTCAGTGGGTGATCCACCTCATGTGGACTATTATATTATTTCTCCTACCTACCCTTGTTTCTTATTGAGCCACATGTCATGTTTGTGTGCTCACATATCCCTAGTTTTGCCTATATAAGCAGGCTCATCTACATTGTATGTAATTTGATTATTGATCATTTTCTATTGATGAAAATACAGTTTATTTTTGTCCTATATTGTGTCTCTATTTTGTACATTTCATTGAGCTCTTGATCTTGACAAAATCTCACATGGTATCAAAGTCATTGGGGCTTCATTGATTCATCTTGAAGAGGCATTATTGTGACGTCAAGAGGCAGATCTGAGGAGTAGCATCTTTTGGAGACGTCCTAGACCAGATCCGACCCCGCCATTGCGTCTAGAAGGCCGTTTCCATGAATTTTGGTTATAAAGTCGGCCTATTTTGGTGAGAAAAAAAAATTTAGCCAATTTTGCTAATATTGTATGAATTTTGAAATTTTTTTATTTTCCGAAAATAAAAAATCAAAAAAAAAATTTCGGAAAAATTTTTCAGACAAAAAAAAAATTGAAAAATAAAAAAAAAATCAATTTTTGGGAGTCCACAGACCCCCCATACCCACAATCTATGTGTGCAGGTCGCGTACCTGTACCCACTGCTGACAGGTACTTGTTGGTACCTGTGTACACCGCCGACGCCACTCGTACCTGCAGATCGACGACACCGCCACCCGCGCCTCGTCCCGCAGCTCCTCCCGCGCACCACTCTCCGGCTCCTGCTCCTCCTCTCTGGCGCCTACTACCACACGCCCCCGACGCCGCCGCCGCCCGAGCGCCTCAGCTCCCCCGCCGCCGCCGCCACCACCGGCTTCCCTCGGCTCCGGCCGCTTCCTCCACCGGCGGTCAACCCAGATTGGAGGACCCGCGTTCGCCATGTAGCAGGCGGCCACTGGCCCATGGGTACAATCCATACACTGTGACACATCAGCTCGTACGCACAGTCATCTGCCACGCAGAGCTGCCCAGTCAGCAAATCCGTACAATACGGCCTGCACAGTCATCTGCCACGTTATCAGTCCGTACAATACAGACGACCAGTCAACAGGGAGGCGAAGTTTTCATGACGGTCATATGACCGTCAAATTTAACCTCACAGTTTGCTAACGTCATCATTTTTCAAAAATTTGGCAGGCCCCTCTCATTGAGCTTTTTGATTTTGCAGTTCAACTTCAAATGGCCATAACTTGCTCATTTTTGCTCCTTTTTGGGTGCAATTTTTTTTTAAATGGGCTGGAATTTCGTGCTCTCCGCAGTGGTGAAGAAATTTTTGATTTTGATGCACGGATTTTTTAGAAAATGTTGTTTTTGGTGACTGTACCTGAGTAATCCTAGTTTTTGCAACTTCAAAGGCTTCATTTAGGGTCATACGACCTCCTTTTCAAGTGCCATTTTTTTTGAAAGTGCGTATTTTTTCATCTACTTTCACATGATGCTATAATATTGATGCCATTGTAAGTAGAAATTGTACTTTCAGATTTTGGTCTTTTTGGCTCTCTTGGTACTTGTATATTTGCTTGAATCTCAGTTAGATTCATTGCACTATTGATTGAAGTCTCTTATATCTCATTTGGGAAGTTGTAAAATTTGCATCATAAGTCCACTTTGCCTTGTTTTGCAAGTGGCTCATTGTAATCGCACTAAGTATAAAGTGTCAAAATCATCACTTTTGGGGGGGTACTTTGATTGATTGAATTTGGGGGGTGTCTCTTGTGCTTTTGTGCTCTTGTGTTCCTTTCTTTTTGCTGCTATGGGTTCTTCTAAGTTTCCTCTCTGAACTCCACATAATTATGCTACTTAGAAAATTGATGCATGGAGTAAACTTATGGAAAAAAGACTAACTCATTACATTGATGGAACTATTGTTGCTCCCGCTGATCCTAAGGTTGATCCAATTGGTCACTTGGATTGGCTCACTAAAAATATCATGGCAATTGGTACCTTAAGAAAGTATGTATCAAAGGATCTCATTTTTCATATTGAGAAATGTACTCTAATCAAGGATGCTTGGCAAAAGTTTCAAGACTTGTATGGTCAAGTTGATGAGATTAGGGGATATCAAATTGATAGTGATTTCACCATGTTAGATCCTAAGAACTTTGATACTATACAAGATTATGTCACTCAGGCAAATGAGTTGAGGGCACAACTCAAAGATTGTGGCATTGATAAGAAAGATACTCAATTGATATTCAACTTGATAGGCAAGCTTCCACAAGAATATGCAGCATTTGTTTCTAGTTTCCAAACCCATAGGATGACAATGGGTTCAAGCTACAAAATGCCTACATTTGATGCTTTCAATGAAATGTTGATGATGGAACAAACTAAGTTGATAAGCATGGGCATTCTTAAGGCTTCTAAGTCTCAAACATTAGTGGCAAATCAAGGGAACAAAGGAAATCAAGGAAATGACAACTCAAACAAGAAGAAATGGCAATCAAAGCCTAAGGAAAAAGCACCATCTTCTCCAAAACAAGGAGATTCATCCTCTTCCAAGAGAGATAATTCACCAAAGAGGGAGAGACCTACTTGTGCTTATTGTAAAAAGATTGGTCATGAGGAGCATCGTTGCCATTCTAAGAAGATTGATGAGCTCACACATATCATCAAAAAGCATAACATTGATTTACCTAAAGTCTACAAGAAGGATGATTCATCAACTTCCACTTCCTCACATTCAAAAGGAAAAGGGCAAGCATTCATGGCTTCTACAAGTGGGAAGACTAACTCTTTTGGAACAAGAAAATTAAAAGCTCTATGTGCTACTATCAGTCATGATTCAGAGAGATGGCTTCTAGATTCAGGGGTTTCTCATCATATGGCATCTTCGCAGTCTATGTTCTCTACATTTGAGCCTTGCACCATGCCACAAATTTTGATGGGCAATCATACATACATGGATGTGATTGGGAAAGGATCTATTGACATTGGGGATAACTCCTTCAATGATGTGTTGTGTGTACCCCACTTGACAAATAATCTCCTTTCTATCTATCAAATCACACATGGCGCAACTAAGAGAGTTGTGGAGTTCACACCTGAGTCAGTTTTCATTAGAGACTTGGAGACTAGAGCTATCATTGCAACTGGGGTGGTTGATCATGCATCTCGGTTATACTCCTTTTCAGATTTTGTTGATGATGATGATTTCACACATTATGATCACACTTCTTGTGATGGTTCTGATTTTGAGGAGAACTTTGGGCACTTGAACATGGGGATTCTCACATGTGACTCCATTCTTGAGTCTTGTATTTCATCTCCTCATATTGATATCACATCACCTATTGCACCTGATGATTGGAATAGTGAGACAGTTTTGCCTTCATGTGATTCAGTGCAGTAGGATATTCATTGTCTTCCAGCTTCAGATTCATGGGATGATTACTTGACAGACATTGCAGGTTTGTTTGTGGAATCCTACATTGCGGATTTGGGAGACATCATTGATGACATTCATCTTCTCTTTGATGAAAATGATCCTTCTTCGATTGTTGCGAGGGCACACTCTGACCCTCTTGTTCATTCTCTACATGATCATTCTTTCGAGGTTGACATGATTGTGGATACTTATGTACAGCAGTTGGAGGAGGTCTCTTTATGTTTTGAGGAGACATGTGAGTCTTTGGGACATGTTCTACATCCATCTCCACTAGATCTTGGAGTGCCTTTTTCAGCAGTGTGGCATAGTTTACCACCTTTGGAGGGGGTATCTTTCAGCATCGACATGGGGACACTTGAGCAGTTTTCAGAGATTCCTTTCATCATGAGTTTTCTTCATACATCGAGCTTCTATCATTGGTGTAGATTCCACATTGAGGGGGGGCTTCCTAGCTTCTCTTCTTCTCTCATATGGGGGGACTTTTTCCTCACATGGGGTATTGTTCTTCACATTCTTCTATGAGAGTTCTCTTGTATCGCTTTCATCTCTCTTTTGGGGGAGGGTTTTTTCCCATTGGGTTTTTCTCTCTTTCCCCACTTTGTGAGAGTTTTCATTGCATTGGTTTTCATGCATTTGCATTTGTACATGGGTACCTAACATGGCCTCGTAGCCGGGACCCATCTTGCATTGCTTAGTTGCATTGTAGACTTAAGTGCATTCCCCTAAGTTGCACTTAAGGGGGGGTGTTGGTGTAAATAATTATTCATCTTAGATATTATTACACTTTACTTAAGTTTACTTAGGAAATGCATTTCATAGTAGTTTGGGTATGAGACACTTGGGTGTTTGTGCCACATTGGGATAGTGTGTGTAGGAGAAATTCCACCTTTTATGGTGTTGATCTTGTTGTTACACTCCACATTCAGTGGGTGATCCACCTCATGTGGACTATTATATTATTTCTCTTACCTACCAACACCTATTTCCTACCTACCCTTGTTTCTTATTGAGCCACATGTCATGTTTGTGTGCTCACATATCCCTAGCTTTGCCTATATAAGCAGGCTCATCTACATTGTATGTAATTTGATTATTGATCATTTTCTATTGATGAGAATACAGTTTATTCTTGTCCTATATTGTGTCTCTATTTTGTACATTTCATTGAGCTCTTGATCTTGGCAAAATCTCACAGAGGTCTCTTTATTTTTTGAGGAGACATGTGAGTCTTTGGGACATGTTCTATATCCATCTCCACTAGATCTTGGAGTGCCTTTTTCAATAGTGTGGCACAGTTTACCACCTTCGGAGGGGGTATCTTTCAGCATCAACATGGGGACACTTGAGCAATTTTCAGAGATTCCTTTCATCATGAGTTTTCTTCATACATCTTCCCTTCATGATTGGGGAGACTTCATGGATACACCTTTGGTTTTGTTTCTTCCTAAGGGGAGCAATGTTGTTCGATGTTCATGGAGCAGTTTCTTCATACATCAAGCTTCTATCATTGGTGCAGATTCCACATTGAGGGGGGGCTTCCTAGCTTCTCTTCTTCTCTCATATGGGGGGGGGACTTTTTCCTCACATGGGGTTTTGTCCTTCACATACTTCTATGAGAATTTTTTGTATATAGTTTTCATCTCTCTTTTGGGGGAGGGTTTTTTCTCTCTTTCTCCACTTTGTGAGAGATTTCATTGCATTGGTTTTCATGCATTTGTACATGGGTACCTAACATGGCCTAGTAGTCAGGACCCATCTTGCATTGCTTAGTTGCATTGTAGACTTAAGTGCATTCCCCTAAGTTGCACTTAAGGGGGGGTGTTGGTGTAAATAATTATTCATAATGGATATTATTACACTTTACTTAAGTTTACTTAGGAAATGTATTTCATAATAATTTAGGTATGAGACACTTGGGTGTTTGTGCCACATTGGGATAGTGTGTGTAGGAGAATTTCCACCTTTTATGGTGTTGATCTTGTTGTTACACTCCACATTCAGTGGGTCATCCACCTCATGTGGACTATTATATTGTTTCTCCTACCTACCCACACCTATTTCCTACCTACCCTTGTTTCTTATTGAGCCACATGTCATGTTTGTGTGCTCACATATCCATATAGCCTTGCCTATATAAGCGGGCTTATATTCATTGTATGTAATGCTTAATGATCCAGTTGATCATATTTTTCATCTTGATAGAATACAGTTTATTTTTATCATCTATTTTGTTCTCTCTTATTTGTGCTTTCGATTGCCTCTTGATCTTGGCAAAATCTCACATGTTTGAGCGGAGAAAAATACTTTACAAAGATAGATTTGAAGAGTGGATATCATCATATCAGGATCAAAGAAGGTGATGAGTGGAAGACAACATTTAAGACAAATGAAGGACTATATGAATGGTTGGTGATGCCTTTTGGATTGACTAATGCACCGAATACTTTCATGAGGCTGATGAAAGAGGTATTGAAGGAATTATTGGGTAAGTTTGTTATTATATATTTGGATGACATTCTGATTTTCAGTTGAACAAAAGAGGAACATTTGTTGCAGTTAAGACATGTTTTGCAAAGGTTGAGAGAAGAAAATTTGTTGATCAATATCAAGAAGTTTACTTTCATGAAGGATGAGTTAGTCTATTTAGGATTTATGATATCTAAGGATGGTTTGAAGATGGACCTTGAGAAAGTGAAAGCCATTATTGAGTGGCCTACACCGGAAAGCATTGGAGAGGTAATATCATTTCATTGATTGGATAGCTTTTACCAGAAGTTTATCAGAAATTTCAGTTTAGTTTGTAACCTTATGATTGAGACCATGAGAGAAGATCGGAAGGAATTCAAGTGGACCACCGGAGCAAAAAAAAGTTTTAAATTGTTGAAGCAGAAAGTGACTGAGCAGCCTGTGTTGGCTTTACCAGATTTCAATAAAGTATTTTAAGTGGATTGTGATGCAAGTGGAACGGCAATAGGAGCAGTAGCATATTTCAGTGAAAAATTGAATGATGCCCGGAAGAGATATTCAGTGTATGATCAGGAATTTTATGCCATAGTTCAAGCCTCGAAGAAATGGAGACATTACTTGTAGCCTAAGGAGTTTTTGTTGTATACAGATCATCAAGTTTTGCAATATTTGAATAGCTAGAGTAAGTTGAATCAAAGACATATGAGATGGGTAGAATTCTTGCAGAGTTACACCTTTGTGTTAAAGCAGAGAAGTGGAAAATCTAACGAAGTTGTTGATGCATTGAGTAGGAGAAGGAATTTGCTGACAGAGATGAGAGTGACAGTATTAGATTTTGAAGATTTGAAGACTTTGTATGATGAAGACCTAGATTTTGGAGAGCATGTAGAGAACCGGTTATGGTAGATAGAAGCAAATGGTTGGATTATTTTATTCAAGATGAGATGTTATTCAAGGGAGTTCAATTGTGCATACCTAAGAGTTCCATGAGAGAGAATTTGATAAAAGAGAAGCATACTGGAGGTTTAGCTAGACACTTTGGCATTGACAAAATAGTTGCATCGGTGAGTGAGTAGTAATTTTGGCCCCAAATTCATAAGGATGTTAGCGATATGTGCAGGGTTGTAGAGTTTGTCAAATTGCAAAAGCTAGTAGTCAGAATGTGGGATTGTATAAACCTTTGACAGTACCGGTAAGACCTTGGGAGGATATAAGCATGAATTTTGTACTTGGACTGCCTAAGACACCGAGAGGGAATGATTCTATATTTGTGGTAGTGGATAGATTTTCAAAGATGACTCATTTCATACCTTGTAAGAAGACATCAGATGCATTGCATGTAGCAGACCTATTTTTCAATGAAGTGATGAGATTGCATGGATTACCTAAGATCATAGTTTCAGACAAAGATACTAGGTTTGCTAGCTATTTTTTAAGAACACTTTGGAAGAAGATGAAGACCGATTTGAAGTTCAGTTATACTTTTCATCTACAAACTGATGGACAAACAGAAGTAGTTAGGATTTAATCCTTCCACAAGAAGAGTTTGCCTATAACAATTCAGTGAATAGAAGTACCGGAAAAACACCTTTTGAGATTGTTACAGGAGTGCATCCTAGAGGAATAGCAGAATTGAGAGACATTAGCAGTGAAGATCAGAAGAGTTTAGAAGCAGAAGAATTTGTAGATCACATAGCAGCATTGCATATTCAAGTTTATAAACAACATTTAGAAGACATGAATAGAAAATACAAGGAGAAGGCAGATGAGAAGAGGAGACATAAGGAATTTGAAGTTGGCGATGAAGTGATGGTATACTTGAGAAAAGAGAGATTCCCGGTTGGAAATTATAATAAGTTACAGATGAAGAAGTTTGGACTCTGTAAGATTTTTAGGAAGTTTAGTTCTGGAAATGCATATGAAGTGGAGCTACCGGATAGTCTAAGTATTTCACCTATATTCAACATTGTAGATCTTCATGAGTACCATGAACCAGAATTCAACGAGGACAGTGCTGCGGACCTTGAGAAACAATTGCCCCGGAAGGAACTAGATCAAATTGAAGAGATTTTGGATAGTAAGATTGGGCATAGTACCTAGAATAGTCAGTAAAAAGAATATCTTCTGAAGTGGAAGAGAAGACCAGTCGAAGATTTATCTTGGATTTCTCATGCAGAGGTAGATCGCCTTGGTTTCTCTTTGACCCCAGCAAAGTGAGAGGCTCACTTTTTCAATAACCTCGGATATCTGATGCAAGAGCATCCTCGCTTCACAACAATCTTGCATCAACCAAAAAAATTTTCTTTTATGTTTTGTTTTCTGTTTACAGCTTCAGTTTTCCTTTATGTGTGTCCCAGTTTTGGCTCATCAAATCCTGCGGATTTGGATTCTACTTGAAGAATTGATCATCTTTCTATCTTCTAAACCACATCTCATTTGGATCACTTACCAGCAAGATATCGCTACCGGTTTCCATGGTTGTTTCTTGTTACCGATTGTTCCTTTTTTACTGGTTGCCTGAGACCTATTCTAGTGATCTACCGGAACCCATTTTGAAGCTTGGAGAGCCTTGGATGTTGATCTTAATGTTTCTTGGCATGTGGCCGACCTTTTACATTTAATCATTTGGATTTTCTGACATAATCTCTTGGTGGAGGCCGACATTATTCATTTTTGCACATTAGGTCTTGTTCTTCGGGTTTTGATCCTTTTGGGCCGAATGGATCCTTTGGATCGATATATAGTTGTAATTATGATTTAGAATGCAATGAATTTTGGAATCAATTGGAGTATCAAATAGATAGATTGTGCCTAGAAGATAGATCTTTCGATTCAAGGTCTCGGTTGTGACCTATTCTAGTAGGCCCATGTGTCTGTATGTTGTAAATCGGTTATTACCAATTGGATGTAATCAAATTTCATGCAATAAAACTTTCTATTTTGCATTTCATCGATCATATATGTGTGTTTTTGTTGTGTTTACTCTTTCTGACCGGTCCGGATAGATCTCTTTAAGGTCTCTCCTCACCGGTGACTGCTTCAACAAAGGTGTATTTTGAGGTTTATGGTTCATGGGGAGCATATTGTTTTATTGTTTTTCATCCTTGAAACTCATGTTTGTCTTAGGGGGAGTTCTGAAATTTTTGTAAATAGTATTGGTACTACATTTTATATTGTAATAATGGTTCATCTAGCTTTCAGACGGTACTAGCAGTCCAAATCTATGCATGTAGAGATGGTCATAGGGGGAGAAGAATAAGTCTGAATTTGTTCTCTGTCAGGCCCTTTGCCATTTTTGGCAAAGGGCGAGAGAAGAAAGTGTGTTGAAATCAATGCCAAAGGGGGAGATTGTTGGCATTAGATTGTTACTAATGTCAACAATTCAAAAGATGCAGTGGAGAGATTAGACAAGTTACAGTGGAGAGATAAAATTAACAGGTTGAAAAAGTGTTGTTGCAGCATCATATAACACCATTTTATATGCACAAGGAGAGGAATGCATGAAGTGTGTCATTGGGACATGAAAATAGACAAGGACATAGGTAATTGTCTTGAAAAAATATTATGAAATATAGTTTGACTTAGAAAAAGTTAGTTGCAGTTGTCAATAACATGCAAGTTATCTCATGCAATTATAGGGAGTATTAGTCACAGTTGTCAATAACACACAGGTTATCGCTACCTATAAAGCTGCAAAACCGTGACAGGAAATTCAATAGCAAGACGGGTTAGTCACCTCGCCATCCTGTAGCAAGAAACACTTAAGGCAAAACACTCTGCGGGCTAGTCGTTAAAGTATGACGGAGATATCAATAACACACACATTATGCTACTCGGCTTATCCCGCGACATGTTATTCACTGGTAAATAACCTTGCGAGATAACACTTAAATGAAGCAAATAATGAACCTCGTTATCTCACGACATGTTATTTGTTTTAAAATAACCTTGTGGGGTAACAATAAACAAAGGTAAATAAGGCACCCTGTTATCCCATGTCGTGCAAACTTGGAGAGAAATGGTCGTGTGGGGTAAAAATACAAAAGGGAATATATGGATCTCGTTAGCCTGTGTGGTAAGAAGGCCTAAGAGAAAATGATGCAGGATAAGGAAATCGGTAGAAAGCATGTTATCTCGCCAACTCACATGAAGGAATAGTTGTTGATTTGTGACGCGTATAATATGCATGTTATATGATCTGCGGAACATATTTGCACAGCCTGTGAAACCAACGTGGATTCTTCTTCCACACGTAAACCTTTTGTGAGATGAGGATTTGTTAATGGGTCCCACCATTCACCAAGTGGCCGAGTGACAGGTAAATTTCAGGTGGACAATAACATCTTTTTGATTGGTTGATGAAGCAAGAGCATACGTATAAGATAAGATATTCCAGTTTGAGAAGCACACAGAAACAAAAGTTAATGTTGGGCAGAGTTGCAATTAAAAATATATTCTTGAACTGATAATTATGTATAAGATAAAATATGATACCTAAGATTGCTGAGAATAGAAGGAATGTGAAATTTAATGTGGGCACCTGCAGACAGAGATGAAGTGACATACACTACATAAGGTGGAGTAGCTCTAGAATGATCTGAAGATCTTCTAGTGGGATGTAAAATCCAAGATTACTAAATATAGTAATCTTTGCTCAGAGATACAATCTGATTTGAGAAGGATTCCAAGGGGATCAAATATTATTGATGGCTAGTTGTCTGGATAGAGTGTTCAAAGGATCAAATCAGCAAGAATAATTGGATTTCTCAAATGTCGAGAAGATTAATTTTTTAATTCATCCTTGGAGGAAAAAATGAAGTTGGACGTAGATTGCTTCTTAGTGAAGTTTGTGAGTAGTTGAAAAGATTGAAGCGGAAGAGTGTTGCAAGAGTGAAGAAAGAGTAGTTCTGCAAAAACTGAGGCAATAGAGAGTGAAAGAGGGAGACAACAAAAAAAAGCGTATTCCGTAAGTGTCAACAACACGAAGCCTAAGTGGTCAATAACAATGCAGAAATTACTGCTGGCAGAATACTCAGAAGGTGAAGAGAAGATAAGTGGCAACAAAAGGTTGATGTAGAGAGCTAAAATTGAGGACGAAGAAGACAAAGAAAACAAGGCAAAAAAATATAGTAAAGAGGTGAAGAAGGTAGAATGAGAAAAGGGAAGATATATACAAGAGAAGAGAAATTAGAGTAGTAGCATAACACAGTAGTAGAACATGGATAACTTTCTGTGAGAAAGCAACTAAAAATTAGTAAGGTGTTACAAAACTCTTTTGTAACAAGGTCTTTCATAGTATCAAAGTGCTTTTGAATAATTGTAAATCTCTGAGTGGGTTCTCAGAGCAAGGGTTGGTGCTCATTTTGGTTGATGCCCATAAACTATAGGGGTTGGTGATTTTTGGGTTGGTGCTCTAAAACATATTGTAATCAATTTCTCATTGCGAGGGTCGATTGGAGCAGTAGACTCCAACAACATTCCTCACTAAGGTTTTTCCCCACCGTGGTTTTCCTCGTATATGTTTGTGTTATGTGGTATGTCTCTTGTTTACAAGTGCTTTAGTCTATTTTTCTTATTTGTGTTGGCACAATCCGATTTAAAATTTAAAATTACTAATTATCACTAATTCACCCCCCTCTCAGTGATCATTTGTGTTCTTCAATTGGTATCAAAGCCCTAGGTTCCCTTGTAGTTAAATATTTATCTTGCTTGGGTAGATCCTGCTTTATGAACACAATGGCTAGCAATAAATCCTCTGCTTATCCACCAAAGTTTGATGGCACCAATTATGCCTTCTAGAGTAAAAGAATGGAGACCTACTTGTCTTCCCTTGGATGTGATGTCTATGGTCAATGGATACACTGTACCAACAAATCCTCTTATTGATCCAGATGAAAAGAAGGAATATGAAGACAACACTAAATCAAAGGATTCTATTCTTAGTGCTCTATTAGAAATAGAATTTATTAAAGTTATGCATTGCAAATCTACCAAGGAAACTTGGAACAAGCTGCAATGAATATATGAAGGAGATGTCAAAGTGAAGGAAGCTAAGCTGCAAAATCTTAGAGCTCAGTTTGAAGGTCTGAAAATGAAAGAAGAGAAGATAGAAGATTATTTTCAAAGGGTGGATGAGACTGTTAATACCATAAGAGGACTCAGAGAAGAAGTCAAAGATGAAGTTATTGTCAAAAAGGTACTAAGATCTATCAATCCTGAGTATGACACAAAGGTATTTTCTATTGAGGAAGATACAAGTTTAAAAACCTTCTCTATGAAAGAATTATTCGCTTCTTTATCAACATATGAAATGAGGACAGTAGGCATTTAATCTTCAAAGAGATAGGCTACATTTACTTCCACAAACAATGGGAAAGAACAAGCTACCAATGAGGAAGAAGATGAATCGGATGTTGTTGGAGCTAACTTTGTCAGAAAGCTCAAGTAAGGATTAGGGAAGTATAGAGGAAAGCTAGCTTTCAAATTCTTTGAGTGTAGTAAAATTGGACATTTTGCTGCTGAGTGTCCCTATAAGAAGAAGGAAGATAATAATGTGGAAGGTGTCAAGGATAAGGATAAAAGGTTTTATAAACCAAGAAGAAGAAACTTTTGAAGAAAGATTATGTACTCAATTCATAGTGATGTCTCTGATAATTAAAGAGAGTCAATTGAGGAATATAGTGAAGATGAAAAAAAAACTAAACTCTTCATGGCTCAAGAGATCCTTAATGAGAAACATGGTGGTGGTCAATCGAAAAATTTAGATGACATAGAAGAAGAAGATGTAGATGGTGTGGTTGACCTTGAAGAAGAATTGGTTTGTGCTCTTGAAGAACTTGACAAAGTAAGAAATGAGTTCAAGAAATACAAGAAGTTTGTCATAAAATAATATGACTCACTAAATAAGAATATTGAAGAATCAAATAGCAATCTTTCTGCCATAACTACTCAGTTGGAAGAAACCAAAAGAATGTATGAAGTGACAAAATTAGATTTAGAAAACAAAGAGAAGGAGTATCAAAAGATGGGGGAAGAAATTGTGAATCTCATAAAGGAACTTGAAAAGTGCAAAGATGAACTCAAGATGAGAATCAAGTATGAGGGCAGCATTGAGGCATTGGACAAAATGTTGAACAAGAAAAAGCACTCAAAGGATACAGAAGGACTTGGATTTAATGCTGACCAATGTTCTACCAATAAGGACTCATCAAATAAAGAGATACATTTTGTCTCTTTAAGTAAGAATAGAAATGAGAAAACTTTCACTGTCAGCAAGCCCACTGAGAAGAAAACGTATGTTTCTATTACAAAGACCAATCATGCTAATCCAAAAGGAAAACCCAAGATGGATGATGGAGGTTTCACAAGAGTCAAGGATACAAGAAAGATCTCAAGAAGATCGAGTTATGTTTCTCCAAGGAGACCAATGAGAAATAACTTCAACAATGACTTGTATGTACCTCAATTTTATGGCTACTATTATCTCTGTCCTACAATGGTTTTTCAAATTTATCATTCAATGTAAATGTAAAATGCTATCACTGTCAAAACTTGGGCCATATTGCAAAACACTATAAACTTAGAGCTGCCAAACAAAAGAAGAAAATTTCACCCTTGGAACCAAAGACAAAATCATATCAGAATGCGACAGAAGAGAAGAAGTAAGAACCAAAACAATTTTGGGTAGAAAAAGAAAATGACAAAGTTGAATCAAGTTTGATTGTCCAAACTGCCTGACATGTAGAAAGGAAAAATTTATGGGTAGTAGACAGTGGCTGCTCAAATCACATGACTGGTAATAAGAAGAAATTTATCAAATTAGAATACTGGAATGGTGGCTCAGTAAGGTTTGGACACAATTCCTTAATCAAGATAATAGGAAAGGGTACACTAAACATTGATGGAAAATTAAAAGTTCATGATGTATATTATGTGGAAGGTCTGAAACACAATTTATTGTGTAAGTGAAATGTGTGACAAAGGAAACATGTTCACTTTTCACTCAAGAGGATGTGAAATCAGAAAGAAAAGCAGTGGCAAACTTGTTGTTGAAGGCAAAAGGACAGATGGAAATGTGTACAACTTGAATGAATGCATTCAATCCCAATGCATGATGGGACAAGCTGATGAAAGTTGGTTGTGGCATAGAAGGCTTGGTCACATAAATTTTGATAATCTAGGTAAGGTGAGCAAAAGAGGGTATGTTAGCCACGTGCCTCAGATTATCAAACCAGCAAAAACTTTTTGTGATGAGTGTTAAAGAGGAAAACAAACTAAAGAGAGGCACAAGATTAAAGAATACTCAACTACAAGGCCACTAGAGCTTGTGCATATAGACTTGTGTGTAACTAGAAGAACAAAAGCCCTAAATGGAGAAAGATACTTCATGTTGCTCATAGATGATTTTTCAAGAATGATATGGGTCACCTTCCTTCAACACAAGTCTCAAGCCTTTCAAAGATTCAAAATATTTAGGAAGATGGTTCAAAAGGAAAGTGGTTACAAACTAAAATGTCTGAGATCGGATCATGGAGGAGAGTTCACATCTAATGAATTTGAAGACTACTATGAGGGACATGGAATAAGAAGACAATACTCTGCCCCTAGGACACCACAACAAAATGGTGTTGTTGAAAGGAAAAACAGGACAGTCAAAGAGATGGAAAGAACAATGTTAATTGAAGCAAATCTTCCTAATGTGTTTTGGAAAGAGGCGGTCCATACTTCCGTATACACGTTAAATAGAGTACAAGTAAGAGAAAACAACAGAATGACGCCTTATGAGTTATGGTATGATAGAAAACCTTCAGTAAAGTACTTCAAGGTGTTTGGTAGCAAATGCTTTATCAAAATAGATGAAATGGATTAGGGAGTTTTTAGTCAAGATGTGATGAAGACAACTTCTTGGGGTACTCTACTCATAGAAAGGCTTATATATGTTACAACAAAATATTGAGGAGAGTGGTTGAGAGTGTGAATGTTAGAATTGATGAGGATATGCTCAAAGGAAGGCAAAATATTGTAAATTAGATTGAGGAACCATATGTGAAAGAGGAAGCATAATCTGAAAGTGAATAAGAGGAAGAGACACAAAGCAAAGCTCCAAATAAGTATGTTCAGAAAAATCACCCTGAGGATTAGATTATAGGAAACAAGAATGATGTTGTCCAAACAAGAACAACAAGGAACAATGAATAAGTAAATTTTTTCCTTATGACCGATATGGAACCCAAGACATAATGAAGCCAGCAAGAGTGAGAAGTGGATGAAAGCCATGGAAGAAGAGTTGTAGCAAATAGAGAAGAACAAGAATTTGGATTTGGTTCATAGGCCAATAGACAAGAATGTTATTGGCACCAAATGGGTCTACAGGAACATGATAAATGAAGAAGGAAAGGTAATAAGGAACAAGGCAAGGCTTGTATGCAAGGGATATGCTAAGGCAGAGGGCATAGATTTTGAAGAAACATTTGCACCAGTCGCAAGTCTTGAAGCTATAAGGATGTTCTTGGCATTCACAGCCTATAAAGGATACAAAGTATATCAAATGGATATCAAATTTGCATTCTTGGATGGCAATCTTGTAAAAGAGGTCTATATTGAGCAACCTGAATGATTTCTACTACATGAAGATGAGAAATTTGTACGCAGATTGAGAAAAGATTTGTATGGTCTAATGCAGGCACCTAGATCATGGTAATCTAGGTTGGATAAGTACTTACATCAGCAAGGATTTAAAAAGGGGTGTGCTTGTTACAAGTGCGATTGTCATTTCACCAAACAATCAACCAGTTAATGCCCGATACAACCACTAGATTTATAGAATCCACAGGAGGCGATTAAGCCATGTCACAAACCCGAGCGTTGCGCTTCATAGCACAAGAAGAACAAGGGTGCATACCTTGCAATAGTGCTAGTAGCAACTTGTATATCAAGGTAGATGGTAATCTTATGATCATTATGGCTGTATATGTAGATGATATCAATTTTCCAAGCAATAACGATGTCCTACGTAAGGAATTTGTTGATCAAATGCAGTCTGAGTTTGAGATGTCTTTACTTGGAGAGCTATCATATTTTCTTGGTTTGCAGATTTATCAATTAGATAAAGGTATATTTATATCTCAAACTAAGTATGCCAAAGATATGTTAAATAAATTTCAAATGGAGGACAGCAAACCGGTTAGAACTCTCATGGTGACCGGATGCAAACTAAGTAAGGATGATGAGTTGCCCAGAGTAGATCAGATTTTGTATAGATCAATGATTGGGAGTTTTTTATATCTAACACCATCAAGGACAAATATAGTTCAAGCAGTGTGCATGGTGAAAATATTTCAAGCAGCTCCTAAGCGATCACATTTCAATGCAGTTCGGAGGATATTCAAGTATTTGCAGGAAACACTCAATTCTGGCTTATGGTATCCAAAGAAAGGTGATTTCACTTTGCAAGCCTATACTAATGCTAATTGGGAAGGTTGTGTAGATGACAAGAAGAGAACTAGTGGTGGATCTTTCTTCCTAGGAGATCATGGCACAACAAGAAACAACAGTCAATCTCATTATCAACTATTGAAGCATAATACATTGTTTCTACCACATGTTTCTCTCGAATGTTATGGATGAAGTAGACATTGAATAACATTCAGGTAGAATTTCCGGACCCTATTACTATCATGTCTAACAATTAAAGTGCTATAAATATATCAAAGAACCCTGTCATGCATTCTAGGACAAAGCACATTACCATCAAGTATCATTTTCTCAGGGAAAAGGTTGCAGAGAAAGAGGTAAAAGTTGAAGATGTGTACAGTGGTGAACAAGTAGTTGATATCTTCACTAAGCCATTACCAAAAGATAGCTTTGAATATCTAAGGTACAAGTTCGGTTTTGTCCCGCCTACTTTCAGCACTTAGGTGTATTTTGAGATTTATGGTTAAGCGGGAGCATATTGTTTTATTGTTTTTCATCCGTGAACCTCATGTTTGTCTCAGGGGGGTTTCTGAAAGTTTTGTACGCAGTATTGGTACTACTTTTTATATTATAATAATGGTTCATCTAGCTTTCAAATGGTACTAGCAGTCCAAATCTATGCATGCAGAGATGGTCATAAGGGGAGAAGAATAAGTTTGAATGTGTTATCTGTCAGGCCTTTTTCTATTGTTGTCAAAGGCGAAGAGAAGAAAGTGTGTTGACATCAATACTAAAGGGGGAGATTGTTGGCATTAGATTGTCATTGATGTCAACAATTAGGAAGATGCAATGGAGAGATCAGACAAGTTATAGTGGAGAGATCAAATTAACAGGATAAAAAAGTGTTGTTGCAGCATCATATAACACACTGTGTTATATGCACAAGGAGATACAGGAGGAATGCATTAAGTGTGTCATTAAGACATGAAAATGGACAAGGAGGACACAAACAATTATGGTGAAAATGTATTGTGAAATCTAGTTTGACTCAGAAAAAGTTAGCTACATTTGTCAATAGCACGCAAGTTATCGCATGCAGTTTTAGGGAGTATCAGTCGTAGTTGTCAATAACACACAGGTTATCGCTACCTATAAAGCTACAAATTTGTGACAGGAAAGTTAATAATACGATGGGTTAGTCGCCCCGCCATCCTGCAACAAGAAACACTTAAGGCAAAACACTATGCGGGCTAGTCGCTAAAGTGTGATGGAGATGTCAATAACACGCAGGTTATGCTGCTCAGCTTATCCCGTGACATGTTATTCGTTGTTAAATAACCTTGTGGGATAACACTTAAATGAATTAAACAATGAACCTCATTATCCGGAAACATCTTATTCGATGTAAGATAACCTTGTGAGGCAACAATAAACAAAGGTAAATAAGGCACCCCGTTATCCCACGTCGTGCAAACTTGAAGAGAGATGGTCGCGCGGGGTAAAAATACCAAAGAGAATAGATAGATCTCATTAGCTCGTGTGGTAAGAAGGCCTGAGAGGAAATGACGTGGCATAGGGAAATCGGTAGAAAGCGTGTTATCCCGCCAGCTCGCGTGAAGAAAGATTTGATGATTCGTGATGCGTATAACATGCATGTTATATGATCTGTGGAACACATTTTCATAGCCCGCAAATCCAATGTGGATTTTTCTTCTACGCGTGGACTTTTTGTGAAATAAGGTTTTTGTTAATGATTCCCACCATTCAGCAAGTGGTTGAGTGATGGGTAAATGTTAGGTGGACAATAAAATCTTTTTGATTGGTTGATGAAGCAAGAGCATACGTATCAAATAAAATTTTCAAGTTTGAGCAGCACATAGAAACAAAAGTAAATGGTGGGCAGAGTTGCAGTTAAAAATTTATTCTCGAAATAAGAATTGTTTATAAGATAATATATGATATCTGAGATTGCTAAGAAAAGAAGAAATGTGCAATTTAATATGGGCAGCTGCAGATAGAGATGAAGTAGGTGGAGTAGCTCCAGAATGATCTGAAGATCTTCTAGTGGGATGCAAATTCCTAGATTACTAAATATAGTAATCTATACTCAGAGATACAATCTTATTTGAGAAGGATTCTAAGGAGATCATTTATTATTGATGGCTAGTTGTTTGGATAGAGTGTTCAATGGATCAAATTAACAAGCAAAATTGGATTTCTCAGATGTCGAGAAGATTAATTTTTTAATTCATCCTTGCAGAGAAAAATGAAGTTGGATGTAGATTGCTTAGTGAAGTTTGTGAGTAGTTGAATATATTGAAGTGGAAGAGTGTTGGAGGAGTGAAGAAAGAGTAGTTCTGCAAAACTGAGGAGAGAATCGAGAGTGAAAAGGGAGACAACAAAAAAAAAGCGTATTCCGCAGGTGTCAACGACACGAAGCCCAAGAGATCAATAACATCGTAGAAATTACTACTGGAAGAATACTAAGAAGGTGAAGAGAAGATAAGTGGCAACAAAAGGTGAAGAAGTTAGAATGAGAAAAGGGAAGAGGTATACAAGAGAAGAGAAATTAGAGTAGCAGCATAACACAGTAGCAGAACACGCATAACGTTTTGTGAGCAAGTAGTTGGAATTCAGTAAGGTGTTACAAAACTCTTTTGTAACAAGGTCTTTCATAGTATCAAAGTACTTTTGAATCATTGTAAATCTTTGAGTGGGCACTCAGAGTAGGGGTTGGTGCCCATAAACTACATGTTTTGGTGCTCATTGCGTTGGTGTCCTAAAACGTATTGCAATTAGTTTCTTATTGTAAGGGTGGATTGGAGCAGTTTACTCCAACAACATTTCCCACCAATATTTTTTCCCATCGTGTGTTTTCCTCGTATATGTTTATGTTATGTGGTCTATCTCTTGTTTACAAGTGCTTTAGTCTATTTTTCTTATTTGTGTTGGCATAGTCTAATTTTAAATTTTAAATTATTGATTATCACTGATTCACCCCCCTCTCAGTGATCATTTGTGTTCTTCAATTGGTATCAAAGCCTTGGGTTCCCTTGTACTTAAAGCTTTCTCTACCTTGGGTAG
Source organism: Cryptomeria japonica (assembly GCF_030272615.1). Taxonomy (NCBI): domain Eukaryota; kingdom Viridiplantae; phylum Streptophyta; class Pinopsida; order Cupressales; family Cupressaceae; genus Cryptomeria; species Cryptomeria japonica. The sequence continues at coordinate 714,163,633 of NC_081411.1, read as the reverse complement.
ATCCTTCTTTGTGAACACAGTGGCTAGGAATGAATCCTCTTCTAATGCACCAAAGTTTGATGCCACCAATTAATTCTTTTGGAGTAGAAGAATGGAGACATACTTGTCTTCCCTTGGATGTGATCTCTGGATGTCTGAGGTGAATGGATACACTATTCCACTAACTCCTCCTACCGATCCAATTGCCAAGAAGGAATATGAATACAACGCTAAAACAAAGAATGTTATTCTTAGTGGTCTATCAGAAATAAAATTTGTAAAAGTTATGCATTGCAAATCTGCCAAAGAAACTCGGGACAAGCTGCAAAGAATATATAAAGGAAATGTCAAAGTGAAGGAAGCTAAGCTGAAAAATATTAGAGCTCAGTTTGAAGGTCTGAAAATGAAGGAAGAAGAGAAGATAGTAAATTATTCACAAAGGGTAGATGAGACTATTAATACCATAAGAGGACTCAGAGAAGAAGTCAAAGATGAAGTTATTGTCAAGAATGTACTCAGATCTCTCAATTGAAAGTATGACACAAAGGTCTTTGTTATATATGAAGCTAAAGATTTAAAAACCTTCTCAAAGGATGAATTATTTGGTTCCTTATCAGCATATAAAATGAGGATAGTAGGCATTAAATCTTCGAAGAGAGAGGTTGCATTTACTTCCACAAAGAAAGGGAAAGAGCAAGCTACCAATAAGGAAGAAGATGAATCAAATGTTGTTGGAGCTAACTTTGTTAGAAAGCTCAAGTAAGGTTCAGGTAAGTATAGAGGAAAGCTACCTTTCAAATGCTTTGAGTGTAGTAAAATTGCACATTTTTCTGCTAAGTGTCCCTATAAGAATAAGGAATATAATAATGTGGAAGGTGTCAAGGATAAGGGTAAAAGGTTTTACAAACCAAGAAGAAGAAACTTTCAAAGAAAGATTCTGCACTCAATTCATAGTAATGTCTTTGATAATGAAAGTGAGTCAATTGAGGAATACAGTGAAGATGAAAAACAAACTAAACTCTTCATGTCTCAAGAGATCCTTAATGAGAAACATGGTGATGGTCAATCTAAACATTTAGATGGCAGTGAAGAAGAAGATACAGATGGTGTGGTTTACCTTGAAGGAGAATTGGTCTGTGCTCTTGAAGAACTTGACAAAGTAAGAAAAGAGTTCAAGAAATACAAGAAGTTTGTCATAAAAGAGCATGACATACTAAATAAGAATATTGAAGAATCAAATAGCAATCTTGCTGCCATAATTACTCAATTCGAAGAAACCAAAAGAATGTATGAAGTGACAAAATTAGATTTAGAAAACAAAGAGGAGTATCAAAAGATGGGGGAAGAAATTATGAATCTCAGAAAGGAACTTGAAAAGTGAAAAGATGAACTCAAGATGAGAATTAAGTATGAGAGCAGCATTGAGGCATTGGACAAAATGTTGAACAAGGAAAAGCACTCAAAGGATACAGAAGGAGTTGGTTTTAATGATGATCAATGTTCTACCAGTAAGGACTCGACAAATAAAGAGATACATTTACTCTTTAAGTAAGAATAGAAATGAACAAACATTCACTGTCAGCAAGCCCACTGAGAAGAAAACATATGTTTCTATTACAAAGACCAATCATGCTAATCGAAAGGAAAAGCCAAGATGGATGATGGAGGTTTCACAAGAGTCGAGGATACAAGCAAGAGCTCAAGAAGATCAAGTTATGTTTCTCCAAGGAGACCAATGAGAAATAACTTCAACAGTGATTGGTATGTACCTCAATTTCATGGCTACTTTTATAAATGCAATACTTATGGTCATAGAATTACAGAATGTAGACTTATGTGTACATCCCCTCCTAGTTATGAAACTAGAAATCCTTTTAATTCTCTTAGAGATGTAAATGTCATTTTCTATCATTGCAATGGTGTCAGTCATAAGAGTTATGAATGTAGGGGAAATGTATCTCTATCCTACTATGGTTTTTCAAATTCATCATTCAATGTAAATGTAAAATGCTATCACTATAAAAACTTGGGCCATATTGCAAAATATTGGAAGCTTAGAGCTGCCAAACAAAAGAAGAAAATGTCATCCTTGGAACCAAAGGCAAAATCAAATCAAAATGTGATAGTAGAGAAGAAGCAAGAATCAAAACAAGTTTGGGTTGAAAAAGAAAAAGACAAAGTTCAATCAAGTTCGATTGTCTAATGTGCCCTACAAGTAGAAACGAAGAATTTATGGGTAGTAGATAGTGGTTGCTCAAATCACATGACTGGTGATAAGAAGAAATTTATCAAATTAGAAGATTGGAATGGTGGTTCAGTAAGGTTTAGAGACAATTCCTCAATCAAGATAAAAGGCAAGGGTACACTAAACATTGATGGAAAATTAAAAGCTCGTGATATATATTATGTGAAAAGTCTAAAACACAATTTTTTGACTGTAAGTCAAATGTATGACAAAGGATACATGTTCACTTTTGACTTAATAGGATGTGAAATCATAAAGGAAAGCACTAGAAAACTTGGTGGTGAAGGAAAAAGGATAGATGGAAATGTGTACAACTTGAAAGAATGCTTTGAGTCCAAATGCATGATGAGACAAGCTGATGAAAGTTGGGTGTGACATAAAAGGCTTGGTCACATAAATTTTCATAATCTTGTTAAAGTGAGAAAAAGAGGGTATGTTAGCCACATGCCTCAGATTATCAAACCAGCAAGCCCTTTTGTGATGAGTGTCAACGAGGAAAACAAACTAAAGAGAGCCACAAGACTAAAGAATACTCAACTACAAGGCCACTAGAGCTTGTGCATACAGACTTGTGGGCTTACCAAGAACACGAGCCCTAAATGGAGAAAGATCCTTTATGTTGCTCATAGATGATTTTTCAAGAATGACATGGGTCACCTTCCTGCAAGACAAGTCTCAAGCCTTTCAAAGATTCATAATCTTTAGGAAGATGATTGAAAATGAAAGTGGTTATGAGCTGAAATGTTTGAAATCAGGCCGTGGAGGAGAGTTCACATCTAATGAATTTGAAGACTATTGTTAGAGACATGGAATAAGAAGACAATACTCTTTCCCTAGGACAACACAACAAAATGGTGTTGTTGAAAGGAAAAATAGGATAGACAAAGAGATGGCAAGAACAATGTTAAATGAACCAAATATGTCTGATTTGTATTGGAAAGAAGCAGTCCATACTTTCGTATACACATTCAATAGAGTAAAACTAAGAGCAAACAGCAGAATGACACCTTATGAGTTATGGTATGAAAGAAAACCTTCAGTGAAGTACTTCAAGGTGTTTGGTAGAAAATGTTTTATCGAAAGAGATGAGGATGGATTCGGGAGTATTGAGTCAAGATATGATGAAGGCATCTTCTTGGGGTACTCTACTCATAGCAAGGGTTATATATGTTACAACAAAATATTGAGGAGAGTGATTGAGAGTGTGAATGTTAGAATTTATGAGGATATGCTCAAAGGAAGGAAAAATATTGTAAATAAGATTGAGGAACCATAAGTAGAAGATGAGGCACAATCTGTAAGTGAACAAGAGGAAGAGGCACCAAGCAAAGCTCCAAATAAGTATATTCATAAAAATCACACTGAAGATCAAATTATAGGCAACAAGAATAATGGTGTGCAAACAAGAAGGAGAACAAGGAACAAAAAAACAAGTAGATTTATGTCTTATGACTGAGATGGAACCCAAGACATATGATGAAACTAGCAAGAGTGAGAAGTGGATGAAGTCTATGGAAGAAGAGTTGCAACAAATAGAGATCAACAAGAATTAGGAATTGGTTCCTACGCCAGCAAACAAGAATGTTATTGGCACCAAATGGGTCTATAGGAACAAGATAAATGAAGAAGTCAAGGTTATAAGGAATAAGGAAAGGCTTGTATGCAAGGGATATGCTTAGGTAGAGGGCATAGATTTTGAAGAAACATTTGCACCAATTGCAAGGCTTGAAGGTATAAGGATGTTCTTGGAATTCTCATTCTATAAAGGATACAAATTATATCAAATGGATGTCAAATTTGCATTCTTGAAAAGCAATATTGAAGAAGAGGTCTATAATTAGCAACCTGAAGGATTTCAGCTACATAAAGATGAGAACTTTGTATGTAGATTGACAAAAGATTTGTATGGTCTAAAGCAGGCGCCTAGAGCATGGTATTCTAGGTTGGTTAAGTACTTACATCAGCAAAGATTTAAAAAGGGGTGTGCTTGTTACAAGTGTGGTTGCCTCTGCACGAAAAGATCATCCTGTTAATTCTCGATACACCCATTAGACCTATAAAATCCACCGGAGCCGATTAAGCCATATCACAAACCCGAGCACTGTGTTGCACATCACAAGGAGACCAAGGGTGCACACCTTGCAATAGCGCAGATAGGAACTTGTATATAAAGGTAGATGGTAATCTTATGATCATTGTGGTTGTATATGTGGATGATATCATTTTTACAGACAATAAAGATGTCCTATTTAAGGAATTTGCTAATAAAATGCAGTCTGAGTTTGAGATGTCTTTACTTGGAGAGTTGTCATAGTTTCTTGGTTTGCAGATTTATCAGTTAGATAAATGTATATTTATATCTCAAACTAAGTATTCCAAAGATATGTTAAAGAAATTTCAGATGGAGGATAGCTATCTGCTTAGTACTCCCATGGTGACAAGATGCAAACTAAGTAAGGATGATGAGTCACCCAGTGTAGATTAGACTTTGTATAGATCAATGTGTTGGTATTGTGATGTCATTGATGTCAATCGGTATAGAAGGACAACCAGTATGGGAAAATAGTTGATGTGTGGTCATTGATGTCAACTATTCTAGCAGGTTACCCGTATAGTATATCACCGATAAGGAGAGGATGTCAACTGGTAAGTGATGTGTTGACAATGAGTAGCTGCCAACCAGAAATCTTATGACTAGTGTCCAAGCAGGGTGAGCAAGATGCTTGGATGTTGATTGTGATGAAGAGGCAGAATGTTATCAAGAATCACATCAACACTAGAGGAGAAGTATGTACAAGTCACCGGTATGTTGTGAAGATGACAATTAGTAGGACTCCCACTGGATAAAGATGCAGTCACCATTTGAAGAGATGACTGACAGTGAATGTGCCCCAACCGGATCACATGTGCCTGTTTGAAGATATGCTGCTCAAAAAGGGAAGCCATAATGGTTCATTGCAAGATGCAGATGACAAGGATCCACTCCCACCAGTAAGTGGAGCTTATCTCCTATTATGAATGGATTGCATCATAGTCCTCTGAGATAAGACAAAAGGTTAAAGGCAAGTAATTGAAGGCTCACACCGAAAGAACTGGGGAAACACTAAGTTTCCTTAGGTGCATGAGATCAGAGATATGCATCGGATTTGTCAAGTAGACATGATGTGTTGCCGGTACAGAGATTAAAGGATATGTTTATCACCTTGACAAACTAGTTGAGATGATGTTCGAGCTAATGATAAAGAAGGAAAGGTCAAGCAGCTATAGACAGAGAGTGCAACCCGAATGCAGTTGCCTCTAATAAAAATAGTTGAAGGTTGATGACATGGTGTCATCAAGGTGTTTACTGGTAAGTATGTCCATCGATAATGCTAACAAAGTGCAGATGCAGAAGACTCTCATCTGATGAGGATGTGCATAACTTAGGTTAGCAAGAGTGCTGACAGGCTGAGTGTTCCACTGGAAGATGAGAAGCAAAGTGTAGACATGTTGGTTAGCCGGCAAAGTGAGAGATATCAACAGGGTTAGAGAACCGACGGAAAAGATGGACCGGTTGTGTGTTGATTGTCGGTGACCAGGTCTAGCCGACACATGGGTCTTTGTTGAGATGGATATTGACAAAGATGCCATGTGGAGTTGAAGTAGCATGCATGCACAGGACAGTGAAAGTGTTGTCGGTGAGGTAGGTATTAATTGGTTGACATTAATATCAATAGCATGTTTCATGGGTTGAGGAGCAGAAGAGTGCGGCTCGAGACTGATTAGAGGAAAGAGACCTGATTGGATGACTTCATGATCGATGTCGAGTGTCTAGGTGTTGATCAGGGTAGGTGAAGCTATCTGCATGAACGCTTCATAGGTATTTGACAAGTGCAAACCGAAGGAGTCGTGTTTGCTAAACTTTGAAAATGTGTATTGGAAGCCACGCGATTGGTGGAGTTGATTATGTTGCCATATGATGAACCAACATGTTGATATGATGATAGTGTATGTTGTCATTGATGTCAATAAGTGTAGGTAAACCGGTATGCAAATTGAAAGAAGTTGGTGAATCGGTATGAAAAAATGCAATGAACCGATGTCAGGGTTTCACTAAGTGTGACTGCCGATTGGTAGTCTCAGCTCTAGGATTTCCGGTTTGGCAATCCATCTTGTGTAGTGCAACCGATGACATTTTGTGATGAGTTAGCTAAGAGATGAGGATGAGATCAAGGTGCCACATCAGCCTTGTGCACATGAAGGATTTCCTTGAGGATCTTGCATGAGAAGATCAACTGCATTAAAAGTCTACCTTGGGAATGAACATTCTTCTTGGCGGTATGAGAAGAAAGAGTGATGAGTTACTGATTCCCATGTGCGGTGAAGAATGAACGATGCATATTATCTTGTGATCTGTTTGAGATTGTATTGCTCTATGCAAAATGTTTGGACGGTCAGGATTGGACTACCTGCATTGCAAACCTAAGATGCTTAGGGTTTAGGGTTTATACTACCGACCTAATTGTTGTCTATAAGGTCGATGATTGTTATTGTAAGTCGTTGGCAAATGTTGTGTGTGTATCCTAGTGATGAGATACTTGCCAGAACAGTAAGAGAAAACTACAGAGTGTGATTGCAGAAGTAGAGGAACTGAAAAGGATCTCACTTGGCATGTAGTGTTGTTATCAAATTAGAGTTTTTACCTGTTGTCTTCTAACCATTTCAACAGTTGGAAACTCCCTTTATCAAGTAGCTTTAACAGGCTTCTTGTAAATCCTTTAACCAGGTGACTAAGGTTTATTGAGTTCTTTAAATCCTCTAGCAAGGTAACCTTTAACAGGGTTTCTGATGAATACTAAGAGGGGGGGGGGTGAATTAGTATGCCAAAAATCTTTGCACTTAAACACTTTGCAAGACTAACAGTAAATCGATAAAACAGTTTAGCAGATAAACCGGTTAACACACATGCAAACCAAATAGCTAATAATGCATTCACCCACAGCAGCACAAACACCATAACACAAGAGATTTTGACGTGGAAACCTGAATGGAAAAAACCACAGTGAGATGGAACTCACAAGTAACTATTTGCAGAATAGGAACCAGACCGGTTAAGGTCTTACAATGTTCTTTACCAAAACAAATCTTGTTAGGAATCTCAATCTTTTTTAGGAGAAAAGTTTGATTAAAGACTACCTTGCTAGAGGATTTCAGATCTACAGATGTGAACCACCTTGTTAGAGGATTTACAAAAGGCTTTTGGGCCTACCCGATTAAGGGCTACAGACTTGTCGAAGATGTGAGTAATCAAAAATTGATTGATCTGGCTAATAGCACAGACTGCTTGGTTAGATCCTTGATAGCTCGTTCCTAATGCATTCCAGCATTACTTCAGTCTTCTACACATTCATACTCTCTCTAACTCCTTAACCACCTTAAACCCTAGCCGCAATATCAACTATCGCAACAACAGCATAATCAACAACATAAAACCCTAGACATGATGTCCTTATAAAGGAATATGATTTCATGTCGGTCCAATAGGATTACATTACAATTTCCTAGGTTCAACGCATCTAGACATATCTGGTAACACGGCACAAAAAGCACCACTAAAGTGTCGGCACCGTCAAACAATCATTTGATGGTAACTCATCACAAAATGCTGGTTGGTAACTTATCACAGAGTATTATCGGTTCATACAAAATACTGGTTCAAGCAAAATGTCAATTGCCGATTTGACAAAATGAAGATTGGCAAATAAGTGTTTTGTCGCTTTGAACTTTCATACCACTTGACATCTTCGAACCGCTTGGGGTCTACATACCACTTCAGATTGGTAATCACTTTCTGCAAAACACCAATAGTCTACGGACTATAATGTATCATACCGGTTGGAACATGTACCGGTTGAGCTTTAACTTATACATAAAAATGATCTCAATGCAAGTGTGTGTCCATCAATGACAATCACAACATAATCATCAAAAATGCCAACAATCTCTCCCTTTGGCATTGATGGCAACACCTAAGAAATTTTGACATCTAAGTGTTTTAACAGAAATATGCCAGAATCAAAATTACTCCCCCTAGGCATATACACTATCCCTTTTGCAGAAAATACAATGCATACTACTTCTTAACTAAAATAACATGAAAGTATACATCACAACATTCAAAATTTATACTTCTCCCCCTTTGCCAACAATGACAAAAATAATATTACAGAATAACCCATGTGTCATTAAAATATTAAGTGTTTATGACAGTAAAGTAAAACTTGTCAAAAATAGATTTAAAGTCCTGCAAGAATTGTTTCATAGATAAAGACCAGGACTCCAGTAGGGAGGTTGCCACTTCTTTCTCTATCTACATCTGGGAGACTTGTTCTTCCATGGCATCTAGTGTGCTCATCTCCTATGTTGCCATCAAGGCATCCAGATAAGATAGCACTTCTGAAGTATTTGCAGATGTGGAAGTAAAACCAGTTGTAGCTCCTGCAAATCTCGTGACCGGGTCTTGATCTCATGCTCTAGTTTAGCAGACTGGTTATGAAACCGGTGAACGGTTTGCCCATAAGCTGTAAAAGAGTCATACAACAACTTGAAGGTGCTCATATATACCTGCAAATCAGATTGAAGCTTTTGCTTCTATGCAAGCACATCGTCTCAGAACAAATGGGGTTGACAAATCTTGCAGAGTAGAAGATTCCCCTCATCCAGAGCATTCCTTATATCCTTTTGTGTTTTTTGCAGTTTAGACCGGAGCTCATTAAAATTTTTCACCAGGGCAATGTTGAGAGCCTTTTGATGCTCTTTCTTTGCATTTTCCTCTGCTACCTCCTCTAAACTTTGCACTTGATCATCCACTACTGTGCATAGGAGCTTCAGTTGTGCTAATGATGCGTCAGTACTAGGGAGGTTTGTACCGGGTAACAAACCGGTAAGAGTGTCCACCACAGCTTGGATCACATCTTCCTCCTTCTTCCTCCTTAGCACCTCAAGGCGTTCTTGAGCAACCTTGATGCTTTGTAGCAACTCCATTTCGCTTGCGGACTGGAGATCAATAGGACTAGTAAGGTCAGCCGGTTTGGCTTGACTATCGGTTGCCTTAGGTGTCTCCATCTGCATGCTCTTTACCGCTTCAGCTTCCTTGTTCTCCTTTGTCTTCTTCTTCTCTGCTTCTTTTCTCTTTTCCTTTTCCTTTTCCTCCTCTACTTTCTTCTTTTCTGCTTCCTTCCTCTTCTCCTCTGCCTTATCTTCCTCTTCCTTCTTCTTTTCTGCTTCCTTCCACTTCTCCTCTTCCTTTCTCTTCTTCTCATCCTCTTCCTCTTTCTTCTTCCTTGCATCTTCTTATTTCTTCTTCTCTTCGTCCTCTTCTTTTCTTTTCTTCTCTTCTTCTTTTCTCTTATGTTCCTGTTTCCATTTCTCCTCATCTTCTTCCTTTTTCTTCTTCTCCTCTTCATCCTTCTTTTTCTTTTCCTCTCCATTCTTCTTCTTCTTCTCCTCTTCATCCTTCTTCTTCTTCTCCTCTTCATCCTTTTTCTTCTTCTCCTCTTCATTCTTTTTCTTCTTCTCCTTCGCTTGCTTCTTTGCTTCCTCCTTTTTGAACTCTATTTCCTTTTGCTTTATTTCCTGTTCACCCTGTCCTATTGCTTCCGATGGTGTACCCTGAGCAATACCTTCTCCATCCAGAGCATCGACATCAATAGTGTCGATCGGTTCAGTAACCGGATTTCCTTCATCATCGAACACTTCATCTGGTTTAGTGATAGTCGATTCTTGCTCAGGTTTTCTGTTGGCTTCAGCCACTTGATGCATCTTCAGAGCATCTAGAGCAAGGGTGTGTGTATTCTTGAGCACTTCTTTACCCTTCCCTTCCAATAACAGGAGTCTTCTTCTTCTCATGAAGAAGAGGCCTTTGTATTTTTTCATCACCTCAAACAGTTCTGAGTTTGATACATCAGGAAAATGTTCAGCAAAAACTTTCTCTCTCATTTCCTGTTCCTGTTCTATGTCAATGCGTCATTTATTGTCTAAGACCTTGTACAAAGAATCTGGTGTCTTAGCTCTAATTTCTAAAGGCGACCGATCATTAATACATAAATACTAAATAATTTATTTTTCTACCGCTTCCTTTTCATCATCATTAAAATCATCAAAACAATCAATCAAATCATTCAACACTTTTCTCTTAATGTTTTTGATAGTTCTTTGACAATGTGCCAAAGGTTTGTAGGAGAAGATGCAATATTTACCAGTGCTGATGATCCCGGTTCATTCTATGTCTTTTTCTTTGCTTGACGTGTCTTCTTGGGTTTTTTCTCTGACACAGTTTCTTCTGAGTCTGGAGAGGCATTCCTTGTCTTTCTCTTTCTCTTGAAGACTTTAGCAAGTGCCGCTTCCGGTTTCTTTTTAGCTGGTGACCGCTTGGTCACTTTAGGACTGACTGCAGTAGCCGGTGCTGATGCTGAGAGCACTGCTTTTGCCTTCTTTACTGAAGGTCCTTTTCCTTTCTTTGCTGAGGGTTCCTCAACCGGTGTTACCCTTTCTAGGTATGTGTCAGTTCTCGTTGCCTTTGGATCAAGCGGTGAGGCAATAAGGGTAAAGGCATACCCTTCCAGCATATCATTCATTACCTCATAGCCCATAGGCTCCACTTCCTTTTGTCTGGGCCCGACAGCCTCCATTATGCATTGATCCACTTTAATGGTGAAACAAATATCATCTTCATATTTCTTGACAATATCACCTGATATTCTCATCCTCTGACTCATTTTGCGTCTGAACTCATCAAAGTACTTGTTCGGAACTTTAGGGTAACCGGTTCCAACTGCTTGAATGCTTTCCTTGATTTGCTTGGTTACCGGTTGGTCAACAGACCACTGGACATCACCTACTCCTGGAAAGTAGTCTTGGAAGTAAAAGAACAACCCAACCAGTAGTTGTCCAAACTTGAACCTCAATGCATTATCCTATTTGATCGATTTAAGATAAAACAGGAGTTGCCTTTGCATACCGGTGCACAAGTCAAATGATGCATCCTCCTTGATCATCTGGTAAGTGGCATTTACTGCTGCAGCAGATACAAAGTTAAGCCTGCTAGCTAAGAACGTCCGATATCCAATCACCATACATGCATATTTCACAAGGTCATCCTTGATGGAATTAACAATCATCCCTCGTGAGTCGCTCACTAAATCGGTGAGCTTTCACATTTTCGTCTTGCTTACCGTCCTTAGGGCTAACACTTCCCCTGTATTGCAGAAACTGGTGACGGCATGTATTGCTTGTGGAGTAATATAATGCGTTCTTTCCAGGTACATCTTGTCACTATGAACTCTGCTCAGAATGATCCTAATGTGATCATCTGTAAAATCCTCTAGGAAATAAACAACATTATGGAGCTTCTTCTTTTCCAAAATACTATATTCCGGTTTGATTTGTTTATCTTTTCCACAAAATAAACCTAGCTGCGAGTGAATTGCTAGAGACCCTAGGTCTTCTATTTTACAGTCTATGTAATCTGAGATTCCCTCTTCTACTATCACACCGGCTGGAACTTGTGATAGCGCATTATATCTAGACTTGCATTGAATAAAGCTTGCAGAATCTACAGATGTACTAGAGCTAGTATGGGATGCAGAAGCCATGATAGAAACTGAAGACTCGAAAAATACCTTTCGAAAATCGTGAATTTAGGGCTTTTAGATTCTTCTCCACCTCACACTCCTGATAGTTCTGATACTTAATATAAGTACAGATCCAATAGCCAACAAGATGAGAGGGGGGGGTGAATCGTACAAACTTAATCTTCCATAAAACATCAGATTCAACCTCGGTAACATATACTTTAGTAATATAACCAAAACTGCTAAACATGCAAACTCAAAAGCATATAAACATCATAAACCTAATAACACTAGATTTAATGTGGAAACCCAAATAGGGAAAAACCACTGTGGGATTTCGGACCCACTAAGAAATATATTCTTCTAGAGTATGCTCGGTTAAAAGCAAATCCTGTTAAAGATTACAAACACATTGCTAGATGTGACCTGGTTAAGGGATTTCCCTCAGATCTGTTAGGATCTTCACCTTGTTAGAAGTGACCTTGTTAAAGGATTTCAAACACTCAATCAGAATGTCACCTTGCTAGAGGGTTTTACAAATAAGACTATTAAGTCCACTTGGTTAAGAGATTTTCTGTCACTTTCACAAAATAACAGTAACAAAAATCTATCTGTAACTTCACATCTAAAATGCTAAAGCAGATTCTTATTTGCTCAATACAATCTAGACATAGAACTAATCTTGTCTATCTGTTGGGCTTCTATACTCTGTTATTCAAACAGGTCTTCAAGCTGTTGTGTTCGGTAATCACTATGTAGCATCCATGTGCATACATTTGCCCGCATACATTGTTTATCAACAGTTCCCTATTTATAAATAATTAGCTAACCACTTAATCTCCTTGATCACATTTCCTATGATCAATCATAGCCATCAAATCTTCATGCTTGACTAGGTTCAATGCATCTTTTGATCTGAAAAACTTTTTACCCTGCTTTGGAACTTGCATATATTTCTTGGAACTTGTGCTAGGGTATTGCGGTTCAATCTGAACTGTAGATCTTCCTGTCGATCTTCAATTGCCATAGGTTCTTAACAAACTTTATTTACGGCATACCAATCATTTAATCAGTTCCAGCTCATCAGCTTCCTTCATTAAATAACGCATGTAACCATTTAATGCATTCTGTTACAACTTGGTTACAACTCGGTAAATACTAAACTTCACTCGGTAGACATTCCGCCTTCATTAACCGATACCAATAACCTTAGGGTTTACCGACTAGGTTCTTTGTTTGGTAACATAGTATACTATTAACCTTACAATTTACAACATATGTATGATGTCAAAACAATCTAAACATCATGATCTCATCATTGTCTGACTCAGTAATAGTTGCTCATTGAATACCTTATTCATCCTCTTATTCATCGTAATCTTTCTATGTCTTTTACCGACATCTTTATACTCTTTAAATCATACTTCTCAAGATATGGCAACATCATACTGAATTAGAAAATCAATTTCTTGACATCAATGACAAAATAATAATATCAAGACAATAAACATCCTTAATCAGTTATATCCATAATCATCAACAACCTTCTCAATATCCTTGCTGAAATGTCAACAATCTTCCATTGTCTGTTATAATGCCAAATGCTAACAATCTCCCCATTTGGCATTGATGGCAAAACCAATTGATTTGACTTTAAAAAGATTCGGATTGCTGTGATTCTGAAATGCTGAAATGCTCTCTTGTTGTCATCAGAATTCTCCCCCATACATTTGACTTCTCCTCTTTTTTTCAGTCTTCTTTCCAATCTTCAATCTTCTCCCCTTTCTCAGTTTTCTCCCCCTTTGACAATAATGCCAAAAAGTAAAGAACTAAAACATAATTTCTTCCTGTATGAAGTGAATTCCTGTTGTTGTGTATCAACTGAGTCTCAGTCAGAGCATTTTATCTTCAATTTTTATTTCTTCTATGGTATGTTGTATCGTTTCCTGTACACCTTTAGAAAACCTCCTAAACTGTGTAAATCAGCATCAACTACTAAAAGATATTCGATAGAGTCATCGGATTGACGCTTTCACCAAACTCGGTCAGTGAGTAGAAGATAGGGGTAGGACCCCTAACTTACTTTTGAGATATTCAAAAGTGTCCCTTGGTAGTGGTTTGGTAAAGATATCTGCTATTTGTTCCTTTATGCTAACATACTCCAACACCACTTTCTTCTCTTGAGCTTCTTCTCTAAGATAATGATATTTGATAGAGATGTGCTTTGTCTTAGAGTGCATAACAGGATTTTTTGAAATGTTAATGGCACTAGTATTGTCACAGAATATAGTTACTAGCTCAGTAACTTTCTCATTTATTCCTTCCAATAGTTGTTTAATCCATGCAATGTTGGTACAATTCAATGTTGCAGCAACGTATTCAGCTTCTGTTGTTGACTATGAAACACATCCTTGTTTCTTGCTAAGCCAATTCACTAGTCTTTCTCCTAAAAAGAAAGCTCCTCCACTTGTGATTTTTCTGTCATCAATGTTGCATGCCCAATCAGCATCAGTATAAACTGTTAAATAAAAATCATTTCCTTTCTGATATACTAAACCATAATCTTTAGTGCCTTTCAAGTATCTAAAAATTCTTTTGATTGTTGTCATGTGTGTTTCCTTAGGATCTGCAGAGAATCTTGCAACTATACCTACTGCATGTGCTATGTCTGGTCTGCTGTGAACAACATATTGTAGCTTTCCAATCATGGATCGATAAAGTGTCTCATCAACAGATGCAAATTCATCATTCTTTGATAATTTACAATTAGTAGTCATAGAAGTACTTACTGTTTTTTAATCCTCCATTCCAAATTTCTTCAAGACTTCCTTTATGTACTTCGATTGAGTAATGAAAATATCATTTTTCATTTGCAGTATCTGTAAACCTATAAAATACTTTATCTCATCGATTAATGACATCTCAAATTCTTTGCTCATTTCATTTCCAAAGTTCTTACATAGAGAGTCATTTCCACAAAATATATATCATCAACAAATATGGCTAAGATCAGTATTCCATTTTCATCATTCTTCATGTACATATTGTTGTTCTCACTTGTCCTTATAAAATCAATCTTAATCAAATAAGAGTGCAATCTTTTATACCATGCTCTAGGTGCTTGTTTCAAACCATATAAATCTTTGTTCAATTTACATACCTGATCTTTATTATTGTCTTCTACAAATACTTCAGGTTGTTCAATAAAAACTTTTTCTTCTAATATTTCATTCAGAAATGCAGATTTGACATCCATTTGATATACCTTGAAGTTTTTGAAAGCAGCATATGCCAACAAAGTTCTTACTCCTTCAAGTTTAGCAACAGGTGCAAAACTTTCACCATAATCAATTCCTTCTTCTTGAGCATAACTTTTGTAAACTAGTCTTGCTTTATTTCGAATGACCTCTCCTTTTTCATTTAGCTTGTTTCTAAAAATCCACTTTGTACCGATTACATTTTTGTCCTTCGGTCTTGGGATTAGTGTCCATGTGTCATTCTTCTTGATTTGATCAATCTCTTTTGTCATAGCATTTATCCAATCTTCACTGTTAAATGCCTCTTTCACTATTCTCAGTTCAAATTCAGATATCAGACATGTGTTCGGTTTTAGTTTGTTCCTTGTCATCACTGGATCATCCTTATCTCCTATAATCTGACTTGGTGCATGATGTCTTCTGACATACTTGGCTAATACAGGCTCGGTAGGCTTTGTATGATCTTCTCCATCACTCGGTAACTGGATATTCTCCTCATTTTCTTCAACAGTTTTCTCAGTAAGACTTCTCGGTTGAACATAGACAAATTCATCATAATCTTTTGGTTCCTTGGAATTTCCTTCATCATTTCTTTTTGCAAATTCATCAATTTTCACATTTGCACTTTCTACTATTTTGTTAGATGATTTGATCAGGCATTTAAATGCTTTGCTTCTAGAAGAATAACCTATAAATGTTCCTTCTTCAATTTTCTGATCAAACTTGTCATTTTTATCATCTTTGTGTACATAGCATCTACTTCCAAAGATTTTAAAATAACTTACATTAGGTTTCTTGTCATACCAGATTTCATATGGTGTCTTCAAAGTACCTTTCTTCAATTGTACTCAATTCAGGGTGTAAATTGTTGTGCTTATTGCTTCTCTCCAAAATATTTGTGGCACTTTCTTTTCAATCATCAGTTTTCTAGCACAATCCACAATAGATCTGTTTCTTCTCTCAGCTATTCCATTCTGCTATGGAGTTCTCGGTGCAGAGACTTGTCTTTTAATACTATGATCATTGCAGAATAAGTTGAATTCATCAGATGTGAACTCTCCTCCTCTATCTGATCTAAGACATTTCAATTGTCTCCCTATTTCATTTTTGCCTCTTGCCTTGTACCATTTAAACATTTGAAAAGCTTCTGATTTTTCTTTTAAAAACATTACTGACATCATCCTTGAATAGTCATCCACAAATAATATGAAATATTTATTGCCATAATAATTTTGAACTTTCATAAGACCACAAAGATCAGTGTGCACAAGATCTAAAATTCCCTTAGAAGTGTAAGACTTACTTGTGAAGCTTGATCTTGTCATCTTACCCATCTGGCACCCTCGGCACATAGCATTCTCAGGTTTTTCAAGACTCGGTAGACCTCTTACTCGATGCTTCTTGCTTATTTTGATCAGATTATCAAAATTTATATGACAAAACCTTTTATGCCATAACCAGGTATCATCTATCTTTGCATACAAACACTTGTTCCGAGTTGAGTCAAGGTGAAATGTGTTACCTTTTGTTTGTGTCCCGGTAGCAGCAAACTTTCCATTCTTGTCATGAACTCTGACAATTTCTTTCTGAAATTCTATTCAGTAACCTCTGTTGTTTAGCTGTGCTACACTCAACAAATTGCATTTCAAACCTCCAATCCAATAAACATCATTGCATCTTGCATTGTCAAGAAATGTTATAGATCCTTTACCTTTCATCGGACATTGTGCATCATTACCAAATCTAACATAGCTTCCATCATAATCTTCTAACATAACAAACTTGTGTTTATCACCTATCATATGATGTGAGCATCCACAATCTATAATCCAAGAATCATTAGTGTTTATGTGAGATATTAGGGCTTTTTCTTCATACCTTTCTTCATCTGATCCATCTTTGATAGCCACATAAACTACTTCCTCTGTATTAGTTTCTTCTAATTTATCATCATTGGATTCCTCATCAGCTATTAAGCATGTCCTTTTATCTCTTCTTCTGAAGTCTCGGTATCCTCTGTAATGATTGTCTTTCTATCTGTCATCTCGGTAATCTCTCTTTTCAGTAGAATCTTTGTCAGGACAGTCAGAAGCCATGTGTCCTATCTTATCACAATTGAAACATTTCAAAGGTAGTTTTCCTTTATACTTACCTTTGCCTCTCAGTAACCTTTTGGCTAATACTGCTCCAAACTCTTCCTGCTTTCTGATTTCCTCATACAGTTTGTGTACTTCTTCCATGTTTTTATGAAATATTTCACTTACTCCACTATGATCTCCTTCAGAGTACTTATACTTTCTTTCATTGTAATCATTAGATTCATCAAGATGAAAAGAGCTAAATGCAGATTCAACTTTATTTACCAAAGATCCACTGTTATCAAAGTTACTTAACTCAAATGCATGTAGCTTACCAATAGTAGCATCTAAAAAAATTGGCATATTAGGTACAAACCTCAATTCATTAATTGCAGAGACTCGAATTGCATAAGCCAGTAGAAGGGTTCTTAACAACTTACTTGTTATATCCTTTTCTTCAATAATTCCACCTACTCCTTTGATTTGATAGACAATCTCCTTTAGTCTTGTACTATACTGAGTTATGTTCTCACCTTCATTCATCCTCATACATTCAAGTTGTCCTCTTAGACTATCTACTTTTTCTCTTTGAACATGTTCATCTCCTCCATGTACTGATATGAGCTTATCCCACATTGCCTTTGCATCATTGCAGCCTTCTAGGTCATTAAACTCTGAGTCGGTCAATGCAGATGTTATTTCAATCATTGCTTGGATATGTTCTTGCTTTGCCTTTATATCTTCCATTGTCAATGGATAGGTTCTCGGTGTAACAAAATCGTTCTCCAGATAGTATACAGCATATTCTCAAACTCCTGATAGATGCAGCTTCATCCTTTTCTGCCATGTACAGAAACTTGACTTGTTTAGCTTTGGTGCATCTCTCTTATACATATTTGGATCTTTAACTCAAGTACCTTTAAACTTTTCTTCTGGAGTCCAAAGCTCTAATACCAATTGATAGTTCTGATACTTAATATAAGTACAGATACAATAGCCAACAAGATAAGAGGGGGGGTGAATCATACAAACTTAATCTTCCATAAAAACATCAGATTCAACTTCGGTAACATATACTTCAGTAATATAACCAAAATTGCTAGACATGCAAACTCAAAAGCATATAAACATCATAAACCTCATAACACCAGATTTAACGTGGAAACCCAAATAGGGAAAAACCACTATGGGATTTCGGACCCACTAAGAAATATACTCTTCTAGAGTATGCTCGGTTAAAAGCAAATCCTATTAAAGATTACAAACACATTGCTAGATGTGACCCGGTTAAGGGATTTCCCTCAGATCTGTTAGGATCTTCACCTTGTTAGAAGTGACCTTGTTAAAGGATTTCAAATACTCAATCAGAATGTCACCTTGCTAAAGAGTTTTACAAATAAGACTATTAAGTCCACTCGGTTAAGAGATTTTTTGTCACTTTCACAAAATAACAGTAATAAAAATCTATCTGCAACTTCACATCTAAAATGTTAAAGCAGATTCTTATTTGCTCAATACAATCTAGACATAGAACTAATCTTGTCCATCTGTTGGGCTTCTATACTCTGTTATTCAAATAGGTCTTCAAGTTGTTGTGCTCGGTAATCACTATGTAGCATCCTTGTGCATACATTTGCCCGCATACATTGTTTATCAATAGTTCCCTATTTATAAACAATTAGCTAACCACTTAATCTCCTTGATCATATTTCCCATGATCAATCATAGCCATTAGATCTTCATGTTTGACCAGGTTCAATGCATCTTTTGATCTAAAAAATGTTTTACCCCACCTTGGAACTTGCATATATTTCTTGGAACTTGTGCTAGGGTATTGCGGTTCAATCTGAACTGTAGATCTTCCTGCCGATCTTCCATTGCCATAGATTCTTAACAAACTTTATTTACGGCATACCAATCATTTAATCAGTTCCAGCTCATCAGCTTCCTTCATTAAATAATGCATGTAACCATTTAATGCATTCTGTTACAGCTCAGTTACAACTCGGTAAATACTAAACTTCACTCGGTAGACATTCCGCCTTCATTAACCGATAGCGATAACCTTAGGGTTTACCGACTAGGTTCTTTGCTTGGGAACATAGTATAGTATTAACCTTACAATTTACAACATATGTATGATGTCAAAATAATCTAAACATCATGATCTCATCATTGTCTGACCCGGTAATAGTTGCACATTGAATACCTTATTCATCCTCTTATTCATCATAATCTTTCTGTGTCTTTTACCGACATCTTTATACTCTTTAAATAATACTTCTCAAGATATGGCAACATCATACTGAATTAGAAAATCAATTTCTTGACATCCATGACAAAATAATAATATCAAGGCAGTAAACATCCTTAATCAGTTATATCCATAATCATCAACAACCTTCTCAATATCCTTGTTGAAATGTCAACAATCTTCTATTGTCTGTCATAATGCCAAATGCTAACAACTCCGTCGGTTGTTGAATCACTGCTTTGCGTTCTTCACTTGACCGATTGCAATTTGAATTTGAATCTCCTTTAAGATTTCCAATTTTCTCTGAATCACAGCACAAATCGGTCTATCGTCGCTCTACACTTGAAAACCTTCTTCGCTTCAAAAATGATAGTGAGAAATGATTTGAAAATTCCTTTTAAACATATTCCTCACCTACTGCAATTAATGCTCCACCATTAGGACATAAACCCTAATTTTCCTTTTACCATTTTTAGTCTTCCACCAAAATGACAGGTAACGCATACCAGTTAAGGTCTTTTACCGGTGTAAACCGGGGGTTCAAAACATTTTGCCGTTTGCTCCCCCTAAGCTTTTTTGAAGCTTAGTTTGTCGGTTCCATGATTTCCACACTAGGTGCAGAAATCAATTCCTCTTGTAACATTGTTGGTTTCTTTTTCTAGGTCTTATTCATATCCGCTTGAATAGTGTCAACATCAATGTTTCCTTTCGGAGTGACTGGTATATCATCAAATATGTTCTTTCTTGATCTACAGAATCTGGCAATGTGACCCGGTTTGTTGCAGTGATAGCAGACCAATCCAAGTGCTCTCCAAAGTCCATTATTCATGTTGTCATTCTTCCTCCTGCATGTTGCAGCAGTGTGACCATGACCATGACAGACCATACAGTTTGTTCTCCATCCCGTTGCCGCTTGATGGCCACCGCTTCTTGGCTAATGATTGAAGACATTAAACCGGTTGTGATTCCGATTCACAAAAGGTTTAGAACCAACTCCTTGGGTTCTCTGAGGATATCTTCCAGTGTTATTCATAACAGACCTACATTCAGATGCTCTATGCCCAAACTTGTTGCATGCATAATAGTTACCATTGAATCTATAGGATCTTGGCTTATCATTTAGGAAATAAGGAAAATTATTGTAAGCCTTATTCCTACACACATTGGCAGTATGTCCTTCTTTAAGACAATTAAAGCAAACAGGTTTAAACTTTTTCTTACCTTTATCCTTTGATGTCGGTTGTTTCTTTGATGCTCCAGAACTTGTACCAGAGGTCTCACCTTCCTCATGACTGGGATAACCAAGTCCATTAGTATTCTTGACAGGTTTGGCAGATTCAAGCTTTTTCTCTAGCTTGGCAGTACTCTTGTTGAACTTAGAAAGTATTTCCTTTGACTCAGAGAGTTCTTTGGAAATAGCAGCATTTGTTTCCATCAGGTTTTCATTCTCAAAGATGGCAATGTTCAATTCTCCTTGCATGTCTTCCTTTTCCACTTTGTTCGCATGGAGTTGAGCAGTTAGGGCACTGAACTCTTGCCTCAGCTTGGAGTTTTCATGATCCTTGTCTTTGACCAGATCTTCAGCTTTCCTCCGGTTCTCAAGCTCTTGACACATTCGAATAGTCAATCCTTCCAATTCTTTTCTCAGGTTGGAATTGGATTTATTCAGCTTTTCAACTTCTTGAATCAGGGCTTTCATGTCCGCTTCATCAGAGGAACTATTTTTAGATAGCTCCATCAGCTTTTCTGCATGTTCTCTCCTTTTTGTTTGAGATGCCTTGTATTTGACCATAAGATCATCACAGGCTTGCTCAAACTGAGTGAGCCGATATGTAAGTTCCCTTAATGTGTATTCCCCCGTATCTTTTTCCAAGTGGTTAAACTTATAGAAAGGTAGGTTTTGATACCAATTGATGAATACTAAGAGGGGGGGGTGAATTAGTATGCCAAAAATCTTTGCACTTAAACACTTTGCAAGACTAACAGTAAACCGGTAAAATAGTTTAACAGACAAGCTAGTTAATACGCATGCAAACCAAATAGCTAATAATGCATTCACCCACAGAAGCACAAACACCATAACACAAGAGATTTTGACGTGGAAACCCGAATGGGAAAAACCATGGTGAGATGGAACTCACAAGTAACTATCTGCAGAATAGGAACCAGACCGATTAAGGTCTTACAATGTTCTTTACTAGAATAGATCCTGTTAGGAATCTCAATCTCTGTTAGGAGATAAATCCGATTAAAGACTACCTTGCTAGAGGATTTCAGATCCACAGATGTGAACCACCTTGTTAGAGGATTTACAAAAAGCTTTTGGGCCTACCCGGTTAAGGGCTACAAACTTGTCGAAGATGTGAGTAATCAACAAGTGATTGATCTAGCTAATAGCACAAACTATTTGGTTAGATCCTTGATAGCTCGTTCCTAATGCATTCCAGCATTACTTCAGTCTTCTACACATTCATACTCTCTCTAACTCCTCAACCACCTTAAACCCTAGCTGTAATATCAACTATCGCAACAGCAGCATAATCAACAACATAAAACCCTAGACATGATGTCCTTATAAAGGAATATGATTTCATGTCGGTCCAATAGGATTACATTACAATTTCCTAGGTTCAATGCATCTAGACATATTTGGTAACACGGCACAAAAAACATCGCTAAAGTGTCAGCACCGTCAAACAATCGGTCGATGGTAACTCATCACGAAATGTCGGTTGGTAACTCATCATAGAGTATTATCGATTCATACAAAATATCGGTTCAAGCAAAATGCCGGTTGCCGATTTGACAAAATGAAGACTGACAAATAAGTGTTTTGCCGCTTTGAACCTTCGTACCACTTGAGATCTTCGAACCGATTGGGGCTACATACCGCTTTAGATTGGTAATCACTTTCTGCAAAACACCAATAGTCTAAGGACTATAATGTATCATACCGGTTGGAACATGTACCAGTTGAGCTTTAACTTATACATAAAAATGATCTCAATGCAAGTGTGTGTCCATCAATGACAATCACAGCATAATCATAAAAAATGCCAACAATTTCAACCTTTAACAAGGTATATAGCCATCCCTTAACCAGGTGATCTTTAACAGGATCAGTTCCTAGCATAACCTTATTGTAAAATCTTTAACCGGACTAGGCTCCTAACATAGTGATCTTCAAAAGAGTTCAAAAACCAGCTTGTGGGTATTCATCCCCACCGTGGTTTTTCCCATTTGGATTTCCACATGAAAAACCTATGTGTCATGGGTTGTGCATTTTTCATGTGATGATTAAGGGTTCTTTGTTTGAGTGATTATGCATGTAGAGTTATTAGGTTATGGTATTACTATTACACCACATGCATATGTTTATTGGTAAAGTTGTTATCAAGTATTGACTCTATTTGAAGTGTTCAAACTTATCAGTTTATGTTGTCTAAAGTATTATTGTGTTTAACCGATATTACTATGGTTAAGTTCAGTAATGAAGACAACCGGTTGGTATTGCTTTAACTTGATAAGTTGTTGAGAAAGTTTTTTTATGTACTGATTAACCCCCCCTCTCAGTACCAGTTAGGGTATCTATGTTCATCATTATTCATCAGATTGATCCATTGCAGGAGGTTGATCTCTAGAAGGAGATCTAATTGGATTTGGTTTGCCTCGAGGTCGATGAATAAACCCTAACCACCTAAACTTTGAATTGGTTTTTGGCAGGAAGAATTGTTTATAAATATGTCAGTCTAAATTGATGAAGTTGATGCTAAAAAATAGAGTGTCGCTGCATGTGAGAGAAGAAATCATTCAAGTGCTCAACGAGTATCAGAGGAGAGACTGTGTGAGAGAGAATCGAGTTGAAGAGTTCAACCGGTAAGAGTGAGGCAACCAATAGTCTATGAGAGGAGGATACCGGTGAGGAAAGAACCAGCAGAGAAGAGTCATAAAAGATTGCAGAAAAGACAAGTGAGAACCGGTAGAAATCGGATGGTAGACATTTGGCAAAGTTATCAAGACCTATGGTGGAGAGCAGCAGTATAGCAAAGAGAAGAGAGAACCAGTAGAGAGAAAAACTGATAGAGGAGGAGAAAAGGTTGAACCGGAAAGGGTGCAGCAGAGAGCGAGATACAGTAGAGAGCAAGGTGCAGCAAAGAGTGAGTTGCATCAAGAGATAGGATTGCAGCTAAGAGGTGAGCAAATAACCGACAGAGAATTGGAGAGAGGAGAACCGGTAGAGAGTTGCATAAGAGTTACAAAGCTCCTTTTGTAATAAAGCTATAACTTGTATAATTGATTATGTTCATTGAAGATCACTACGTGGGAGCTCGGTTCAGGAGTCGGTGCTCTTTGGATTGGTGCCCTAAATTAGGGGTTGGTGCTCCTTGGGTCGGTTCCCTAAATCGAGGGTTAGTGCTCCTTGGATTGGTGCCTTATCCATTGTAATCGGATTTCCATTGTAAGGCTGGATTGGACCAGTAGACTCCAGCAGCATTTCTCGTCGAGGTTTTTCTCATCTTGGGTTTTCCTCATACATACTGGTGTCATGTGATGTGCCCTTGTGTATGCTTGCATTGCATTATCTTTGTTTATCTTATCAGCAGACCTACTAAGTATTAGGATGTTAACTGGTACACATACTTAGGAGTTTAAGGGAAAAGGAATTGGGAACCACTGATTCACCCCCTCTTAGTGGCACATTGTGTCTAACAATTGGTATCAAAACCTAAGTTCTCGGTTGATAAGCTTTCTCCAGCTTGGGTAGATTTTGGCTTAGGACACAATGGTCTGTTTAGTGTCAATCCCAGCTCCGGTATTTGATGGTTCAAACTATTCCATTTGGAGTTGTAGAATGGAAGTCTACCTATCCTCTTTGGGGTATGATGTTTGGATGTCTTTTGTAAATGGTTGCCCTAGTCATGCCAGTCCTCCCACCAATTTTGATGCAGAAAGAAGAAACTAGTGTAATGATGTAGCAATAAAGGCTATACTCTTTGGGTTATCTGATGATGTCTCTTCTCAAGTGGACAAATGCAGATTGACAAAGAGCTTATGGGACAGATTGAAGAAGCTCTATAGAAATGAGCCTATTACTGCAGAATCGGTTTGTGAAGACAAGATGAGAAATGTAACTCGTGTATCTGCAGATGATGAAGGCAGATCTATTAGCAGCTGTAGAAATGATGAAGAAGAAACTCACCTCTTCATGGCTCAAGAATCAGAGGATGAGAGGCACACATTTGAGAATGATCATGCAGATCACTCCTACTAGCAATATGTGTTTGGCAGTGATAGTGAAGATTGATCTTGAAGGAGACCTTATAAGCGCACTCAAAAAACTTAGTAGAGTGAGGAATGAATACAAGTTATTCAAGAATGCTAAAATTGTAAAGCGTAACCGATTGATCGCATGCCTTGAAGAATCTGAGAAATGTGTCTCAGAATTGAAGACTCAACAAGAAGACACCAAGGTGTGTTGATGTAATGATCTAGCATCTGAGTTAGAAGTCAAGGATAAAGAATATCAACAACTGGTAGGATAAATCAAGATTCTCTTAAATGACCTTGAGAAATGTCAGGATGAGCTCAAGGTATGAATCCAATGTGATGGCAGCAATGATGCCTTGGAAAAAATGTTGAAAAAGTAAAAGCATGCCAAAGATACCAGTGGATTAAGAAGTGGTGTCGGTGAATGCTTCACCAGCAAGAATGTCCCCCACAGTGACATTCTATTTGTCTCCTCAATTGGAGATAACATGGGTCAGACTTTCACAGTTAGAGATGCTCCCCGGAAGAAGGCTAATCTAACCACAACTGATGAAAACATGCAGACAAGGATGAAGACCGGTGCTGCAAGAAGGAAAAACAATTCAGATCCCAAAAGAAAAGGGGAGATGGGAGAAGACAGTTTCACCGGAAGCAAGAACATGAGAAGACAACAAAGAAGACCACCTACTGGTAGAAGACAAGGAAATGCTTTTATCCTTAATTCAAGGCAAGTGTGGAAGAAGAAGGGACCAGATGGAAGAAATGCAAAGAATGGACAACCTAGGGTCCATCCCCAGAGAAGTAAAAATGGAGATGCCAAACTTGTAAGATATCCCCATGCATGGCAAAATAAGTTTGTAAGTTATAAATCTTCCTCCTCCAGTTATTGCTTTGCATATAATGGTTATGGCCATAGGGCAGAAGAATGTATAAAGGGATCTAGAAGGAACAATCTAGGATCTCATAGATATCATGCATATGAGCAAAATGTATCAAGCAGTAGAAACATTCATATTTCCTCTCCCAGTTATGCAAATAGTGTTTGTTATAACTGCAATAGATCTGGCCACAGAAGCTATGAATGCAAGAAGAAGAACTCATGATTCTATGGTAAGCAGAGGAACAATCATGCTTAGTATAGAGGTAGTTATAGAAGAATTAAGCAGCAAAGATCTGAATGGAATAGGATGAGAAGTGTTCCTGTACATGCAAGGAATCCATGGAGACCGGCAGTTGGCTACAATGGCATAATCAGAAGAAGAAGTGTAAACTGATTTAATAGGAGATCCCTCACTTGCTCCTATGGCATGGAGGTTGTGTGCTATTACAGCAATGTTTGTAGTACAAGGAAAAATCAGCAAAAGAAGGTAACACCTACTCCTAAGACTGAAATTGGAAAGAAGAATGAGACCATGCAGGTATGGAGGAAGAAGCAAGAAGATGCAACCATGGATCGGCATAGTGCATTTAATGCACAAATGATATCTCCTAAGGCTTAAAGGAGATGCAGGACCTTAGTGGGAGTTACTCATTGATTACAATATTCACCCCCTAAGTGAAAATGGGTAGTCAAAAGGATTATTTGTTGTCAGTATGAAGAAAGGAAATGAGACGGTAAGTGTGTGTAGCAGCTGCCTTGGCTACACAACTACAGATCAAATATGGATCATTGTTGCATGTGTCAATGGTTGGCAAATTTGCAATTGGCATCAGATGCAAATTGACACAAGAAGACAACAGTTACAAGAAGGTGCTCTAGTAGTGATGATGGACCGGTACAAGAAACCGGTATGTGCAGGATGTTACTAGTATGAATGCTAACAGGTACTTAAAGGTTATGTAAGACAATGAGGTTCGAGATCATTGCATTAGCCCTAGTAGCATGGAATTAGGAGGTTATGTCTCAGGTGGTGTTGATGAAGACCTGAATGACATATGTTGGCCCGGTTGTTGATTATGTATGCATGCATCCTTTCAAGACTAACCGGTTTGATTTATGGCATTATGTTGATATTGTATGGCATTATGTACATCTAGGATCATGTCATATGATGTGGTAGATATAATGGAGCTAATATATCATTAGATTGATAACATATGCACAGCTCAATCGGCATATGGTAAAGATTGGTGCTCTAGTTTTGGACCTGATAGGTAATGGGAACCTAAGATGTATGACTCAGGGGGAGTTGACAGCCATATTTTCTGACTAGTATCAGACTTTTTGGACATAGAGGGTGTGCAAGTGTCTATGGATGTACCAGTATGTTTGTGTTTTTGGTGGTATCTAGAATTGTGAGATATTTCAATGCCTACTCAATTGAATTCACAATTGGATCACCAGGAGTGTTGCTTGCTAAGAGGGAAATTTACCTACACATGAGAACATGCATTTGGTATCGTAAGAGATACAATTGGCATCACTGTTAGCCTCAACATTTGATATCAACATTTTGGGGTCAAAGTGGCTTCTCCATATCAAATGGGAGATGATGCAGTTTGACCAGCAGGTATGTTGTATTCACTGACACATGGGCCTTAAATTTGTTTCAGTCTTGCATATGCATTAGGGTTCTGGTTTGCATATACACTTGGTTGTTGAGCAATTGGTGTCAGTTGGTGGTTGAGCCCTCCATCTCAAGTGTTGTTATTTGAGAGGATGAAATGTATGATGGTCAAAGGAGGTGCAACATCCACATTGAGAAAAATAGGTGTAGAAAAATCTCTGTCAGTACCAGGTAGATACAAGGAGAGAAATGCTGACATTACCCTTTGCCATTATTGTCAAAGGGGGATAAAGATTTTGTAGTATATCGCATACTACATGTGTGAGAATCTATGGATCACACAAAGGGGGAGAGAGAATATGTACTATGTCAGATACTACATGTGTTGACATCAATGCCAAAGGGGGAGATTGTTGCCATTGTGTTGTCATTGATGTCAACCGATATAAAAGGACAACCGGTATAGGAAAATAGTTGATGTGTAGTCATTGATGTCAACTAATCTAGCAGGTTACCGGTATAGTCTATCAACGGTAAGGAGAGGAAGTCAACTGGTAAGTGATTTGTCGACAATGAGTAGTTGCCAACCAGCAAGCATATGACCAGTGTAAAACCAGTGTGAGCAAGATGCTTGGATGTTATTTGTGATGAAGAGGCAGAATGTTATCAAGAATCACATCAACACTAGAGGAGAAGTATGTACAGGTCACCGATATGTTGTGTGGATGACAATTAGTAGGACTCCCACCGGATAAAGATGCAGTCACCATTTGAAGAGATGACTGACAGTGAATGTGCCCCAACCGGATCACATGTGCCTGTTTGAAGATATGTTGCTCAAACAAGGAAGCCATAATGGTGCATTGCAGGATGCATATGACAAGGATCTACTCCCACCGATAAGTGGAGCTTATCTCTTATTATGCATGGATTGCATCATAGTCCTACGAGATGAGACAAAAGGTTAAAGGCAAGTGATTGAAGGCTCCCACAGAATGAATCAAGGAAACACTAAGTTGTCTTAGGTGCATGAGATCAAAGATATGCACCGGATCTATCAAGTAGACATGATGTGTTGTTGGTACAGAGCTTGAAGGATATGTTTGTCACCTTGACAAACCCGTTGAGATGATGTCCAAGCTAATAATGAAGAAGGAAAGTGCAAACATGTTGGCTAACCGACAAAGTGAGAGATACCAGTAGGGTTAGAGAACTGATAAAAAAGATGGATCGATTGTGTGTTGATTGTTGGTGACGAGGTCTAACTGACACAGGGGTCTTTGTTGAGATGGATGTCGACAAAGATGCCACGTGAAGTTGAAGTGGCATGCATGCACAGGATGGTGAAAGTGTTGTCGATGAGGTAGGTGGTGACTGGTCGACATTAATGTCGATAGTGTGTTTCACGAGTCAAGGAACAGAAGAGTGCAGCTTGAGACTGATCAAAGGACAAAGATATGATTGGATGAATTCATGATCGAATCCGAGTGTCCAGGTGTTGATTAGGGTAGGTGAAGCTATCTGCATGATCACTTCATAGGTATTTGACAAGTGTAGACTGAAGGAGTCGTGTTTACTAAACTTAGCAAACGTGTATTGGAAGCCACGCGATTGGTGGAGTTGATTGATCCATTGTAGGAGGTCGATCTTTAGAAGGAGATCTAATTGAATTTGGTTTGCCTCAAGGTCGATGAAGAAACCCTAACCGCCTGAAGTTTGAAATGGTTTTTGACGGGAAGACTTGTTTATAAATGTGGAAGTCTAAATCGATGAAGTTGCTGCTGAAGAATAGAGTGTTGCTGCATGTGAGAGAAAAAATTAGTCAAGTGCTCAACGAGTATTAGAGGAGAGACTCTATGAGAGAGAATCGGGTTGAAGAGTTCAACCGGTATGAGTGAGGCAACCGGTAGTCTACAAATGAGTCTGTGAGAGGAGGATACCGGTGAGGAAAGAACCAATAGAGAAAATTCATAAAAGATTGCAAAAAAAAAGTGAGAACGGGCAGAAATTAGATGGTAAATATCTTACTAAGTTATCAAGACCTGTGGTGGAGAGTAGCATTGTAACAAAGAGAAGAGAGAACTGGCAGAGAGAAAAACTGACAGAGAAGGAGAAGAGGATGAACCGGCAAGGGTGTAGTAGAGAGTGAGGTGCAGCAGAGAGTGAGTTGCATCAGGAAATAGGATTGCAAGTGAGAGGTCACAAGAGAACCGGCAGAGAATTGGAGAGAGGAGAACTGGTAGAGAGTTGCATAAGAGTTACAAAGCTCCTTTTGTAACAAGGCTATAACTTGTATAATTGATTATGTTCATTCAAGATCACTGAGTTAGAGCTCGGTGTAGGGGTTGATGTTCCTTGGGTTGGTGCCCTAAACATTGGGTTAGACTCCAACAACATTTTTCACCGAGGTTTTTCTGATCTTTGGTTTTCCTTGTACATACTTGTGTCAGGTGATGTGCCCTTGTGTATGCTTGCATTGCATTGTCTTGGTTTATCTTATCAGCGGGCCTACTAAGTATTAGGATGTTAACCGGTACACATACTTAGGAGTTTAACGGAAAAGAAATTGGGAACCACTGATTTACCCCCCTCCCAGTGGCACATTGTGTCTAACACAATGATCACGAGTTTGTTATATCTAACAGCATCAAGGCCGGATATAGTTCAAGCGGTGTGCATGATGGCAAGATTTCAAGTAGATCCTAAGCAATCACATGTCAATGCAGTTTGGAGGATATTAAAGTATTTGCAGAGAACACTCAATTTTGGCTTATGGTAACCAAAGAAAAGTGATTTTACTTTGCAAGCCTATACTAATGTTCATTGGGAAGGTTGTGTAGATGACAGGAAGAGCACTAGTGGTGGAGCTTTCTTCCTAGGAGATAAATTCGTTTCATGGCACAACAAGAAACAAGAGTCAGTCTCATTATCAATTGTTGAAGCTGGATACATTGCAGCTACCACATGTTGCTCTCAAATGTTATGGATGAAGCAGACACTCAAGGACATTCAGGTAGATTTTTCAGACTTCATTCCTATCATGTGTGACAATTCAAGTGCTATAAATATATCAAAGAACCATGTAATGCATTCTACAACAAAACACACTTCCATCAAGTATCATTTTCTTAGGGTAAAGATTGCAAAGAAAGAGGTAAAAGTTGAATATGTGTGCACTGGTGAACAAGTACCTAATATCTTCACTAAGCCACTGCCAAAAGATAGCTTTGAATATCTTAGATACAAGTTGGGTGTTGTCCCACCTCCTTTTAGCACTTAGGTGTATTTTGAGGTTTATGGTTCAGGGGGAGCATACTGTTTGATTATTTTTCATTCTTGAACCTGAAGTTTGTCTCAGGGGGAGTTCTGAAACTTTTGTAAGTAGTATTGGTACTACTTTTTATATTGTAATAATGGTTCATCTAGCTTTCAGACAGTACTAGCAGTCTGGATCTATGCATGCAGAGATGGTCATAGGGGGAGAAGAATACGTCTGAGTGTATTCTCTGTTAGGCCCTTTGCCATTGTTGTCAAAGGGAGAGAGAAGAAAGTGTGTTGACATCAATGCCAAAGGGGGAGATTGTTAGAATTAGATTGTCATTGATGTCAACAATTAAGAAGATGCAGTGGAGAGATCGAACAAGTTACAGTAGAGAGATCAAATTAACAGGTTGAAAAAGTGTTGTTGTAGCATCATATAACACACTATGTTATACGCACAAGGAGATACAGGAGGAATGAATGAAGTGTGTCATTGGGACATGAAAATGGACAAGTAAGAAACAGACAATTGTGTTGAAAATGTACTGTGAAATCTGGTTTGACTTAGAAAAAGTTAGTTGCAGTTGTCAATAACATGCAAGTTATCGCATGCAATTACAAGGAGTATCGATCGCAGTTGTTAATAACACAAAGGTTATTGCTACCTATAAAGCTGAAAAATTGTGATAGGAAAGTCAATAACATGACGGGTTAGTCGCCTCGCCATCCTGCATTAAGAAACACTTAAGGCAAAACACTTTGTGGGCTAGTCGCTAAAGTGTGATGGAGATGTCAATAACACGCAGGTTATGCTGCTCAGCTTATCCTGCGACATGTTATTTGATATTAAATAACCTTGTGGGATAACACTTAAATGAAGCAAGCAATGAACCTTGTTATCCTACGACATGTTATTTGTTGTAAGATAACCTTGTTGGGCAACAATAAACAAAGGTAAATAAGGCACCCCGTTATCCAGCGTCATGCAAACTTGAAGAGAGATGGTCGTGCGGGGTAAAAATACCAAAGGGAATAGATGGATCTCGTTAGCCCGTGTGGTAAGAAAGCTTGAGAGGAAATAACACAAGATAAAGAAATCGATAGAAAGCGTGTTATCCTGCCAACTCACATGAAGGAAGAGGTGTTGATTCGCGACGCGTATAACATGCATGTTATATGATCTGCAGAACACATTTGCACAGCCCGCGAATCAAACGTAGATTTTTCTTCCACACATGGACCTTTTGTGAGATGAGGTTTTTGATCATGGGTCCCACCATTCACCAAGTGGCTGAGTGAGACGTAAATTTTAGGTGGACAATAAAATATTTTTGATTGGTTGATGAAGCAAGAGCATACGTATCAAATAAGATTATCCAGTCTGAGAAGCACATAGAAACAAAAGTAAATGTTGGGCAGACTTGCAGTTAAAAATATATTCTCGAAATGAGAATTATGTATAAGATAAAATTTGATATCTGAGATTGTTGAGAATAGAAGGAATGTGCAATTTAATATGGGCAGCTGCAAACAGAGATGAAGTGACATACACTGCAGAAGGTGGAGTAGCTCTAGAATTATCTGAATATCTTCTAGTGGGATGCAAAATCCAAGCTTACTAAATATAGTAATCTATGCTCAGAGATACAATCTGATTTGAGAAGGATTCCAAGGGGATCATTTATTATTGCTGGCTAGTTGTTTTGATAGAGTGTTCAGAGGATCAAATCAACAAGCAGAATTGGATTTCTCAAATGTCGAGAAGATTAATTTTTTAATTCATCCTTGGAGGGAAAAATGATGTTGGATGTGGATTGCATCTTAGTGAAGTTTGTGAGTAGTTGAATATATTGAAGTGGAAGAGTATTGGAGGAGTGAAGAAAGAGTAGTTTTGCAAAAACTAAGGAGGGAATAGAGAGTGAAAAAGGGAGACAACAAAAAAAAAGTGTATTCCGCAGGTGTCAATAACACAAAGCCCAAGCGGTCAGTAACATCGCAAAAATTACTGCTAGCAAAATACTCAGAAGGTGAAGACAAGATAAGTGGCAGAAAAAGGTCTATGTAGAGAGCTAAAATTGAGGATTAAGAAGGCAGAGAAAACAAGGAAAAAAGATACAGAAAAGAGGTGAATAAGTTGGAACGAGAAAAGGGAAGAGGTATACAAGAGAAGAGAAATTAGAGTAGCAACATAACACAGTAGCAGAGCACGCATAACTTTTTGTGAGAAAGCAGCTAGAATTGAGTAAGGTGTTACAAAACACTTTTGTAACAAAGTCTTTCATAGTATCAAAGTGCTTTTGAATCATTGTAAATCTCTAAGTGGGTGCTCGAAGGAGGGGTTGGTGCTCCTTTGGGATGGTTCCCATAAACTACAAGGGTTGGTGCTCCTTGGGTTGGTGCCCTAAAACATATTGTAATCAGTTTCTCATTGTGAGGCTGGATTGGAGCAGTATACTCCAGCAACATTTCTCACTGAAGTTTTTCCCCGCCATGGGTTTTCCTCGTATATGTTTGTGTTATGTGGTATGTCTCTTGTTTGCAAGTGCTTTAGTCTATTTTTTTTATTTGTGTTGGCACAATCTGATTTAAAATTTAAAATTACTGATTATCACTGATTCACCCCTCTCAGTGATCATTTGTGTTCTTCATATTATGCATCTTACTCCTACCATTAGGATTCTCTTCATTTATTGATTTGTCCTCATTAATAGGCATATAAACATTAGAACCACTTTTGGAAGTAACATCCTCTAATTGAATTTGTTTCAATTTATGTAACTTTTCACTCATACAAACATTAGCAATAGCCTAATTCTCATAATCAATTTGAAGACTAGAATCCTTCAAAAGAGGATTTTTCTTAGGGTGGTGGACTCTACAATCCCAGGTTAGATGACTATATTTCCTACAATTTGAATAGAAGGTTTGAGCCTTCTCATATTAATTGGTTTGTAGCCAACAACCCATCTTTGATTTCAATAAAAGATGAGTAGGAAGAACGGTATTAACAAGCACATTAACACATATTCTATCAAAAAGCAGTCTTGAATTTTGTTGTGTAATTCTATCCACTACCAGGAGATGCCCAAAAGAGTTAGCAATACCCCTAAAAACATTGAAATTCCAGTATTATAATGGGAGAGAAAGGAGTTGAATCCAAGTAGGGTCCAGAGAACCCAAATCCACGGTAGAATCAAAGCCAAGTTTCCATTTTCAAAGGGACAAGAATTTACGAAAACTCTTGAAAGACCATGGACCTCCAATTGTAATTTTAATCATAACTTCTTCAATTAAAAAAAAACTAAAAAGGAATAGTCTATTTGCCATAGCAAGAAACTTACCGAGTAATGATAACCTCATGTTGACAATAGTAATGCTCAAAGTTTCATCAAGGGCAAAGACTTCAACCCTTAAACCTTGTAGGAAGGTTCAGGCATATCCAGAGAAACAACACCCATTTTAGTAAGATTGCTGCCAACTAGCTTTTCAACAAAGGAGACAGGCTCCTCTTTAGCAAAGAAAGAACCTAGGGAGTACGGCGAAGAGGAAGGAGATCCCCCTTGATTATTACTATCAATAATGCATTTACCTTCAAAGAGTATAGCAACCAAATAGTATAGCAACCAACAACCAATAAACTACAGCCAAAACCCTAAACCCTAGCAGATCGTGCCATACTAATATTGTTAATATAATGTAGCACACAAGCTAAACCAAAAGACAAAATAAGACAATACCATGATCACAATCCACAAGTCACATGACAAGGGGTCAATAGAGTTCTTAATCCTCATTGCACCACTCCATGCTATCATCATTTGATAATTAAACTATATTATATTTTGTCCCACAAAAACATAAGATAATTCTTTGTACACTTTTAAATATTTTAACTCAAAAATATGTCTAATCTACGGAGTGCACATTTCACAAGCCCAATAAAATTCTACAACTACTCCTCACTATGGACTAAGGCCATTTCTCCTCTAAGGGTAATGATGCTTCTCTTTATCCTCTATGTAGAATATATCCCAATGAAGAGGTATAAAACTACCAAGCATGTGTCACTCACATGGCCAAGGCCCAACCTTAGATCATTTCTTCACTAAATCTTGAGCATATTTTCATAATGGCATTGAGCATTTACCTCCCATGAATATGGGATTAATATTTTGAGGAAACCAGAAAAGGAAAGAAGGTAAAACAATCTAGCTTTTCCACTTTTCTCTTACTCTTGCTCCTCAATCCTTTATTTGCAAACTACTTCTAGTGTCCAAAAATTGGAAGGTTCTTTAACAACCATTCTTATTTAATTTATCCTAGATATTTATAATTTTATAAGATTCCTGTTAGAGTTTTCACATAGCTATGGTAGTGGACATAAAGGCAAATTTAGACATAGTTAAAATTATTTATTTTTTCTTTTATCATTCTTGGTGGCCATTTCCATCCATGTAAAGACACTATACATGTTAAAGCATATTAGTTTTCCGTTTAACATGATCTTGTGGTTAACATTTGAAGTTAAGTGGAGTGAGAAATAAGCAAGTGACCTCATGGTTGCCACTTTTCTTTGAGCATTGCTTGACCACTCCCACTTCAACTCCAACATGTAGCCGTGTTTCAATCTACATCCCACTTTTTATTTTATTTTATTATTTTTAAATATTTCAAACATGATATGCATTAGTTATGTTGTTATTATATATATATATATATAACATTTCTTATAAATATATATGAAATGTTGTATGTTATTTGCTGACTATAGTACAAAACCAATATAGTACTTATGTTGATCTAAGAAAAATATGGAATTTGTATCAACAATCATGTGATGAATAAATAAAAAATAAACCATGGTGATTTGAGAGCATCAATAACTCTTATACAAGTTTGATCAAAGATCATATACATAAAAGTTATAGCAAACAAAACCAAATTTTAATACCTAGAATTTGGCTATCATAAAGTAAACCAAGTTGTTAATAATCCAAAGCAACACAATATTAACACATATTATTTCGGATTAACTTCTTGCGTCCAACCTTCCCGCCTCTGCCATCGTTTGAATTTTGAATCGCCCGCATGATCGCCGCCTCTGGGGACATCCCCTCCTCCCTGCAACCGGACCCCCCTACCGATACCATGATTGGTCCACATGCTCTTGGTTCCGCTTTTGGGACCCCACTGTCTGCGGGTCTTTCAGAAAAGACTATCAAGAACGGTGTTCCTTCTGGCTCTTCATCTTCGGTACTGACGGAATCTAGTCAGAAGAATGACAAATGTTTGGATAACCTTGAAGCTAACAAGAAGAATCCTCCCTCTTCCGGACCGGAAAATGTTCAGGTCAGAAGATTGTGGAGGATGGAAAAAAAGATTCCAAATCCAATTGGAAAGGTGCTCTACTTGGTTCCACTTATACGACTATGGATACGACTTTGGCTAACTTTAACCAAATCGACGAGGGAACAAAGATCAAGCTCCCTGATAGCCTCATGGATAAAAGCTCTTCATCCCTTAACCTGGCGATTTTTGGGTGTTTCTTCTCCTTTAGACCATCTATTGACATGGTTAGGCGATGGGCTAAGGCAAGATGGAAGTTAAAGGGAAGTGTTGATATCTCGTCTATGCCAGGAGGTCTCTTCCTTTTTAAGTTTACTACGGAGGAAGACCTAATCTTCGTCCTTTCAGACTCTTGGGCCTATGGAAAGCATATTCTAACTCTTGCTAAATGGAAACCTAGGTTCGACCCCTTTGCTAAACTCAACCGTATAGCTCCTATTTGGGTTAGGCTCTCTGCCCTCCCGCTGGAATTTTGGGATGAACAGATCTTCCGTTGGATGGGGAACTCATTTGGCAGCTATGTTACAACGGATTCAGTCACCCTTGCTAAATCCAGGTTGGTTTATGCTTGTTTCTGTGTTAATGTTGCTATTAACAAAGAGCTTCCCAAATTTGTTTCCCTCAACTCAGAGTGGGGAAAATGGTCCCAAGCCATTGTCTATGAAAATGCTACTCTTTTTTGTCAGAAATGTGCTAAGCAAGGGCATATGTTTGCTGATTGTAAGGCCTCGACGACTACTGAACCCAAGCTTAAAGAGAAGGCTATTATGGAAGATCCCATCAGTCGAAGTGCACCCTCTTCTTCAGCCCCTTTGGGACTGCCTAATGTGTGTGAGATCTTTGAAGATTACCCCCACACTGATAAGATCCTAGATATTATAAAAACCCTTGTCGATCCAGTGGTGCCTTTGGAAGATGGAGAAATTCCCACGGTGATTAGCCTACGACTATACCTGGTCCGTCTTCCTCCCCCTCCTTGGCTATGGTTGATGGCTACCTCTCCCCTAGGCCTTCTATTGAAGCTAACCCCAAGCCCCCTTTAATCTCTGTGGTGTTAAGTCTTCCCCGAGTGGAACTAATATGTTAAGTTTCACAACCCCTCACTGTCCCCCTAGCAGTTCGGGGATTTTGGAGGAAGTGGCTAAATCTCCCCTGCTGACATCTAATGTGAAGTTATCCCCACCTTGTTCCCCCTCTGTGGATAATGAGGACTGGTTGACACAGCAAAAAAAAACTAGGACTAAGAAGGCAGATGTGGGCACTGACAACAAAGTTGAAAGACCAACCGAGAGAGTGCTAAAACATAAAGTTATGGCAAGAGATATTGTAAGGGGCAGAATGTTGACCCTTGATGGAATTAACAGAACTAAGAAATGAAGTTCCTCTCCTGGAACATAAGGGGACTTAACAGCCCCCAAAAGCAATTTTCTATAAAACAATATATCTTAGAGATGAAATTAAATATTTGTCTACTTCAGGAAGTCAAAATGTCTTACCCAACGTTTGCAACCACTGCTGGCAAACTTTGGTCGGGGGCTTCTTTTTTGTATGTTGAGGCATTGGGGGCATCTCGTGGAATTGCTACTCTTTGGGGACCCTGCATGGTCCAAGGAAAGGTTTATGTAAGCTCACATAACTTCTTGGCAGTTACTTTTCAATATGGTGATCTCTGTTGACACATGTTCAATATATATTCACCCAATTCCAAAGTGGGGAGGTGTCTGGTGTGGGAGGAAATTTCTAAGTATATCCTTGAGGATCAGAATTATCATTACATGTTGGCTGGTGATTTCAACACCCCTCTCTACCCCTCTGAGAAATGTGGGGGACTTGTGGATTTTTCTAATAGCATGGGAGATCTTGCTAATCTTATTAATGCTACTAGCCTCTTTGATCTTGATCTTCAGGGTGTCCCCTTAACTTGGTCGAATAATAGGAAAGGGAAGCACCTAATTCAAGTCAGACTTGATAGATTTCTAGTCTTTGCCAAATGGAATATTGGTCACAACTCCTATCTAAGGACCCTCCCAAAGACCGCTTCTGATCATAGCCCTCTCCTCCTCCATTGGACTGACAGACCCCCCTTTGGTCCTCCCCCGTTCTATTATGAGATCATGTGGGCCTCCCACCCAGATTTCAGAGATCTGGTCAGGGGTTAGTGGTCCACCCCGG
Organism: Cryptomeria japonica; assembly: GCF_030272615.1. Lineage (NCBI taxonomy): Eukaryota > Viridiplantae > Streptophyta > Pinopsida > Cupressales > Cupressaceae > Cryptomeria > Cryptomeria japonica. The sequence goes on along the minus strand of NC_081411.1, from coordinate 714,125,655 downwards.
TCTAAGGGACTGTGACGTTCAGAATTGTTGAGAAACTGAATCTCATCCGAAGGGAAGTGAAAGGATGGAATAAAGAGACCTTTGGTGACATCTTCAAAAAGAAGAAGGATATGTGCTCCAAAGTTGAACAATTCCAAAGCATCATGGCCTCAGGTGACCTCCCTCACTCTCTCCTTATTGAGGAGGAAGAATGCAGAAAGAATTGGAAGGAAATCCTTTCTAAGGAGGAAATCTATTGAAAGCAAAGATCCAAATTTCAATGGTTGAAGGAGGGTGACAGAAACTCGGCTTTCTTTCACCACTCAACTAGCATTCACAAAAACAGAAACTTGATCAAATGCCTAAAAGATGACACTGGTCAGGAGATCACTGGCGAAGCCCAAATTGGTCAAACTTCTACTAACTTCTTCATCTGTATGTATACTGAGTCCGGAAGAGGTAATGAGGCTCTATAGGACAGGCTCCTAAGCAAACTCCCTAATGCTATTGGGGAGGAGGATAATTGTCAGCTCCTTTCTCCCATTTCCTTGGAGGAGGTATGTTTGGTTGTCTTTGCAATGGGTTCTTTCACGACCCTAGGTCTGGATGGCTTCCCCACGGCTTTCTTCCAGGAATTTTGGGATATTGTTAGTTATGATGTCACGAAAGCAGTGAAGGATTTCTTCAGGACTGGTAAATTACTGAAAAAGTTGAATAGCACCTACATTGTTCTCATCCCCAAGTCTCTAGACCCCAATTGCATGATGGATTTTCGGCCTATAAGCCTCTACAATTCTATTTTCAAGATCATCTCCAAGGTCTTGGTGAATAGAATTAAGTCGTTGCTATCTAATTGTATTAGCCCCTCCCAAAAAGGCTTTGTCCCAGGTCGTCAAATCTTGGATGCGGCCATTGCTACTCATAAAATTATTCATTCCATGGATAGAAGTAGAATTCCAGGTATCACCTTTAAACTCGACATCTCAAAAGCTTATGATAAATTGAATTGGTGCTTCCTATTCAAAACTCTCTCAAAACTGGACTTTAATCAAAAAAATTTTGATATGATATAGGAATGTGTTTCTACGGTTCAGTTTTCTGTCTTGATCAATGAGATTCCTAGGGGCCACTTTAAAGCTGGAAAAGGTATTCGACAGGGAGATCCCATGTCCCCTTATCTTTTTATTATGAATGTTGAAGTTTTGGGCAGGAATGTGGTGGATTTGATGGTCAATGGAAGACTGCAAGGGTTCAAAGCGGCTTCTACTATTCCCCCCTCTGTGATTCAACAATTTTTGGATGATATCTTTCTTTTTGGTAAATCCTCTATGATTGAGGCTAAACATTGGAAGAATTTTCTTGTTGACTATGCCTCTGCTTCAGGGAAATGTATCGACTGTGATAAAAGTAATCTCTTCTTCTTCAACACCCCTTTGGACCTTTAGACTAAAATCCTTAATATCCTTGGGTGTAAGTCTGCTCCTGGGACTTACCTGGGTCTCCCCCTCACTATCAAAGAGGTTACCCCTACGTTCTAGAATACTATCCTTGAAAGAATACAGAAGAAACTTGTTGATGGATGGGTAAATTCCTTAGTAGTGCGGGGAAGCTCCAACTCCTTGTTGCTTTCCTCTAGGGCATCCTTGTGTACTTCCTTTCCCTGTTCAAAATCTCTGGTGCTATGGGGGAGAAGCTTGAGAAAATCGAAAGAACTTTCCTCTGGACAGATATGGAGGAAAATAAACGCCTCTCTTTGGTTAACTAGGATATTGTTTTCTTATCCAAAACCATGGGGGGTATTGGTATCAAAAAGATAAATGCCTTGAACAAGGCCTTAATTACTAAAGTGGGTTGGATCCTAGCTAAAGGTGAGGCGGACTGGTGTAACATTATCAGGGCTAGGTATTTGGAAAGGGAACAATTCTGCTTTAATTTGAGTTCTGGTGGCTTACCTCCTAGGTCAAAATTATAGAACAACATCTTAAAGCTTAGACCTATTATCAAAGAGGGATTGAAGTGGCTGATTGGAAATGGTAGAAAGATTAAGTTCTGGGAGGACTCTTGGTTGGATGATGAAGAGGAAGGTGGAAGAACATCTCCCTAGTCTTTACTGATCGACCTAACATGTTGCCTACTTCCCTTGACCTCCAAGATCTCATGCTTACGTTTAGGGTAACTCTATCTCCCCGTGAGGACAAATTCATTTGGAAAGGGACCCAGTCGGGGGAGTTCTCAGTCAAGTCTTCTTACAGACAGCTCTTGCGACCCATTGATGATGTTGAATATTGGAAAAAGATATGGAACCCGCAGCATATTCCAAAAATTAATTTCTTTTGGCGGTCCCTTATGCATGAAATTTTTTTGACTCGGAACAATTTGAGGAGGGGATTCCAACTTCCCAACAGATGTGTCTTATGTAAATCTGAGGAGGAATCTATCAGTCATCTTTTTATCCACTGCCCTTTTGCGTGGCACCTATGGACCATTACCCTTGAAAAATGTGGTATACAATGGGCATTTCATGATAACATTCATCAATTTGTTAATGGATGGTCACCTCCTACCCACCACGCCCTGGTTATTCAGCTATGGAGGTAGATCCCTCCTCATATCTACTGGAGTGTTTGGAAAGAAAGAAATAATAGAATCTTCAGAGATGTTGAAACCTCCCCTGATATTGTTTTTACTAGTTGTTTCAAAAATGTTTATGGAAAATATCTCTGTGACTAGATGGAAAACCCCCTCCAATCCTCCTAACCCGGCTGATAGAAGAATTGCAGAACTCTGGAAGATCCCCTCGGAGTTTAAGCTCTTCAACAACACTTCAAAGATCAGCAGAAAAATGACCAAATGGTTAGCCCCAAATCCCTCTTGGCCTAAATTAAATTTTGATGGGTCAGCTCAAAATACCTGGCAAGCGAGAGGTGGAGTTATTCATGATCATCAGGGGACTACTATTGCTGCCTATGCGAGTAGCCTGAAGAATCATAATGTCACTCAAGCTGAGGGAATGGCTCTCCTATGGGGGCTGAAGTTCACCACTGCTATAGGTATTAGACAATTGGAAATCGAAGGTGATTCTAAAGTAATTATGGAAGTTGATAGTGGTAGATCTGTAGTGGGTTGGAAAGTGAAATCTATTTGGAGGGATGCAAGAATGTTTATGGCTAACCTTGACTGTTTCACTGTCCGCCACATTTTCAAAGAAGGGAATGCGACTGCTCACTCTATGGTTGTTGTTGGTAGGTTGCAAGACGGCTTACGGTGTTGGAGGAACACTGATCTTCTGCCAGTGATCACCAAGGAGATCTTGGAGAAAGAAAAAACTAAGTCTTAATGACGAGTCTTTCTAATTGTAATCTGATGAAGAGCATTAATTTTCAAATTTTGAATTTGGTGTGGGAACCCACCCATTATGGGTTGGGTATGCCACGTAGCTACATATGACCTTGTCATCAGTCTCAAGGGGGTTTAAATAATGATGATACATATTGGTGAAGTACTGATATCGTGAAAGGCAATTTTCTATTAATCATCTGGACGAATGTCATTGGCGATGATGAAGGCAATAGATGGTATCGGCTAAGTCACATTGGGCAGATTGATGGCTCACACGAGCGTAATAGATTTTGTGATGGGGAAATCTATTTAAACACGGCTTGCAATAATCGCGGTGATTATTGCATGATTTTATTCCAGAATTTGCTAAGCTTGCTTCTCGACTCTGCTTCTTCTCTTGAACGTCTTTGTATCCTTGCTGCCCTGTTTTTCATTTTCACTTCTACGCTGGAGGAAACGATCATGGGGGTGACAGACTAAGATTTGAACCTAATAAAATGGATGAATTCAAAGCCAGGCCGACGGTTTGGTTTGTGTGCTCGGAAGGAGGCATCGATAAATTCATGAAGAGCATGAAAGGAAATGACGAGAGACTATCGAAGCAGTTTGTGGCTTCTTGGAAGGACAGAAGGGTCACTATGGGTGGAATCTCGTTCAAAGTTAACGAAGATGTGATTGCTCAGTCGACGAGCCTGTCCATGGAGGGTAGAAAATGGAAGAAATAAAGCCGCATATTGGACACCACCAACCTAAACCAGTTTTTCCGTGATGCAAAGAATCCTGTGAAGCAGGCTGGTGGTTTCAACCGCGAAGAGCTTCCACCGCCTTGGGATGAGGTCTGCTACATCATCATGAAGTATTTCACTCTAGAAGGACACTATGGGGTTTTCTGCTACTATCACCTCCCTTTCCTTAACCATCTTAGGAATAAGGATCTTATTTTCATCCCTTTTTTCTGTTGCATTCTATGGATTTTAATGTGAGAGATATTGTTGAAGCCAAGAAGAAAGACAAGGACTTTACTATTCTCCACCAAGGCCTTATCCTCTGCCTTTACAATTTCTACTTGACCCTCTTTCCTCCTCACACGATTTCAGTCCAAAATGTGCCTGAAAGTCACTCTTCAGCCATAGTCGTTGCCAACCCTGACATAAGCCCTCCTCGGTTGCCCAAACCTGGCTCCTCCAGTAATAAAAACAAAAAGTGTGTCTGCCACTCGGAGGTAAAACCCCCCAAGAAAGTGAGAATCTAGGAAATCGACTCCGATGTGGAGATTATGGATGAAGCTAACACTTCTTGTCGCTCTGTGAGATTGGCGTCCAAACCCCCAGAGAAACCCTTAAAGGACTCCTCCTCATCCCATGATACTGGGAATTCCATCCCCTCTGGTAATGCGGCCCCATTTCATTCCAGCTCAGCCTCTCATTCTGCAAGCTCCATCCATGTGTTTGAGAGCCCTAAAAATTCCATGAGCCCAGATGTTGGTCCCAAATCCCAGGCAAACTCTTTTTCCCCTACTCTCAGGCTTGAAAAGATGGTGGTGGTGGAGGAAGTGAGCAACATCAAGGAGAAAGCGGAAGGCAAACTAACAGATTTGTAGAAGAAAGTGGACGACATGATCGAGAACTTACAGGAAATTGTCAGCAGAATGGACGCCATTGAGAACAAGTTGCATGATGTCTCCAGGTTTGCGCTAAATGTCATGCACTGCTCTGTGACCACTCTATATCTCTTGCAGGAAAGCACCCTCAAAGGTAAAGGAAAGGAGGATGAGGACTATAAAGACCTCTTCAAATTCCTCACCAAAGAATGGGCAAGGAAGCTCCTCCTCAAGAGGAGCCATTGCAAAAAGAAGTAACTTTATTTGCTTTGGATTGGTTTTCTAGTTTTTTGAATGGCCCTAATGGTCTTTCGGCTTATAGTTATGGTTACTGATTAATCCTGGACTTAACTATCTTTTGCCTTGCATGGCATATTTTAACTAAAACTTTTATATACTCTGTTAATATGCATAGTATGTTTAAAGTTTTTGATAGAGGAAAGTTTAGGAAGCTATGATTTTGTTGTTTCTCTACTAACAATTGTTTATCTGTTGTTATCTTGACTGTACCTAGGTCAGCCCCCTAGTTTTGGTTGCTTTTAATATCAAAAACACATATTATTTCCACTGGATACTTAGTGGTGTTCAATGTGATATATCTTCAAGAAACATCTCTCACATGAGACCCTCTTTTTGTTCCTATCAAACAAACACAAACTCAATGTGAACATAAATAATAATTTAGTACAACTTGATGATGAGTCGTAATCATAATTAATAGTTAAAACAATTATTTATTAATCATCATAACCAAATCAAACTTATGCTAGTCAAAATTTTAAAATATGGTTAATTTACAAGTTTTAAAAGTGGAACTTCTTATGTATCCACCCATTTTTTGACCGTTGTCTTGATGCCACTCAAGTTAAAAGTTTTATAGTTTAAGAATTTTAAAATAACTATAGAAATAATCACATTTTGATGGTGTCTTCACACATGGCACTATCTTCAATGTATTGGTCCCACTAGACCATGCACTACTCCATTATTTTGTTATGAAGGTTCACTTGAAACAATTCAATAATTATCAATGAAATAATTACAACCACCCTTTATTCTAGGTCCAATGGTTACTTCTTATGTATAACATGAAAAAAATAAAGTAAATACTCTTGTTTTTTATTAATTTAAGGAACAAATTAGGGTGTCAACCCTTTACAACCTAGAGCCCCAAAGGCAAAGAAATGCATGCCAAAAATAGGCTACTTATAGCATTACACATAAGATTAACAAACTACTTACAACACTACCTAGACCATTGATAAACTACTTATGGACTACAAACAATCCACATCAAGAGTGTGTAGAACATTTACCCACAACTCAAGGAAGAGATTAGGAAGAGAAGGAAGAAAGACCTTACCTCCATCACCTAGCAACAACTCAAGAAATGTTATCATCGAGAACATCATTAGAAGGGCGAGTATGAGGGAAGCCTTCAAAGAGATCTTGTCAACACATGGAGAAAATGGTGGAGAATGATTCTCAATCAAAGGTTGGAGCTAAACATGAGCAATAGTAAGAGTAGTAAGCATGCAGTGGATGGTAGGTTCTTCAATAGGGACCAACGGGAATGCAAAGGTCACATCTATAGCAAGAGGATCATCAATATCCTAGTAGCACTCATCATCATCTTAGGAGGACTAATCAAAAGAAGAATAAAAAACCTGCACAGTCAAGTGATCACCAAGTAGCAACGCCTTTACAACATGAGAGAAAACAATTCATGGCCAAGTAACCAATTGAGAAGCATCCACAAATCGAAAGGGGAGGCACTCATAATCCACCGATTGAGTCCATGGCCTAACCCTAACCATAAGAACCACATCCCCAAGAAGAGGCGTGGAGAATGCCAATATCGATAAAAATGTGTACAAATGTAAAATCACCCATGAAGGGGTATTATCAACCTTCAAAAAGTGGCCAACAGAGTTTTCATTGGCCTCATAACAATAATTCTCCTGAAATCGGAGGGGAAGATTAGGAAGAAGAACCCACACCAGATGCACATTGATTGACCAGTTTAGTACAAGGGTTAAAGAAAGTTGTCTAAGGTTTGATTGAAAAAGAGTTTACTACCCAAGCCGACAACTTGCTCAATGCCAAATCATGATCATAGAAGAAGCAAAATAACAAATGAAAGAACCCTTAGCATAAGGGAAGCGCTCAATATTACCAAAAACTAAAGGCTTCCAAGAATCCAACACCCAACAATGAAGATCCAGGAGAGAAGGCCAAAGACCAATGAATCTACATACCAACTTACAATGTTGGTAAATATCCTCATTTTCCATATTTGGGTTGCACACCATAACAAGGGAGGTCTTGGCACAAGGAATAGGACAAGGTTTCCCCTAGGAGGATAAGCAATAGTGGATCTAGCAACATGAGCAAATCTCTAACCACTAGAAAAAGAATTAGGCCTCAGGGAGGACACCATCACCCACAACACTAACCTTAGCAAAAGTCCTAGAGACTAAGACCCCACCACATTCATAGAAGGTAGAGCCCCCTCATGGGAAGCAACCACCATCATAGCTTACACAAATGCAACCCCACCAGATGTGAACAATGGGTCCATAGGCATGAGCAAGAGGGAAAGCCCCCCAAAAACAATATTTCCCCTCCCAACAACACAAGCACCAACAATAAGGGTCATTGCAGAATGTTAATTGGGAGGAGGAGCTGGAGCATTCAAATCCATTTGTAAGTAAGTTAATACTTTTGTTAGTATTGATAATTTAAGGAATATCATCATAAATCACATGCCTCGACAAAACAATTTGAACATGCTTACTCTAATTGAGCCAAAGTTTTCTTCCAAACCAATCCCTATTGATCTCCATACCCAAAATACACTTTACATTATCTAAATATCTCCTATCAAAGGCACCAAACAACTCAATTTTGAGCTCCTTAATCATTCATTTTAAAATTTCCAATAAATATGTCATCAACATATAGGATAATGACTAACAACTAAATAATCAATTAATCATAAATAAATGCAATGATCACATTCACTTCTAACAAACCTAAAATTCAATATGAAAGTATCAAAAATTTGTTACTGCATTTGTGGTGATTGCTTTAGACCATGTAACCACTATTTCAACCTACAAACCAAGTTATCATCTTTTACTATAAAATTATTAGTTTGTTTCCTCTAAATTTCTTCATCAAGATCCTTGATGAAGTAAAAATTGAGCTCTCACGGCATGTTGAATTTAAAATTGATCTATGATAACATGTTGAATTTTATAACACAAGCCTACAAGATCAAACAACAAACTAAAACATCTTCCACAAACAATAGTAGCAAGAAAAATATGTAATATTCCTAACAAACACATGATGAATTATAATTATACAATGAGGTTCTTATAAATAAAGCACTAAGCTAAATTTAATATAACTAAAATGCAAGCATTAAGAGCTAAAAAAACTCAACTCTAATTAAACTAAATGCACAAAAGTTAAACTAGAAGCAAGCACTCCTAAACAAACTTAAGCAAAAAATCATAACTAGTTGTAAAAAAAAAAACCCTAAAAATAGCTAAAAATGCTCTAACACCCCCTTAAGTGATACTTATGGTAAGTAAACAACTTTGAATACATGAATGCAAGAATGGTTCCCGACAACTAAAAGTCTAATTAGGTACCCATGTACAAACCAATGAAGTCTCTCTAAGCGAAGAAAATGAGAAAAACCACATGAAAAAAAACCCTATTCAAAAGTGAAAGATGAAATACATGAAAAAAAAATGAATTGCTAAAAATGGATGACATGTCTCAAATAAACCCCCCAAGAAAAACTTCCTTCACCCTAAGAATCAATTGCAACTTAAAATAATGTGGGGAAACCAAGGGCTTAGTGAAGATGTCTACAACCTTCTCTTGTATAGGTATGTAATCCAAGCTAAGAAAACCATCTTGAATCAATTGTTGAATGAAGTGCAGGTGAATCTTAATGTGCTTGGACCTTTGATGCTCTACTAGATTGCAAGAAATGTGAATAGCACTTTGATTGTCACACCAGAGAATAGTGGGACTATCAAGAGGAAAACCAAACTCTATCAACAACCAACGAAGCCAAAGAACCTCCTAACTAGAAAAAATTATTGCTCTAACACCAAGTTGAAGTAAAAATTGAGCTCTAATACCATATTAAATTTTGAAATACAAACCTACAACTCAAACAACAAACTAGAACACCTTCCACAAACGAGAGTAGCAAAATAAAAATGTCATATTCCTTATAAATAAAGATTACAAGATGAATTACAATTGTACAATGAGGTGCTTATAAAAAAAGCACTAAAACTAAATTTAGGATAACTAAAGTGCAAACATGAAGAGCTATAAAAAACCTCAACTCTGACTAAACTAGATGCACAAAAGCTAAGCTAGAAGCAAACACCTAATAGCTAGAAATCCTCTAACAATCCCCATATAAGAAAGTAATTTTAATATCCATTTACTCTTCTTCTAACTCATGCAGACCAAAAATAGAAAGTAAGAATATAATAGAATTGGATTTTACAAAGAAAAATATTTCACGCATATCATCCCCCTCAACCTGGGAGCAACTATTTTCATAGTCTTACCTTTTACCCTTCCAACTACCAATCTATTTTAAAAAAATTCTTGAACTCCCATTGCAACCCATGGGTTTCCTTCACTTAGGAAGATCAACTATATCACAAGTCTCACATCTAAGTGTTGCTATTTACTAAGTTGTCATTAGTTTTATGCCCAAAGTCATCCTATATACACTAGTCAATTTATACTACCGAAAAGTCCAGTCGGTAAATACCAAGGCTACCGGTGTCGGTTACTGAAGAGAGACAAGTCACCGAGATGATATACACCAAGCTATGAACCAAGACGAATACAAAATGTCTACCGAGTAAGGTTCATATGTCTATCGAGCAACAAAGAAGGTATACCGAGTTAATTTGAACCGAGTGGAAACGTGTTACTAGATTCAATTAACCTGGACACACATGTGAAACATGTTACAAAATTCGAGAAGATGAAACCGTTATTACATAGGAAATTGCATTTAAAGATTTTGTATGATTTTGAGAAAGAATATCCAATGAAATAATTTCTATGTTTATTCATTCAATAAAACATGTTTGTATGATCGAAGCATGAACAGAACACCGTCTCAAAGATCTATATAAACAGAATGATTTGAGTATTTGAAAGATGATATGACAATCAAGAGAGAAGATACGAAGTGATGATATAGTGAAGAAAGAAGATTGACAAAGATATTCAAAGGTTACCAAGAAGGTTTCAGAGAACAGTTTAAGGTACAGAGTATACAGAAGTGATTACCGAGTTTATTTATCATTACCGAGGAATGTTATGAGCAAAGTAATTTTATATTGAGCACATAGAGTCTGTTATAACATTTCAGATGTGAAGTTGCAGATATTTTGTAAAGATTTTGATTGAATTATTAAGTTGTGTTAGAAACCTTTAACAAGGTAAAAAACTCTAATAAAGTCTATAAATTGTAAAGCCTTTAACCAAATACAACATTTTGTAGACGTGTTTGTAAAATCCTTTAGCAAGGTAGATCTAAAGATCTTTATACTCCTAACAGGGTAAGCTATCAGAAATAGCTAAACATGTAGCTCTAACCGAGCAATCTTGATTACTGCAGTAGTGAAGTTGTGGGTGCCATCCCCACCACAGTTTTTCTCTCTCACCAAGAGTTTCTATGTGACCAAAAATCTGTGTTATGGAGTGAAATTTTGATGGATGTTATTTCTATGATTATGTTTCAGTATTATATATGTATGATATCAACAATACTTAGTTTGTGTTTATCAGTAAAATTGTTTTTCAAGAAAAGTTTTGAAGTACTGATTCACCCCTCCCCTCTCAATACATTAGCTTTCCAAGTCAGACCTAACACTAAGGCCATCATTTCATGTTTTGTGGCCTCCCTTTGAGGAAATAACTCCCTCCATATATTTAGGTTCATCATCAATACAAAATAGAAGAAATACACAACAAATATTCGATGGGCTATAATTATATTTTGGTTTTCATTACCTTGCGGACTTACATAAGGGTGTAGAAGATGCTCCTCCTACTAAACTAAACTCTTTGAATCTAAACCTTCTTCCTCTACATCCTTGTGTTCATCTTGTTTTTACTTCATCTATGCACATTCTCACATCTCATTTTTGGTTTCAAAATACCAAAAAAAAAAAAAAAAAATTCCTTCCTTTTCTAATTACACCTAATCAAACTTAAATTTAAGCTCACTAAATATCATCTCTCAAAAATACCATTTTCAAGGATAGATTATTTCAAAACTTATAACTCTTTAACATTATTCCATAACCAATCAAAGCATATTCATTATCTTTGAAATCCCACCAAAACTACTTTTCTTTAAGCATGTGAACAAAATCATCACAACCAAAAAATCTAATGTGTGATATAGAGAATTTCTTATCTATCCACACATTATATGGTGTTTTTATGAACCAAAGAAAAAATGGCTATTTATTATGCAAATAACAAATACCACTTACAACCTTAGCCCAAAAATACTAATCCGATTGAGCATTACTTAGAATGCTTTAGCCTTTGTTCATCGTCTCTAAATTATCATTTTGATATGGCATACGCAAAGCTTTTTTTCTTACACTACTTGCATATCTTACATTACTAACCTTTTTCACCCATCCACAATACAGATATTTGAAATCTTAACCATACCTTGGTAGTAGGATCACCCACATCAATTTCTAATAATTACCCACTATAAAAGCACAAAACCAAATAGCCAAGATTAAAGAAAAAATAATAGGACATAATCTCTACAACCATATAATTTATGAATTAGTATGGAATAATGTAATTATATGTCTAGGCTCTTATGATTGCATAGTTTATGGTCAAGTGGTGGTAAAGATTGTGGAATTACAAAACTACATTTTGTCTCAAACACTTGCATGAAGCGAACAATACATTAACCACAAAAAAGCATATTATATAAAAAAAAATCAATTTGTAAAAATTAAAGATACACCCACATTGGACCATCTATATACATTAACATTAGGCCATCATTATGATTTGCATCTATAACTAGGAATTTGACTAAAGGATTCATAACATAACATTAGCCAACCATGAAAGCTAGCAAGCTATGAAAAACACTCTCAACTCAATCAATGAAAACATGAAGACACGATTCAAAATAAACCAAATGCAAACCATAACGCAAAATCTCCTCCATGTGATTCCATTGTTCTTCTTTCACCTTGAAATAGGACTTTGTGGGTTTCACCTACAAGTGCAAAGTGTAATTGGAAGCAAGATTGCAAGATGAAAAATGACAATGTAAGGGTACTCGAAACGTGGTTAGGATTGAATGAGAAAAGAGACCAATTTATAGGCAAAAAGTGTCCAAATTCAAAAAAGAGAAAGTGCTCCACAAATTGGCATGATTATGACAAATTGATTGACAAGTTTCCATGTGCAAACATGACAAATTGCTATGCTAAATTAATGACAAATTGAGAGAGAATTAAATCTCCAAATTATGACAAATTAGCCACAAATTTTGCTTATTGATTGAATGACAAATTGGAGATAAAATAGCTTCAAATTGGCCATGAAAATAGCTTCATAAATTATGAGAAAAGGTAAGCACAAAAAAAGAAGAAATTAGTGGAAAAAGTTAGGAGGGAATAATTTGTGAGATTTTGAAATTCAAAAATTAGAAATTAGGTGGAAAAGGGGAAACTAGGAAAAATTAGGAATTAGGTGACATTAATTAATAAATTCTCATTTATTAATTAACTCACAAAAAACAAATTAGCCAATTAAATGAAGTATTTAATTGTGACATGAAGGACTTAGGAAAGATGAAATAATTCACTTAACCTAAAGGAGATGCTAATAGGATTAAATCATTAAATCATTGAACCCCAAAAGATAAATTAGAAATTGAATTAGGTCATGAAAAATTAAAGCCAATAAATGATACAGATTGCAATCGAAATGACAAAAAGACCAAGATTTGATAATGACAAGATTGATTGATGAAGATCGATGACAAATGATAAAGGATCAATGACTAATCGATCCAAAATTGATGAGAAATTGATGATTGATTGAGATCGATAACGAATTGATCAAAGATTGATAAAAGGTCGACTTGATGAAGGTTGGCATGATATTGAGATTGACAAAGTCCGACGACAAATTGATCACAAATTGACAAGATTCACTGATAATTGACAATTGAAAGAGGATCCAAAAGTCATCGAAATTGATTGAAGATGATTGAAAATGATTGAAATCTAGGACAAAACCCTAATTTGACACAAACTAGGATTAACAATGTCCAATTGACATGACAAAATTGATCACGACCGATGATTGCAATTCAAAGATGACATTAACAAGACCTACTTCAAAAGTAAGAGAATTAAAATCAAATAGGAAAGAGATGCCAAAGAAAGACACAATGTTGACAAATAATAAAGATCAAATGCATGACATAGAAGAAGTGTCAATAAGATACAAAAACCCTAAAAGGAGGTCATGCGGACATGTTAAAGCATGGCATTGCAAGAATTGACCATTTTTAGATACCTCTAACATCAATTGATAACTTATAAGTGTATGATAGGGTGGTTATTAAATGTAGTTGTCCTTAATGTAAGGTAAACAATATAATATTCATAAAATAGCCAACTCCATTAAAAAAAAAGAATTTGTAAAAATTAAAGATACACTATGAATGCACTATACATAAAGACTTCCGACTTTATGGTTTGCATTAGTTGACAACCTATAAGTGTATAATAGGGTGGTTATTATATGTAGGTGTCCTCAAATATTGGTCTTTACACATAGCATTTCAGACTTTCTGATTGTTTTTCAATGCCTCAGTTATTCACGTTTCACCCCCTAAAAAGTTGCTCTACCCAATGTATTTATGAAAGCACTAGGAATGTTATCATTATATTTTTAAATACTCATGTTAGAGAATAGATAAATAGTTGTTTTAAAAATCTGATAATAGCTTAAGAGATGTGATTAGGAGTTCATATTTTACTAATTTTAAGCTGTTTAGGAAACAAAATATTTTGTTTACTGGATTATCCAATTGTCTAAATATGATCTAAGACATTCAAAGTTTCTGATCAAAAAAGAGCTTATCAAGAAGAACCATGAATAATGATTTGCAAAGAAATCCTTGAATAAATAATGTCTTGCTACCTTGGAAAATTGTTTGGTATGTTTATGTCTTAATAAAATACTTCAGCGTTGATAACGTTAAGTAAAAACTTCAGCCTTGTATTATATTCATTGGAAATGTAGGACCAAGAAATAGAAAAGAAACATCTCACCTAGCATCACACCCAATCGAGAATTTAGACTTGTATCCACCGATCTAATAAACCCACAGAGCCGGAATATTACTGCCACCGAAGAATGCCAGAATAAAATTAACTTGTATAGAAAAAACCAGCTTCATCACCATTATCAACTTCTGTAATAACATTTACCTAAAGTCCCATCAAGAAAAAAAATTACTCTTGTCAGGAACTACAATTGAGTGGGTGATCGATACCAACGGTTCACCGTCAAACACAAGCTCCCAGTATCTGATATATGAAAAGTACCCAAAACTTAACAGAATCAATAACCCATACTTCAAAAAAAATCCATCAAAAATAAACATGACATGGTTTATTAGGATTCATTGCCGAACTATACACTGAAGACTTGGGGAATCCAAATGTCTGTAGATATCCAACCTGTGGAAACGTGTCAGGACAAGAAATCCATATCCAGATATCTACCCATCCTGTGGGCAGGGAAACATGCATGCCAAGAACAAAAAAATAAATGAACAAAACAAATCAACATGCTTATGATCATGACTAATCCACAACGAAGGCAAAGCAATTGGAGTGCCACACCACCCATTTTCCCCATACCTGGAAAGAAGGTTTTAATCTTATAATGACAAAAGATTTATCTTTACCGAGAATGGTGGTCTCTGCATGCAATGGAAGAATTAAATATATCACTGAATGTCCCATAGATAGTAGAACTTAATGCCAGATATTCGGATTTAATTAACAAATTCTATAAATTATAATTTACTGTAGAGAGAATCTACAGCCGGGGATAGCATTTTTATGGTTTATACTCACTCCTCGTTCACCCAAATAGTCTATGAGACGTAACAATGTCCTTAATCACGATGGCAGCAAAGAATGATAGTGAGAACTTTCAGACCCAAATTTTTGGGATTCAAAAGGCATAGAACCATAATGAAAAATTTGAGAGAGTAGGAAAAAGGAGAGAAATATAGTCATGGCGGTAGTAGGAGGCAGCATAGCCAGCCACGCATGTACTCGTGCTCGTTTTTTCAGCAGGCTTTAAGCGAGTGATTGTGTAGGAGCAGGGGCTAGTATTCTTTGTCCACCTTCAATACCTCAAAATCCTGGCATGTGTAGGAAAATCTACACAATCTCTCACATAAAACTCAGATCCAGCCAAGTACTTGAACATGATTCAATTGATTTTTAGATATGGTCAGCAAGCTAATAATCTTAAACTTAATAGAAGTTGGACATTCAATCCTTCTCCATTGAGTGCTGCCTCTACGGAACGTCTCTGCAAGATTAGGACATTTTGGCATTTGCAAGGTGTGAATTGCAACTTACCTTTTGATTATGCTAAAAAGGTGAGAAGCTTCATCTGGACAGTAGCTTAAAATGACGAGTTTTAAGTCCCATGGATGAATCTTCTCTAGCCACTCCAAACCTTTTCACGATCAGCTCTGTAAGAGCTTCATTTGGACAGTGACTTAAAGAGAAGAGTTTCAAGTACCATGAATGAATCTTCTTTAGCCACTCCCGAACATTTCCATGATCAACTATGTTACTGCCTAAGGGCTTTTCAATATTGGCAAGATACCCACTAAACCATACACACCGTTATGATACCAAAATAAAGAAATTAGGCTTTTCTAGTAAAGCTTCCTACGATAATTACAATCATATACAACTGTCGATAAAGGAAACATACTGAATAATTAATGGTGGTCCACAGAGAATATATTCACAGCGACTAGAACAGGAATGCTCCCAATAGAATTTCATCTGATAAACTCTGCATCCAATTTCCTTGCCTTCATAGGATCTACATGATGCAAAAAATGCTAATGTTTTTCTCTTTCATCACCAGGCAAACTTTAAATAAAATCGACACAAATGAAATATGCATTGATCTTCTACAGCTACTTGCAAATAATTCTGCAAGATAATTCTGATTACTTCTATTAAGACATAAGAAGTTGGTACTAATATTATGGGTGAAACTGAATCACAACAAAATTTATTCAGTATAATGAGTTTCTCCAGATTGATGCAATGATAGCTTTTAAAAATGGCAATCTGTTCCAGCACACCAATTAACTAGCATAGCCATTAATCATGTGTGCAAGCAGTAAACTGAAGCTTTAGAACATAACTGCTTGACTATCAATTTCAGTTTTGTCCAGATAATTCTAGTTAACCTCATTGTGTTGCCCCCATCCCTGTCCTTAACACAAAATTAAATGACTACGAAATAGAAAATCATGAAATAGCCGTGGTAGCAAACCCTGAGTAGAGTTTTAACAACAAATAGGAAGTGTCATCCAATGTTACCTAAGGTATGACATAGCTGTTATTAGTTTGAAGGATTCAACAAGAAGTAACTCAAAGCCTCCCTCGAATTGGAGGAAACAGAGTCATCCACACATGTCAAGAAAGAAACTAATAATTTAAGGAAAATAGCTTATAGATATAGGGCAACCCTTCGACAATATCTTCAAGGCTTTTATATATTGAGCTTGTGAGAATCATACTTCAAAAGCTAACGCATGATTGTTTATAACGTCTGAATTCAAATTCGCAACAGAGATATTCTCCAGTGCAAGTTGCTCACCATAAAAGCCAAATAGTCCCAGGCATGCATTCCTGACAAGGGGAATTTTCTTCCTGAATTTGGTGCCCTATCATGTGCTCCTAAGATGGGATCTGGCTGGTCCTTATTTTGTAGCCACCAGTTCAAAATGACTGCAAACTATGGTATGTAGTTTGAAAGAGCAAACACAAACTATTGATCTTATAATTTCTCTTAAGCAAGGTCTTGAAGGAGATTCGAAAAATCAAAATTAAAACTACTATAAGGTGGTATCTAGATCCCATGTTAATTATGTATACCTCTGAAAATCTAAATTCCAACATAAACATTGCCGGAGGGCGGCTAAATCTGTTTGGAAACTAGAGCAGGTTGACCTTTCTGAGCATTTTAGATAGTCTTAGTGTAAAATGTTTATTTTTATTGTCCTCTTTTTATACCCACACAAACATACCTGTGCACAAGGCATGCTTTGCATACATGAGATCAATCTTGTGATTAATACAAGAGAAATCAGCAACACTTTGTTGAGTTAAAAATCGTGCAAACAGGCCTCTGCACCATTGGCAAGATCGTCATCAGGAGGCACGTTTGAGGGCTAATAATTGTTACCACTTGAACCGAGTAGAACACTACTCCACAAACTGGATAGTCCTCTTAATCTTAATAGCGGCAACAACAGGATTCAAACCCTTGGTCACAACATCTCATCTGTAAATGAGGCAGAGGGCCATGGAATGGAACAATTAAAGACCATAACATAACCATAAATATTCTTGTCCTGAAGTTCAGGAAACAGAAAAAAATAGTTACTGACTAGAGAAAACCCAGTTAAGGTTAGTGTAATTAGGGCACTCGATGTCATAAATGTCCTCGTCAGCTAACAAAGCGACAATATCAGTGTGCTCTAAGAGCGAATTAGTCGAGAGCGCGCTATTGGAGGGTTACACTACAGATGTGCAGACCAGAGTAGATGGGTAAAACATCAAATCCGACTCAGGTTTCTTTCCGTAGTTCACATAAAGTCTCTCTAGGACAATAAATCAAAACCCTGACCCGATTACGCCTACTACCAAGTGGAATATATGAAACCCCTGCAGACATGTGCAGTTGTTCTGGTTTCGATCCAGACACAGATCCATCATTTCCTTACAAACTAAAGGCATAAAACAAAAATAACATCATTTATAGGTTAGTGTTTCGAATGATAATATCCAATTCATATTATCACTTAGGGTTTCACACTGAGAAAGAATTATATTGGCATGGTAGTTTGAGAAGGATTACTTACTGTTGTAGTGCATTACTCAATTATCTCACTAAAGACAGTGTTGAACATATCATCGCCGCCGCCCACCATCTCGTCGCTTGGCACCTAAACAGGCTGACCATCATAATTGTAACCCATAAAACATGAGTCAAAATTGTTAAATGAACACACCATGTAAAGGAAAAATAAAAATAAAAACAAAAATTTGCAGATGAAACCCCAGAAATGCTGCTTGCAACTCGAAGCCCAAGGGCTAAACCCATAATAACCCAAAGGGCATACAGCCTAAAATCAAGAGTTGCAGTGATATCAATCCGTAAAAACACTTCCATATGTGAATGTCGTACTCAAGACAATCGACCTCCCAACTCCTTGAACGTATTATTTATTTAGC
Organism: Cryptomeria japonica; assembly: GCF_030272615.1. Classification (NCBI taxonomy): domain Eukaryota; kingdom Viridiplantae; phylum Streptophyta; class Pinopsida; order Cupressales; family Cupressaceae; genus Cryptomeria; species Cryptomeria japonica. Next base: position 714,107,106 of record NC_081411.1, on the reverse strand, counting down.
CCTCAAATCTTGTGGATGATATTAAATCATCCTTTTAAAAAACTATATATATAAATTATAGAAAATTATAATTAAATATTACTTATATGGCTGATGTGATAATGATATGGCTAATCAATATTAGCTTTTCTTCAAGAAGAATCATCATATGAAGAAGATGGTCCCAAGTATATTTTGTTGTCATAGATGAATTTGTATGAGACAAGAAATCATGATTAATTGAAATCTTTCACTAAGGAGTGATTGATTGCATATTTTGAAGATTGGACATGCTATAAGTGACTGATTGGAATAATATTAGTTGAGTGGGCATATTGAATAGGCTAACATAAGGTTGTAGTGATTGACAACTTGCAAGAATTTGTGTCTTATAACTCCTATCTTGACTATTTGTGATGTCATATTCACATTATGTCAACAGGGGAACTTTCTTAAATTTGTCATTTAGGATGCCTAACTCACTAAATTGTTTAACATTTCCTACAAATAAAAAAAGTTCAAACCTCATAGATAATGTTCTTTCAACATAAAATCACTTACCATCCGATTTGAAACTTGAACCTTTTGATACAAATCGAAGAAACATATGATTGAAATAAGAAATGTATTCTTGTGGTGTTCTTTTCATGATTGCAAACTAAAATAATTAGTTGTGTGCAACCGCATTAGGATAAAATCGAATCAAGAATAATATTTCTAATTCTGCCCATTAGCAAATAGAATTAGGTGGAAGACTTACATACCATTGAAGTTGTGCACCTTGAAGTGTCTTAACAAATAGATGAAAAATAAAATCATCATGATTTACCTTAGGAAAAAACATTAGATCCTTGCAAATCCTCACACGACCTAAAGCATTTTGCCCATTGTTTGGGAGGAACAAAGGAAGATTTATGTATGAAAAGGAATCTCGTATAGACCTCCTAGTATATACATAGGACTACCCATTAGAGATAGTTTTTCCCAAAAAGTCTATTCAAATTTATTTGAACATTTTGGATGATTTAGACTTTTTTCACTACCCTCCTAGCACTAGTTCTATTGATAGGTGTTTTGACATAGTTGTAACATAGATGCAAATTCGAAAAATCTTACAGCTATCTTGAAAGGAAATCAAATCCTTAGATAGAAGATGGTTACCCAAAGGTTCCAAGTGTCATGTCATGACTTTCTTGTTCACTCTAGATTGTTCATTGTTTTCCCTATTTTCGCAAAGGGACTTACATAATTGTATTCTAGAATTTGCACCTTAAGGGTTAGATCCTAATGAAAAAGCAATTTACAATGTTTGAAACTTTTAAATTAGGTTTCTCTAATCTTGAATCTGACAAAATGAGTTGAATGGGTACTAAAGTAAATAGTGTCTTTACATATCTTGTTAGGATATCACCTCTCTAGGATTTAGCTATTCATGCTTATCTTACATTTACTTTGAACAAAAATATTTTTTTTGTCTTCATGTGTTTGAGACATGTGTCCTTGCCATTTGAGATACCTATTGCATTCACGCCTTACACTTCCCCACATACTTGTCACTTGAACGTAGATGTGTAGTACATTTGGAAGGGTAGTCAAAGTTTCACTCCTTTGTTCTCACTTTCTCTTCCTTGCCTATATCTACAATGCCTTGATGAACATTTTTGCACATTATTATATAAGATAAATATTCTATTGTGTCAATTTGGTTTCATTAAGTGGAAGCTTATATTGTGCTTTCATACCTTGGCTTCTCCAACACTAGGAACACTATAATATAGATTAAAAAATTAATATTTTGTTATTTTTTATTCTAAATAGTTTATAAAAAAGGTCAAAATAAAGAGAAACAAAATCTTAACTTTGAAATTATGCTAGAATGATAACATGAGTGAATAAATTAATCTAAAAATAAATAAAACTTTGTTTAGCTAAATTAAATCATGGAGCCACGGAGTTAATGCAATATCCAAAAGAACTTGAATCACTTAAAATTATATAAATTTGTCAAAGCACCCAATTCTAGTGCAACTCTAACTAATAATTTTCCATGAACGAACTGAAATGCATAGATCAAAACACATGCATGTATATTCATCAGATAAATTTCACTAAAAAAAGAGAAATCGCGAAAAAAATTTAAAAAATTATCAGTGAAATTGTATGAAAATGAACAATTCCCCCCCCCCCCCACCTTTCAAAATACAATGAATTGTCTTTATAAGAGAAGACATAATTGTTTACAAAAACCAATGGCTAGGGTTAATCCTCTATGTATGGCTATATTGACACGTGCATTTTTTCATCCATTTAATTATCCATGGTTGAATATAAAATCTTGATACATACTTGATATAAACTAATATTTCTACGATCAAAATCAAACAGCCTAGTTTGCATATTTTTTTCAAAATTTGAAAATAAATTCCCCTACAATTTACTACTCAAAACTCTAGTTGAATTGCTTCACTTTCAATTCAGTTTTCAATTTTCCTTAAATTCACCACGTAGAAAACACTACCTTTTTCAAAATCTTACCCAGTTGCCCCTATCGTAAGTCTTCGCCTTGATTTAATTGTGGGTGAACCCACAATATTTAGTCCCATTCGTGGGACATATCACTCTTTTGAACTTGGATGGAGGTAAAAACTTAAAAGCACTTTCATTTGAAGGTACATCAAAAGGTACCTTCATTTGAAGGTGGACCTCCATTCAAGTATTAAAAATATAAAATAAAACCTTCAAACAAATATAATTTCTAATAATAGTAAAAAAGTACCATCTCAAGCAAGGCTCGTTTTTTCTATTTTTAGAAATTATCTTTTGTTCAAAGTGTTTTTTCATTTTTTTATGGAAATGCCATACCTTCTAACAAAGGCCCGTGAATACCTTTGAACAAAAAAAAAATCATTTCAAGAAAATTTAAATGAAGGCTCTAAGAGTGACCTCATCAAGGTTTATATCCAAATTAAAGGCATTCGATTGAGTAATATGTGGAGCAAGTGGGAGGATTTGAATTCAATAAGGAAATTCTTCATAGATATAATTAAAATTAATGATATAAGCACAATAAGAACTCTATATAGGTGGGATTGATATGACTGCTCTTAACATTATCTAATTCCTAGTAGTAGTGATTTACGTATATAGTATTGATAAACGCTACATATAAAAATATTAATACTATTGAGAAATCTAGTCCCGACTATCACTGATTTATTTCTCCTATTCATCCTTACCTATGTCCTCTTCTATTCTAATAGCTTTACATGTAGCCCATACTACTATCTATTCAAAGTAGGGGACAAGATTTATTGCAAATATAATTTCTCTATTTTGAGATAATCAACAAAACAATTGATTTTCATTGCTAGAAAATTAAATAGGATTGATTTTGATTGCTAAAATATGTAATAATTATACTATTAAATGAAAACACGGGAAAGAGGACTTGCCTACCTTAAGGGATTGAAATTCCTAAAAATAGTGTCCTTATGTTTTTCTCTTAAAGAAAATAATAGCAATTGGTGGCTAGATTGAGGGTTTGCCTTGTATAGAAAATATGTATAGAAGTTTAGCAAAGGGAAACATAATATATAGAGAGAGAGAACACTCAATCTCTCTATGTGGGTAGAATGAGGGTATATGTAGATTAAAAAAATTATTGTAGTGTGAGGAAATATATATAATTTAGAAAAATAAAAAGCTTTATTTTTTATATATATGAAATGTAAAGAGTTTAAATTCTTTTCTATTTAATTTTTTATATATTTTTTAAATATATATAATATATTTCATTCCATTTCTCTACTTTTTTATTTTCTTTCATTTAATATTAAACTAGCAATAGTATCTTCTTTTTACACAACTATTATAAATTTTTAAATTCTTCATTTAATTAATAAGAATTGTGAGTATTAGTTAAACACAACGAAAATTTTGTTTAATTCTTAAGATGTATGGAAGCTTGTAGACAAAGGCTTTCTTAAACTTGTAGATGCAGTAACATGCACTGCATTATCTCGACACAAAGAAGGATGTGCTTAAGGTTAATGAAAGAAAGATTCCATGGCTCTCTTTTACAACTCTCAAGAAATGAATGAATACATGTTTTTCTTTCACAACTAAGGTATCATTTACATTGTAATATTATGTTTATGTCTTCAACGCTCTTTGAAATCTTGGATGGGGTTGGATACGTTAATTAATGGTTGAAATATTTTATAATATTGTCAAAAGTTTATGCAAGTTGGACAAATGTCATGTCAATGATGGATGAATTGTAAACTCTAACTATTCATGTATCATATGTGTTATTTTCCTAAAATTGATTTTTATAATAAAAATATCAATATCTATTGACACTCACCTATATTTGAGAAAATAGAATGTAATTAATCAAACATTGATCAAACCTTTACCTGACTTGGTGAAAAAATGTCGACGTGTCAAGATCTGAATTCAAATTTGTTCCTAGTACCTCTTCGAGTCAAAGACCGCTATGTTCGTGCTAACGGTCCAACATAAAGTTCCTCGGCCTTTCGACCCCCTACCTATATTCAGACCTCAATTGAACTTTAGAATAATAGGGGCCCACCCACCATAACTATTCCCAAAACTATAAATCATGTTTAGCCCTCTGTTTCCTCCCCATAACTGGGATGAGAGAGATCGTTGGAACACATTATATAAGAACCTAAGTAGATATTTTTGTTTTCTTATTATAAATAAAATTTAAAATAAAAAAAATCTATTTTTATGATTAAAATAAAATCTTTTATTACTAGCAATCGCACCTTGGTGTGCAATAGGTACGCCAAAGATATTCGGAAGATCAATTAGAAAAAGAAAAAAAAATAAGTTATTTTTTCATACAATTGTGCAGTGCATGAGCTCAATTGGTAGGAAATTTAGAAAATGATAGTTTCTATGCAACAAAGGTCTCGAACTAAGATCCAAACATGATTAAAACAAAAGTTGAGAGAGAGAGAGAGAGAGAGAGAGAGAGAGAGAGAGAGAGAAACATATGAATAATAATCTATGTAGAGAGAGGAGTGAGTGCATAAAATAAAGAGATAGAGAAATAGCTTAGGAGAGATGGATTGAATGGGAGAGAGCTACAAATAATGAGATATGGATAGAGAGGGAGAGAGAAGGTAATATAGATAAGTAATACAAATAGAGAGATAAAGGTGGATATATAGAGATAAAAATCGAGAGGGAGAAATAAGGAGTGTGTGTGTGTGTGTGTGTGTGTGTGTGTGAGTGAGAGAGAGAGAGAACTTTGGAAAGATAGAAGGGGTGAGAGAGAGATATATAGATATATAAATAGGGAGTGTGTGAGAGATATGGAGAGGGTCAAAGATAGAGAGGAAAATAGAGATAGAGATAAAGATGGAGAAGGATATGGAGAGAAGGAGAGGGGGAGATAAATAGAGAGAGGAGAAAATGATAGAGGTATACATATTTAATTAACTCATTTTTCTCATAACAATGAATCCTCAAATGGAGTAACTATCTTTCTTTCACACTTACAATGGAGGAGAAATGTATCTAGGTGATAATAATTTGCATCAAATTGTTGGTTATAATAAGGTTTAGTTGCATTATAATCTCAAAAGATGGGAATGTCTTGTGGAACATGACTATTACAATCACATTAACACATTGACCAATGACAAATAAAAGCACTTTTTAGATATAGATTATTAAGAAAGCTTCAATCATCTTGCATAACTAGAAGTGTGTATCAATTGTAGATCCTAAATACCTTAGATAAAATAAATTAATAAAAATAACCATAGAAACTTACTTATTAACAAATATTCATCTCTTATAACATGAAATAATATAATTAATTACATGATCGATCTTTCTTTCCTACAAATTACCATGTTGAATTCAAGGTCTATGGTTTGGCAATACACCTACAGTTAAGTATTTCAGAATTTTTGGTAGCAAATGTTATATCAGGAGAAATGATACTATTGGGAAATTTGATCCTAGATGTGATGAAGCCATATTTCTTGGTTACTCTAATGAAAGAAAAGCATATAGATGTTATATCAAGAGATTGCAAAGAATAATGGAGAGTGCTAATGTCAAAGTAGATGAGTTGAGCAAAAGTCAAATTAGAGTTTATGAGAAGGAATCGACAGTTGAAATGATTATATCTAAACTGGTAGCACCTTTATCAAAACAGAGAGTTGAACCAGTTACTCTAGAAACATCATAGAATTCTACAGTATTTGAAGAACAGGGAAGAGGAATAGAGAGTCAAAAGACTCCTAGGTATGTGAGATTGAATCATTATGAAGATCAAATCATTGGAGATAAGAGCAATTGAGTGATGACAAGAAGAAGGCTGACAACTAATGAGGTATGTTTAATTTCACAAGTTGAACCGATATCAATAATTGAGGCATGTAAAGATGAATTTTGGTTAAGGGCTATGGAAGAAGAATTAGATCAGATTGAGGAAAATAACACATGGACTTTGGTTCCCCGACCTAAAAATAAAAATGTTATTGGAACTAAATGGGTTGGGAATAAATTGCATGAGGATGGTCAAGTCATAAGGAATAAGACTAGATTGGTTTGTAAAGGATATTCTCATAAGGAAGGAGTTGATTATAGAGAAATGTTTGCACCGATAGCTAGGATTGAAGCTATAAGATTATTTCTTGCCTATGTTGCTTATAAAAACTACAAGGTTTATCAGATGGATGTTAAATGTGCATTTTTTAATGGGGATCTTAATGAGGAATTTTATATTGATAAACCTGATGGTTTTTCACTATCAGATGATACAGATATGGTTTGCAAGTTAACGAAAGCTTTATATGGATTGAAACAAGCACCTAGAGCTTGGTATGCAAGGTTGAATAAATATATTTTGAAGCTTGGTTTTACTAAGGGCAGTGCTGAAAATAATTTATATTATAAAATGACTGATGATGATATACTGATTGTTGAAGTATTTGTTGATGACATTATTTTTGGAGGTGAAGATAAACTATGCATAGAATTTTCTAAAAATATGGAGAAATAATTTGAGATTTTTATGATTGGTGAGATGAAATTTTTCTTAGGTTTGCAGATTACTCAGACTGACAAAGGTATTTTTATCTGTCAAACTAAACATGCTAAGGAATTGTTGAAGAAATTTGGTATGGGGGATTCTAAACCTGTAAGTACACCTATGATTATAAGTGATAAATTGACAAGGAAAGATGTTTTTGCACTGATAAATCCTACAAGATACAAATCTATGATTGAAGGTCTACTTTATTTGACTCAGACTAGGCCTGATATTATGAATGCTATTTGTATTGTTTCAAGATTTCAGAGTGATCCGAGAGATAATTATGAGATGGCGGTGAAAAGGATTTTTAGATACTTGCAAGGTACATCAAAATATGGCTTATGGTACCCTAAGAATGATAACTTTACTTTATGTGCATATATAGATGTTGATTAGGCTAGAGATGTTGATGACTGGAAAAGTACTTCCAATGGGGCTTTCTTTCTTGGAAAGAAGTTGGTTTCATGGATCAGCAAGAAACAATCATGTACTTCTCTATCTACTGCTGAAGTTGAGTATGTTGATGTTGCTACTAACTGTACATAAGTTGTATGGATGAAGAAAATGTTGAAGGATATAAAGGTGGATTGTGATGCACCGGTAGTTATTCACTGTGATAACTCTACTACTATTGATATATCAAAGAATCCAGTATTTCATTCTAAGAAAAAGCACATATCTATGAAGTATAAATTTTTGAAGGAGAAGATGGAAGCAAATGAAGTTAAACTGGTTTATGTGAACACTAAAGAACAAATTGCAGATATTTTTACTAAACCTTTATCCAAGGAATCATTTGAGTACCTGAGAGACAGATTGGGGGTTTCTTCCCCTCCGACAGAGACTTGATTGATGTTGTTTGGCATCAGTCTGACATGCATTATCAAAGATACTATTCATTCTGGCACTGATGTGGGATGCTACTACTCAGGGGGAGTAGTCAACTTTGAGATTCAGAGGCTTGTATTTTTGCTTTGATATTTTTGTCAGCTTTCTGGCATTGGTGTCAAAGGGGGACAGATAGTGATGTGAAAAAAATAAATTCAGATCTTTTATAGAGATATTATTCAAAGGAGGAGAGTCATTGATATTCAAAGCTATATGCAGGAGATTGCTGGTTATCTTCCACAAGGGGATACTTGTTTGGCATTTCTTGGTACTTAGATGTTTTTCACATCTAGTGTTGCCATCAATGCCAAAGGGGGAAATTGTTGGCCATTTGATGGAATTGATTATGTTGTATTAATGTTTTGTCATTGATGTGAACACTAGCTGTTTGGATCCTTTACCGGCACCCTTCTGGTCCCGGTAGGTTGAGTGGTTTATGGTTAACTTGGATCCGACATGATCTAGTAGACTCTAGTATAATCTGATGATGGAATTGGCTTTTTCATAATGCATATACTCATATTTGGTCAGTTAGTTTTGTTCTAGCGATTGGATGCTATCCTACTTACTTAGAAGATTGGTTTCTGGTTCTGGTAAGGGTTTCACCGGTAGAGCTTTTGGTGGAGATCTTTGATGCATTGGATAATTGGTGTTGGTGCAGCTTTTGATGGAGTTTCAGGATGTTGTTGGTGATCATGTTCAAGACTTGGTGGTTGGAGATCATTGTTGAAGCACGTGGACCTATACTTGGTCCCGGTTGATCTAGGTTATGGACCGACATTAATGTAACGTGTGGATATGACCTACTATTGTATTTCTGGGATGTCTTATGTGTGGATATTATTTGTTTTGGTCTAAGGATGACATGGCTTGTAATTATGTAATTGGTTTATTTTCTGGTGATCGACCTGATTGTTTATGGTCGAGGGTTTGTATAAATAAGATGTATGATCTCATTGTAGATCATCATGTTATTGTAAGAGGTCATGGTCAAGGAATGAAATGTGTGAATAATGTAATATCATTCAGGCAGAGGATTTGCTTGATCATTGGAGACCGGATTGGGTTTGTGTAAGAGGATTTAGTCCTCCTGTATTGAGCTTAACCATAATTGTACTCAGGCATAGGAGATGTTATCTTTTGCAGTTCAACACTTCTCCGAATTGTAGTCTGGATTTATATATAGTTAGTGAGGCTCCTTTTGTGATGAGTAGTGTGCTCTAGTTTGTTGGCCTTCCTGCAAGTGCATGCCCCTTCATTTTAATTCACATACTTACTACAAAAGTATTATCTTACTATGGGTAGGCTTCCCGCCGTGGTTTTTCCCTTTACCGGGTTTTCCATGTACAAATCTTGGTGTCATATGGATGGTACTTATTCTGTGATTATTGTTTATGCTTAATTGGATTAACTGTTGTTCTAGTATTATTGTTTTGGGTTCCTATATTAAAGTTTAAATTGCTAATGCTTCTGGTAATCTATGGCAACTGATTCACCCCCCCCCCCTCTCAGTTGGCTTCTAGTTATCTGAATTGTCTAACACAGTGAACTTCATACTCATATCATCATCATAACCAAAAATAATGTCATTAACAAAGACTTCAACAATCAGAATGTTATCATTTTCAATTTTAAAGTACATATTACTATCAGCAACACCTTTGGAAAATCCCAATTTCAACAAGTATTTGTCTAATCTAGCATACCAGGCTCTAGGAGTTTGTTTTAATCCATAAAGTGCTTTCTTAAACTTGCATACCATGTCTCCATCATCCGATAATAAAAATCCATTAGGTTGTTCAATGTAAACTTCTTCTTCTAGATCACCATTCAAAAATACAAATTTGACATCCATTTGATATACCTTGAAATATTTATAAGCAGCATAAGCAATCAACAGTCTAATAGCTTCAATTCTGGCAACCGAAGAAATTTTCCTCATAATCAATCCCTTCTTGCTATGAATATCCTTTCCAGACCAATCTAGTTTTATTTTTGACTACTTCACCGACTTCATTCAATTTGTTTCTGAATAACCATTTAGTACCAATAACATTTTTATCCTTAGGTCTAGGCACAAGTTCCCAAGTGTTGTTTTTTTCAATTTGATCTAACTCTTCTTCCATAGCACTCATCTAATTTTCATCTTTACAGGCTTCAACAACATCTTTAGGTTCAAATTTAGAAATTAAAAATACTTCTCATGCAGCTAACCTTCTTCTAGTCATCACACCTTTATTCTTGTCACCAATAATTTGATTCTTAGAATGATTCAATCTTACATACCTGGGAGTCTTCTGAATGTTCTGATCTCCGAGTTCTTGCACATCATCACTAGCAACAACAACATTTGGATTAACAGTCTCTACCGGATCATTATGCTTAGGCTCTTCAGGCTGAATATGAGCTAAAACAACATGTTGACCATCATCATAAGCTCTTATCTCCTTCCCAAGGTTCTCATCCACTCTCACATTTTCACTTTCAACTATCTTTCTTAGTCTCTTATTATAGCATCGGTAGGCTTTTCTCTTTGTAGAATATCCCAAAAAGATACCTTCATCACTTCTAGCATCAAACTTTCCAATATATTCATCTCTCTTGATGTAACATTTGCCAACAAAAACTTTAAAATATTTTATAGTAGGAACATGACCAAACCAAAGCTCATAAGGGGTCTTACCGATATCACCTTTGATATGAACTCTGTTAGATGTATAGACTGTAGTGCTAATAGATTCTCCCCAGTAGACCTTCAGAACATTTCCTTCAATCAACATGGTTCTTGTAGGATCCAAAATAGTATGGTTCTTTCTTTTAACAACTCCTTTCTACTATGGGTTCCTAGGAGCATATAGTTGTCTTATGATTCCATGCATCTCACAGAATGAGCTGAACTCACCGAAATAGAATTCTCCACCTCTATCAAATCTCAGACACTTCAGATTCAATCCGGACTCAGTATCAACTTTAGCTTTGAATATCTTGAACTTCTCAAATGCTTATGATTTCTCCTTCAAAAATACAACCCACATCATCCTGGAATAATCATTAATTAGCAACATAAAGTATCTATCACCATGCACTCTTCTAATATTTGTAGGTCCGCATAGGTCAGTATGCACAAGATCTAGTAGTCCATCAGATGTATATTCTTTGTTCTTGAAAGAAAACCTTGTTTTCTTACCCAACTAACATTCCTTACATACCGGATTAATAGGTTTAACAATCTTAGGTAGATCTCTAACAACTTGCGTAGAACTAATCTTCATTAATGAATCAGAGTTTACATGACACATTCTCTTATGCCACAACTAAATCTCATCTATCTTAGCAATCAAACAACTTTTCTCACCAGCATTCAAATAAAAAATGTTACCTTCAGTCTTAGTCTCGAATGCAATTTCTATATCAGAGGCATTCAAGATCTTGCATTTACCATTCTTGAATTGTAAATCATAACCCTTATCAACCATCTATCCAAAACTCAAAAGATCATGCTTCAAACCTTTAACATATAATAGATCGTCAATGTTTTCTTACCATTAAAGGAAATAGAAGCTCTCCCACAGATTACATAGGCTTTGTCATCTCCAAATCTAACTATTCCACCATCATACCTTCCCAAGCTTACAAATTTTCTTTTATCACTGGTCATATGATGTGAACAACCGTTGTTAATCACCCATTCATCTTTCTCTTCTACCTTAGCATCCAATGCTCTCTCCACAACAAAACAACTAGTGGAATCACCAGGTACAAGTCTATCTCTTTAATTGCAATAAACACAATTTCGTCTCCTTCTAATTCATCATCTGTAACACCTTCATCTGTAGCATAATAACAATTGCTCTGGTTCCTAAACTTCTGGTTAGACTTATAGGACTTGTCATACTTTTCATACTTCTCATATCTATCATTTCTATCATGCTTATCAAATTTATCATGTATGTCATACTTAGCCATTCTCTTTGGGCATCTAGAAGCAAAATGTCCTATCTTCTTACAAGAGAAAATTTTCAAAGGCAACTTTCCATCATACTTACCGGTACCTTTAGCCAATCTCCAAGCAATCAATGCTTCAAGCTCATCAAGTTATCTTTCTTGCTCTAATATCCCTCTTCTTTCTCTTTCATATTTGGATATCCTACACTCATCAAGATCATATTTCTACTTACTGGACACAAATGTTGATGCTTTAAATTTTTTTTGATTAAGGTAAAAGCGGGTTTTGAAGGGGCCCTGAAACACTTTACAAGCAGAACTTAAACATCAAAACGACAAGAAACAAAAGAGGACATGCCTACGAAAAACCAGCAGAAAACCAAAGAAAACTGGAAAAAGCCCCACAAAGCCAGCAGGCCATCCAGAGTCCAGAAGATACTAGTTGATTTTTTCCAGAGCTTTTGCCAGAATGTTGCTAATTTCATGCAACTCTTTGATGTTATCCCTAAGATTAGGGAGATTCCTTGCAGGAGCAGCCACAACTTTCTTGACATTGGCCCTGGTCCTCTTCGCAGTGCCACCCACTGAAGTAGCATCACCACTACCAGTCTGGATGGTCTCTTCATCCAAGTCAAGATCCACAACCGGTTTTGGAGTGTCACAGACCTTAGCGATATCCTCCAGGTTTTTAATGACAGCAGAAAGGAAAACTGGGATAACGCCCATAAGATTTTTCATCGCTTCCTTCCCATCTTCCAATGATTTAACCTTATCCTCCATATTCTGCTTCTAGTTTAGCTGCTCTCTATTTTCATCCTCCCTCTTCTCATCCATGTTTTTCCCCTTTTTATCTAGGTTCTTCAAGTGCTCATAGGTCCATCTGTCAAAGTCCATTCTTGCCTCAGAAAGTTTCTTGAGGTTATCCAAGATTAGCCCTTTACCCGCACTTTCCTTATCCTTGCTAACCCTGTCCTTAGTTTGATCCTTCTCAGAATCTTTGCTCGTTCCCCTCTCAGAGTTCACATCTGTCTCCTCATTATCCTTGAAATCCACTTCTTCCATCGAATGGCTGTTGTCCTTACCAGGGCAATCACTGAGGATAGGGCTTTCATGACCAGGCTCATTACCACCATTTTCTTCCTCATTACCCAGCTCCTCATCTTTCCAGCTGTCTTCACCAATGGAGTCATCCGTCTCCATACCGCTACTTTCCTTTTCAATTTCCTCTGTTTCCAACTCAGAGGCACCTTTCCTTTTTTTGCTAGAGGACGCCTTCTCCTTGCTGGAGTCTCCTTCTTCCATATTTCTCTTACCTGGAGAGGTTGAAATCCTCTTATTTTCTAGCAGGGCGAGGTTTTTGCAATGCTCATAGATGAGAAGCAAAAGCCCACAGTGGAGAATCAGGCTGGAAGGGTTATTCCTATGTTTGTTAAGGGACCTGGAGAGTGACCTGAAAAGGTAGTAGGGCAGGGATACCTTTTTGTCGTGTCTGAAATGGTTTAAGAGAATGAAATGGTAGGTGTGGGCCTTGGAGAAATGGCCTTCAACCGTGATGTATTCCATAATTGCATTCAGAACCCAACCCCACAGTTTCTTGAGGTTTGCAGCTTTGTAGTAGCCCCTAGTAGCTTTGTCGATTCTAACCCTTTCTTTCTCTTTCCGCGGGAATAGATTGATTGCATTGTTGAAGACTTTGAGGTCTCGAAAGAAATTAAGCCCAGTGTGGGGCATTCTAGTTATAGTAGATATGAGCCCAGTGTCCAGTTTAAACTTGACTCCATAGATTTTAAAAGAGCCATTTGACCAATTTTTAGAAATCTTGGAAATGGCGAGGTTGACCCTACCTTTGTCATAGTCCACGAGCTTCTCCATGAAGCTGGTAAGAGAACCCTTTTCCAATTTTGCCTAGACTTTTGGCATTGCTCTCCAAGTCGATGTATTATCTGGTTCCTCCCGCCTCAGGTCACCTCCCATCTTTGGATTCAAGCTATCTGCTCTGTTTCTCTGCAAACTAATTCCTTCTTTCCCAAAGTTGCTTGAGATTTTGAAGCGGGTTACCCACAAAGCATGCGGCAAATAATTAAAGATTGTAGGAGATCTGCCACATTGCCAAGTAATGATGACCTTTCCAACAAGGCATAAATAATTCTTTTTACCTATCATGATTAAATTGTCCTTCTCTCCCCATATAACGGTCCTCTCTAAGGGACTCTTTAATGTTTAAATTTAGATCCTCCTCGTGCCAAATTGATTGGGAGTTAGAGTTAACTCCTATATTCGCTAAACAATCTGCTACACCATTTTTCTCTCTAAAGGCATGTTGAATAATTATTTCTTTAAAACTTGCAATGATCTCCTTGGCTTTCATGATGATATTTTCAATTGACCAAGAAGGCTTTGACTCCCCCTTTAAGCACTTAATAATATTGAGTGAATCTCCCTCAAGCCATAATTTATCATAATTGAGATTTTTGGCTAAAATTAAGGTGTTCAGGGTGGCAGAGGCTTCGACAAAGTGGTTAGTTTGATTTCCCAGGGGACCAACCACCGCCTTTAAACAACTTCTAGCAAAATTCCTGACAATGCCCCCATATCCAGCTTTACCTGGATTCCCTTTAGAGGCCCCATCAAAGTTAGCCTTAATCCACCCCTGAGTAGGAAAACACCAGATGAGACCTTATGTTTCATTTTCCTTGCTGGTAGTAGTGGTAGAGAGGTTCCACCTATCTTTGAAGTCATCTTTAGTAGCAGGTCCATGATCAGTGCCATAGAGGCATTAAAAAATACTCCTAAAAATTTTATCTGCCACCACTTCAAGAATAGCCCTTTTATCCCTAAAAATCCTATTGTTACGCTCTTTCTAGATATTCCAAATAATAATCGGCAGAGTGATTCTCCAAGCCTCCACAATTTTAGGATTAGAATTAGGGCATTGCCATTGCTACCAAGAATCCCCAAGGGAGTTCAGGAAAACCCAGCTCAGGTTCCACCTACTCAAGATGATTTTCCAGATGTCCTGACTAAAAGTGCATTGATTAAGAATATGGCAAGTTGTCTCTTCTTCCTTGCAACAAAGAGAACACCTATTAGGAAAAATAAAACCTCTTTTATGAAGGTTGTCCAGGGTTAAAACCTTATTTTGGATGAAAATCCAAAAGAAGATATTAACCTTAGGAACTAACTTCTTCCAAACTTTAGCCCAAATGGGAATTTCTTCCACCGGATCATTATGAATTTCCACAGCTGAGGAAATAGAATATTTACCATCCAGGGTTTCCCTCCATATCAATCTGTCATCTTTGTTGTCTCTAGGGATTTTAACAGAGAGAGCTATCTAAAGGAACTTGAGCCCCGAGCACTGCTGGCAAAAATCAATCCAGTTCCCATTTCTCCAGTAATCTCTGACCAACTCACCAAACCTACTTTTGAACCAATCTTTTCAATCTTTAAGGATTGGGATTTCCTCCAAAGGTTTATCCAGAATCCATCTATCTTCCCAAAATCTTATTTTCCTCCTATCCCCAAGGTTCTAGGTTCTAGGTTCTACCAGCAACAGCCTAGCTTTTAGCAGATTGAATAGCATTCCATATAGCTGATCCTTCAACAATGAAAGAATTATCAGGGAATTCTTCCTCAAAGGGTTGCATGTAGAGATATTTGTTTTTCCAAATTGAGTTCCATTCTCTTTCCTCCCCTTTCAGTCTCCATATTTGTTTGGCTAATAAAGCTTTATTCATAGAACCAATGTTCCTTAAGCCCAACCCACCTAGGGGAACAAATTTTATTCCTGGCAATAAGGGGTATTCTATTTTTGACTTCCACCCCCGACTAAAGGAACTTTTTTTGGATTCTTTCAATGGCTTCTGCAAACTTTGAGGGAATTTTGAACAGGCTGAGAGCATAAACAAGAATATTTTGAAGAGTGGCTTTGAGCAAAGTAATTTTGCCCGCTTGACTAAGGACAACCCTTTTCCAACCAACAAGTTTCAAGTTAAGTCTGTCTATCAGCTTATTCCAGAAAGAATCCTCTGGCTTGAGACACAAAGGAAGCCCCAAATAAGTAGAGGGAAGCTCATAAATATTGCAGCCAAGAATCCTTCCAATCCTTAGTTGCCTTTGGACTGAGGTATTGATGAAGAACAAAGAACTTTTATCCTAGTTAATTTTTTGGTCAGAGGAAGATTCATAAGTGTTTAGAATATTCTTCATGTTCTTCGCTTCCAGAATGGTGGCTTCCCCCATGGTAATAGAGTCATCAATGAATTGTTCATGAGAGCAAACAACATTGGAGGAAGAAGGTTTCAAACCCTTAAGCTTGCCATCTTCCACATTTTTAAGAATAAATTTGCCCAGGCATTCAGCTAGAATAGTGAATAGGATAGGGGATATGGGGTCCCCCTATCTAAGACCTCTGGAGCTTTTGAAGAAACTGGACAGGGAACCATTGACAATAACAGTAGAGGAGGAAGTTTCCATAAGTTGAGAACAGAGCTTAATAACTTTGACACCAAAACCAAACGCTTTCATGATCCTAAGGAGAAACTACCAGTTTACTCTATCAAAAGCTTTAGCCATGTCTAACTTTAGGAAGAAGCCCTGGTTATTCACCACTTTCAGGGAGTGGATATTTTCATGAACGGATATGATTGAGTCCAAAATCTGTCTTCCAGGGACAAAGCCATTCTGCTGGACAAAGATAATCCTAGGAAGAATTTCCAACAACCTGGAAGTTAGGACCTTGGATAAAATCTTGTAAACAGAGTTACACAAGCTAATAGGTCTAAACTTGTTGAGAGAATCAACACTGGGGATCTTTCAGATAAGGACAATGAAGGTGGCATTCAGTTCCTTAAGGAGTTTTCTAGAGCCAAAGAATTCTTTGACACCATTGCAGATGTCAGCCTCCACTATATGCCAAAATTTTTGGAAGAAGAACATAGGGAAGTCATCCGGACTAGGGGATTTGTCTCCCTAAAAGGAGAACACCGCCTTTTTGATTTCCAAATTAGAGGGAATACAGGATAAAAGGTTGTTATCAGCTTCCGTCAGGATTGAAGGAATAGCTTGCAAAAGGGTGTTTTGATTGCTGAAATCGAGGTTATCCACATCTCCCAACAAGGTGCTGAAATGCTCAAGAGCTTCCTTTCTGATATCTCTTGCTTAGTTAGGATGCCTTTGTTGCAAGATAGACTAGCTATTCTATTGGCTACCCTATGCTTGAGAGTAGTTAAGTGAAAGAACCAGGTGTTTTTATCTCCTTCCTTCAGGAACAAGGCTCTGGATCTTTGTCTCTAGAACGTCTCTTCATTGGAAATGATGGTGTGGTATTTGGATAAAAGATCATTTTCGACCATCCTAAGATTTTCAGACAGCCCAATCTCTTGGATTCTATCCTGAACCTCCTTTATTTCTGCTTTGACTTGAATTTTGCTCTTGAAAATATCACCAAAAATCTCTTTGTTCCAGATTTTAATTTTGGCTTTTAGGATATTGAGCTTTTTGGCAATTCTAAAAAGAGTCGTACCCTCCACTTCAGAATTCCACCATTCAACAATATGAGCTTCCAGAGAAAGATGGGAAAGCCAAGCTTTTTCAAATCTGAAAGGGAAGTTTCTCTTGGCCGAAAAAGAGTTGGCAGTGAAGGAGATGGGGTAATGGTCAGACCCAATTTTGATGACAGAAGCAAGGGAGCAGCTATACTTAGAAAACCAGTGAGGTGAAATTAAAGATCTATCAAGCTTAACTTGAATCAGATCAGCTCCGGTTCTTCTATTGGTCCAGGTGTAATTGATACCCTGGAGATCCACATCAATGAGAGCTTGATCATTTATGAAATCCATAAGGTCTTGTTTCCCATCAAGTTGTAAAGGGATACCTCCCATCTTCTCTTCCTCTTTGAGCAGAGTATTGAAATCTCCCATAATAATCTAGCTTTGATCAGCAAACTTGAGTCTGTCAGCTACTAGGCTGTTCCAATATTTAACTCTCTCGGTTTTGGTGTTGGGCGTGTAGACATTAGATAACACCCAAACAAAGTTGTCCTTAATATGCTCAAACTGAATAGAGTTCCTATTAAAAGCAAATAAGATTTCCTTACCTATTATAGTTTTTTTGTTTCAAAAAATCACAGTTCCTCCAGAAGCTCCCTCCATGTTGGATCCTATGACCCCATTTTCCTTGAAAATTCTAATCTTTTCAACTTTTTCCTTAGACATCTTGGTTTCCTGAACCAGGACCACATCCTATTTGTGATCTCTTATGATGTTTTGCAACACATCCTGCTTATGAGGGGCGTTCAACCCTCTGATATTCCAGGATATTATCTTCATACTTTAACTTGGGATAGGGCTAACTCAATGGAACACTGTGTTCCATCAACATGGTTCTTCCAGCTTTCCTATTCCCTTTGATGTTTTAGGGATGGCCTTCCCTACTTTTTATTCTGACTTCCAACATCTGCCTTTTTCTTGATCTTGCTTCTAGTTGAGATTCCTCTGTTGAGTTCCTCCTTGTTCATTTTTCCTTCTCTCGAACCGGGAATCCGGAGATTCCCATCCAGCATATCCATGCTTTGAGGAGGGGTTTTATATAGAATTGGCTTTGGACTTCCATTAGTTAAAAGAAGTAAGGGCTCAATGTCAGAAGGGTCTTGAGCTTTATTAAAGTCTTCCTCAACCGATTTTGAGAGTGATGTGGCTGGAATGATCTCTTCCTTCTCCTGACTAACAGATCCAGCCTCCTGGTCCAGGATAGTTTCTTCCTTCTCCTGACTAATAGATCCAACCTCTTGGTCCTCTGGGTTATTCTTATTGTTCGACTCAATACCTTGCTCTGCTTCTTTAGAGCTCTCAAGTTGGTTGTTGGAGCAGACGCATTCTTGTTTATCATTACTATTATTCCCATTCCTCCTGACTTCATTTGCTAAATCTGTTACATCCTTAATTTGATTACATTCAATTGGTGGGTCTCCTTTTATATTTACCGTTTGCCAGATCTTTTTGTTCTTGATGTTGCTATAAGTCTTGCTTTCCTTGCTTTTCCTGAGCGGACATGATTTTACCCAATGCCCAGATTTTTTGCAGTGGAAATAAGCAAATGAAAGATATTCGTATTCAATATCTTGTGACCATTTTCCAAGTTTAGATATTATTTCTATGGATTGAGGCATATCTATCATTTGATTAACATTTATACAAATATGAGCAAAGTCTAACCTTGATTTAGCCGCCATCATTAGGTCAATCATCAGGAGTTCTCCAAAGGATTTCGCAATACGCTTGAAAACTTCCTCATTCTAGTATTCCGATGGGAGACTCGGGAGGCACGTCCATACTGGTGCAGAAAAAAAGGACTCATCAAGGGCAAGGTTCGGGGCCCATTTTTGAAGAGCCAGGGATGACTTACCAAACATCCAAGGGCCTTCGCAGAGAGCTTTATTCATGTCTTCTTCAGAGTTAAATTCGAAGGTAAAAAACCTTTTAGGCAGAGCTGCCACGTCCACTTGACCTTTTACGAGCCATTCTCCTTATGAAATTCCTAACATCGTCGATGTTAGGCCTAAAACCAGATAATCATCCCAATAATGTCATGGATAGGCCAGCTACAGTCATGTCAACCACTTTGTCTAGAACAGAGATAGCAACTAGTCCAAAGGCTGGGTCTGAGATATTTGTAACTTTTGGAAGCCCAGATTTAGCCAATGGCTTCACTCCAAAGAGCGAAGACCATTTTTTACCTTTACCTCTATCGTGTGGGTCCTCGGGTTTTGAATCTTTATCCTCTCCCAGTTTTTCTTTTTCCTTGTCCTCTTCTGACCCTTGAGATTCCTGACCTCCTACCTGTTTTCTAGATCTGGTCCCAGAAAAACTGCAATCTCCAGGAAATCTGCCTTCCCTAGGAAATCAGCCATTTCCCAAGTTGAAATTTGGGATTCCTGCTCCTTTTCACTCCGCCATCATGGGACTTCCTATAACCGAATGATTTTGTTTTAAATGTTGTCTTAGACTTTCCATGTTATTTTCCAAATTCGCTCATCTCAAATGCAACAAGTTTCCCAACCAACATGTCTCTTGTTACCATGGTCAAACTCTAGATATCATCAATGGTGGCAACCTTATGTTTGTAACCAGGAGGCAAAGATCACAACACCTTAGCAACAATCTCATCTTCCTCAATCTTTCCATCGACACATGTGATACCAAGGACAAGTTCATTTACCTTATCCATGTATGAGTGCATGTTCTCATCACCTCCCATCTTCAATGTTTCATACTTTCCTTTCAAACTCTACAACTTAGAAACTTTCACTTTACTATCACCTTCATATAGGATTTCAAGCTTCTCCTAGATCTCATGTGCGGTCTGAAGTCCCATTACATTTGTCATCTTAGAATCAGTAAGGGAACTAAGAAATGCTTTCTTCGCTCTGATGTTATATTCAGATTCCTTAATCTCATCAGGAGTAGATTTTCCATTTTGAGGAGCAACATAGACATTCTTAGTGATCTTCCAGTAATCCACTCCAAGACATTTCAAGTGCACTTTCATCCAGCTCTTGGATACTGTATAGTCCTTCTTGAAAA
Source organism: Cryptomeria japonica (assembly GCF_030272615.1). NCBI lineage: Eukaryota > Viridiplantae > Streptophyta > Pinopsida > Cupressales > Cupressaceae > Cryptomeria > Cryptomeria japonica. The sequence goes on along the minus strand of NC_081411.1, from coordinate 714,086,631 downwards.
GATTACCTTGAGCTGCCATCTTGGATCTCCTCAAGTGATTAAGCTTCTACTATAGGATTTGGCTTTGATACCAATTGTTAGCAGCAATCAAGGAGGAAGACTGAGAGGGGGGGTGAATCAGTCTTCACCAGATCTAGAAAATTAAACTTTAAAACAAGAACTAATAAACTACAGCAATAGTCAAATAACCCAATTAACAACACAACACACAACACCAAGATTTTGACATGGAAAACCCGGTTAAGGGAAAAACCACGGTGGGAACCTACCAACAGTAAGATGATACTCTGTAGTAGTATGTGAAAATATTACAATGGAGAATGCACATGAATTCAAGCACACTTCCTAGAGCTCACATCTCAAAAGATATTTGCCTGGAAGGCTACAACCCTAAGGGAAGTCTCACTCACATACAATATGATTTGGACTACAATCTAGAAGGAATGAACTGCAATGATAGCATCTACAAATGCTTGATGATAGTTTCGGTTAAGCATAATTGTCTTCTCTACAACACCAAACTCACCTCAACACCTCGCTAAATGATATATCCTTGTTCTCACATTCATCTCTCTCTAATAATGTAGACACAATACCGACACACAAATTTTATAAGTATCTCACCTATATATACAAATCATCAACATTGATAAAAAGGTCGGCTAAACCCTCAACTTATAATTACAAAAATCACAGTGCATTATACAAAGATTGACCACCTGACCTATAGTCTCATAAAATTGTGACCCTTGCAATTTTAACCACATTTTGGGTCCTCACCTTGGCGACGACATCTCCTTCCCTAATCAAGACCTATTTCTGCATTTTCAACCCTCATGACAATTTGAGGGTTTGATGGATAATCTTTGTCAAATCCCCTCCAAACTGATCTACCCTCTTGATTTCGACCAAACATGGTTTTATAAACCATTTCCAACTCCTTTCTAATTGCTCGAACCACCTCATAACCAATGGATTTCATTTTTACACTTTTGTTGCACTTTTTGGCAATATTGCAACTTTGCAATTTTTACAATTTTTGCATTTTTGACATAAATGACTCCAACCCTTACATGGACACTTTAAACACTTCAAGATGGACCAAATATGATATCTTTGGACAAAATGGCTCATTTGGCCTTACATATTATGATTCAATGGACTCAAATAACCTTAATACATTATGAATGACTCAAATACAATAAAATTGTTCATATTATGACTTTTGACCTCTCAGAATGCTTGTGTGCTTAGGTGCCTCTGCACCATGTTCCTGCCTCTTAGGCTGGCCCTATGTTTGGTCTGTCGATCTCCTATGCATTTCTTATCTTTGGGGTTTGTAAGTCCTCTTTGTCAGCCTTCGGTGGTTGAAAATTAATCCTTGAGGCATATATAAAAAGAAATTCAATACCCTCATTCAAAGGAGGATTGATGAAAGACACATGATAAGGGATAAAGTGTTAGAATTTTGATGATGTTTTGATTGTCATTGATGGAAACACACTTTCTTGATGTATGAGTTATGCTCAACCGGTAATTGTTCCAATCATTATTATATGTTATTGAATGTATAGTCTTTAGACTATCGATATTTTGCAGATGAAGGTTTATCAGTCATGGATTGACTGAAGACCCCAAGCGGTATGAAGACCCAAGCGGTTTGAGGATCTCAAGTGGTACAAAGGACCCAAGCGGTAGTTAACTTTTGATTGGAACACTATGTTCTACCACTCTTCATTTTTGACAACCAGTAATTAGTATATTGTGTTAACCGGTATTACTTTGTGATGAGTTACCAACCGGTATTACTGTAATGTGATGAGTTATCATCCACTAACACTTTGGTGGTATTTTTGTGTCATGTTACCAAATGTGTCTAGATGCACTTAACCTAGGAACTTGTAGTCAAATCCTATTGGACCGACATGCAATCAAATTCCTTTATAAGGATATCATATCTAGGGTTTGTAGATGATGAGGGTTTTTTATGTGCGATCATAGAAGAAAAGATTAGGTCTGTCTGAAGAGATAGAGTGTGGACATATTGAAGACTGGAGTAATGCTGAAGTGCATTAACAATGAGCTCTCAAGGATATAACTAAGCATAATGTGCTATTATCTAGATCATTCACTTGTTGATTACTAATATCTTCAACAAGTTTGAAACCCTTAACCGGGTAGGCCCCGCAAAGCCTTTGTAAATCCTCTAACAAGTTGGTTCACAACTGTGGATCTAAAATCCTTTAACAAGGTAGTCTTTAATAGGACTCATCTCCTAACATAGATCTAGATTCCTAACAGGATCTATTCTGGTGAAGAACATTGTATGACCTTAACCGGTCTGGTTACTATTATGCAAATAGTTACTTATGAGTTTCTACTCACCATGGTTTTTCCAATTTGGGTTTCCACATCAAATATCTCATGTTATGGTGATTGTTCTCTTGTGGGTGAATGCTTTGTTTTTTGTTTGGTTTGCATTTATCTTAACCGGTTTATTAGTAAATCTATTTTACCAGTTATCTGCTAAACTACTTAAAAGTTTGTTTACAGTATTTTTTGGTATACTAATTCACCCCCCCTCTTAGTATTCATCAATTGGTATTAGAGCCAACCTTTCTATAAGTCTAACCACTTGAAAGGAGATATGGGGGAATACAGTATGAGGGAACTTACTCATCATCTCACTCAGACTGAGAGAGCCTATGATGAACTCAAAGTCAAGTATAAAGCCTCTTTGGCCAAAAGAAGAGAGCATGCTGAGAAACTGATGGAACTTACTGAAAATAGCTCTTCTGATGAAGCTGACATGGATGCCCTAGTTGAAGAAGTTGAAAAACTGAATGAATGTAAAGCTAATCTGAGAAGGGAGTTGGAAGGACTAACTATCAGAATGGGTCAGGAGCTTGAGAACAGAAGGAAAGCTGAAGATCTGATAAAACATAAAGATCATGAGATCTCCAAGCTGAAGCAAGAAATCAGTGCCCTTACTGCTCATCTCCAGGAGAGTAAAGTGGAGAAAGAAGAAATACAAGGTGAACTAAACATGGCTATCTCTGAGAATTCAACCTTGATGGAGTCCAATACTACTATTTCCAAAGAGCTTACTGAGTCAAAGGAAATACTTGACAAATTCAGTCAGAGTACTGCTAAGGTAGAGCAAAAGCTTGAATTGGCAAAGCTAGTAAAGGATACCACTGGACTTGGTTTCTCTGGGTATGAGAAAGGTGAGACTTTTGTAACAAAAGCTGAAACATCAAAGAAGCAACCGATATCCAAGGATAAAGGTAAGCAAAAATTTTAACCTATTTTCTTTAATTGTCTCAAAGAAGGACATACTGCTAATGTGTGTAGAAGCAAGGCCTACAACAATTTTCCTTACTTTCAAAACAATATGCCTAGATCCAATAGATTCAATGGAAACTGTTATGCACGTAACAAGTTTGGGCATAGAGCATTTGAATGCAAGTTAGTTTTGCATGACACCGGTAGATATCCTCCAAGGACTCAAGGAGTTATTTTGGAACATCCTGTGAACCAGAATCCCAACCAGTACAATAACTATGACCATCGGTCAATTGGTTATCAAGCGGCAACCAGTTGGAGAGAAACCTATTTGATCTATTATGGTAGTGGTCACACTGCTGCAACATGCAGAAGGAAGAATGGAAATATGAATAACGGACCATGGAGAACACCTGGAATGGTATGCTATCATTGCAACAAACCGAGACACACTGCCAGAACTTGCAGACTAAGAAAGAACCTATCGGATGATATATCGATCACTCAAGAAGGGAAGATTGATGTTGAAATCATTCAAGTGGAAATGAACAAAACTTGGAAAAAGAAATCAGAAAGAGAGTCACAAGATGAACATGCTTCTGCACCTAGTGTGGAAGTCAGTGAACCGGCAAACTAAGCTTCAGAAAAGCTTAGGGGGAACACATTGGTGAAATATTTCAAACTTGTCAATCGATAGAAGATCTGAAGCAGTGAAAGGTAAAATTAGGGTTTATGCCCTAACGATGATGCATTTATTGTGGTAGGTGAGAACTTGTTTAAAATGGATTTTTGTCATCATTTTCACTTATCAGTTTGTGAAAGAAGAATTTTCAAGAGCAGAGCGACAAAGAGTGATCCGTCTAGCGATTCAAAGTGAATTAAAAAATCTTGCAGAGGAATCCAACAAAAATTTTCAATCTATCAGTGAAGAACACTAAGTGGTGATCTAGCAACCAAAGTGGTGTATCGTGAGCGACATTGGCAAACCCTAAATTTTGGATTGTGAAAGTATTTCTTGAAATTTCTTGCTTATCATTTGATCATGGCTTCTGCATCCCACTCTAGTTCTAGTGTACCTGTAGATTCAGCCGAATTTCTCCAAAAGAAAATAGAATACAATGCTTTATCCCAAATACCCACTGGAGTTATTGTAGAGGGAGGCATTTTAGGGTACATAGATTGTAAATTGGAAGACCTAGGATCCCTAGTGATTCATTCTCAGCTAAGTATGTTTTGTAGGGATGATAAGAAGATCAAACCTGAATATAGTACCCTAGAGAAGATGAAACTGCATAATGCGATGTACTTTCTGGAAGAGTTCATAGAACAACATATCTGCATCATCCTTAGCAGAGTACATGGTGACAAGATGTACCTCTAGTGGACGCATGATATCACACCTGAAGCGATTCATGCCATCACCGGTTTTTGTAATATTGGAGAGGTACCCGCTCTAAGAAAGGTCACTAAAATAGAAATGACAAAGCTCACCAGTTTTGTGAGTGACCAACGGGTAATGACCGTCAACACCATCAAAGATGATCTGGTAAAATATGCTTGCATGGTGATTGGCTATAGGTTATTTTATGCTAGCAAAATGAACTTTGTCCCTGCTGCTGTAGTGAATGCCGCTTACAGAATGATCAAGGAAAACACAACATTTGACCTATGTACCTATTTGCAAAAGTAATTAATGTTGAACCTGAAATCCATCAAACATGATAATTCACTAAGGTTTAGGTTTGGGCAACTTCTAGTCAGTTTATTCTTCTAATTTCAAGGCTATTTCCCTGGTGTAGGTGATGTTCAATGGTCTGCTGACCTACTGGTTTCCAGACATATTAAGGAAAGTCTACAAGCAGTAGGAATTGGATATCCTGAGGTTCTAAACAAATACTTCAATGAATTAGAGTGGAAAATGAACCAGAGAATGAGGATATCTGATGATATTGTGAAGGATTATAAAGATGACACCTGCTTCACAATAAAGGTTGATGATTGCATAATGGAAGCATTGGAACCAAGAAAGGAAGCAGTTGAACCTATGGGTTATGAAGTGGTGAATGACCTATTGATCGAGTATGCCTCCACCCTGCTTGCCTCACCACTGGATGCTAAGGAAAAGAGAACCGGTACCTTCTTAGAGAGGGTCACACCGGTTGAGGAACCTAAGCAGAAAAAAGGGCAAAGAAGTGCCATCGGCATCTATACCAGTTACCTCTGCCAGTCCAAAAGTGACCAAGCAGTCACCAGGAAAGAAGAAACCTGAAAAGGTATTTGAGAGGAAGCGGAAAATAAAAAACAACTCATCGGAGTTAGAGGACACTGAACCAGAAATTCAAACAAAGAAGACAAGGCAATTAAGAAAGAAGACAAAGCCAACCGGTAATGCACCTACAACTTCTGCATTGGTAAATATAGATATTTCCTCTTATAAACCTTTGACACATTGTCAAAGAACAATTAAGAATATTAGGAGGAAATTGCTTGATGATTTGAAGGAGTATTTTGATGATTTTATTGATAGTGAGAAAGAAGAAGTAGAACAGGAAGTCATCAAATATTTATGTGTTAATGATCGGTCGCCATCTAAAATTAGATTGGTTACACCAGATTCTTTATATAATTCTTTAGATAATAAATGACGCATTACCATTGAAAAGGAACAGGAAATTAGGGAGAAAATTTTTGCACAATACTTTCTTAATGCCTCCAATTCTGAATTATTTGAAATAATGGATACACACAAAGACATTTTCTTCATGAGGAGGAGAAGACTCAGGCTACTAGAAGGTAGAGATTCTGAAGTGGAAAAGGACACACATACACATGCCAAAGTTTTTGTCAGATTGCATCAAGTATTAGAAGCTACTAAGTAGGCTGATCTAGCACCTGACCTATCCTTAGGTTAACTGGATGAGGTATTTGATGGTCAAGGTGAAAGAATGACAGAGAAAAATGATCCCATTGATGTGGATGCATTAGATACTGAGGATGTCACTCTGGACAAAGAGAAAGAGAAACAGGACAAAGAAAAAGCTGAAAAAGATCAGAAGGAAAAAGAAAGGAAAGAAGAAATCAAGAGGAAAGAGGAAGAGAAAAAGAGAGAGGAAAACAAAAAGAAAGAAGAAATCAAGAAGAAAGAGGAAGACAAAAGGAAAGAGGAAGATAAAAAGAAAGAGGAGGAGAAGAGGAAAGAAGAAGAGGAGAAGAGGAAAGAAGAGGAGAAGAGGAAAGAAGAAGAGAAGAAAAAGAAAGAAGAGGACAAGAAGAAAGAAGAGGACAAGAAAAAAACAGATGAGGAGAAGGAAGCAGAGAAGAAAAAACAAGCAGAGACTCCTAAGGCAACTAGTGATCAACCCAAACAGGTTGATACCACCAGTCTAATTGATCTTCAATCAGCAGATGAGTTCGAGCTACTGCGAGGCATCAAACTTGTACAGGAGTGATTGGAAGAGTTGCGAAGGAAGAAGGAAAGGGATGTCATACAAACTGTAGTTGACACCCTCACCAGTCTAATTCCTAGTACCAACCTCCCCAGTGCCAATTCCTCTTTGTCCAAGCTTGAACTTCTATGTACCATTGTGGAAGACCAGGTACAATGCTTAGAAGACGTTGCTGAACCAAATGCAAAGAAGAAGCATGAAAAGGCACTCAATATTGCCTTAGTCAAGCAAGTGAATGAATTGAGGACTCAGTTACTAAAGCAACAGAAGGACATCAGTGTTGATATGGGTGATGGTAAATTACTATTGAGTAAAATCTGTCAACCCTATCTATTCTGTGACGATGTGCTTAAACAGAAAACTCAACTCCAATCCAAGTTACAGGCATATATCAGCCATTTCAAGATGCCATATGATTCCTTCACTACCTATGGTCAAACCGTTCATCATTATCAGCTTCAAACTGACAAGATGGACTTAGAGATCAGAAACAGGACTAAAGATTTCCAGGAGCTTCAACTACTCCTATTGCCAAGACTGTTGATTCTTCAGAAATGTCTTCCCAACCTAGAAGCTATTACGGTAACTCAAGAGATGAGTACCATTGATGCAATGGAAGAACTAGTATTCCAGATGAAGACTGAAAATGAGGTTGCTACCACATAACTTGAGTCATAGACATTGGCCATGAAAACTTTTATGCAGGACTTTAAATCTGTTTTTGATAAGTTTCATTCCTTATTGTCATGAACATTTACTCTATTTTTGTATAAGAAAACAAGGGTTACTTTTTCATTGTTGGCAAAGGGGGAGAAGTGTACATTAAAATTTTGGTGAATGATGAATGATACCATTTCATGCACTTAATTGTAATTTTTGCAAAGGTAGGAATGCATATGCTTAGGGGGAGTAATTTTGCTTATAACATCTTTATTGTAAAACACTTAGATGTCAAAATTTTCCCAAGTGTTGCTATCAATGCCAAAGTGGGAGATTGTTGGCATTTTGATGATGTTTTGATTGTCATTGATGGACACAAACTTTCTTGATGTATGAGTTATGCTCAATCGGTAATTGTTCCAATTGGTATTATATGTTATTGAATGTATAGTCTTTAGACTATCGGTATTTTGTAGATGAAGGTTTATCGGTCACGGATTGACTGAAGACCCCAAGTGGTATAAAGACCCAAGTCGTTCGAGGATCTCAAGTGGTACGAAGGTCCCAAGTGGTAGTTAACTTTTGATTGGAACACTATGTTCTACCAGTCTTCATTTTTGACAACTGATAATCGGTATATTGTATTAACCGATATTACTCTGTGATGAGTTACCAACCATTATTACTGTAATGTGTGGTGAGTTATCATCCACCGACACTTTGGCGGTGTTTTTGTGTCGTGTTACCAAATGTGTCTAGATGCACTAAACCTAGGAACTTGTAGTCAAATCCTATTGGACCAACATGAAATCAGATTCCTTTATAAGGACATCATGTCTAGGGGTTGTAGATGATGAGGGTTTTTTATGTGCCATCATAGAAGAAAAGATTAGGTCTTTCTGAAGAGATAGAGTATGGAGATATTGAAGACTGAAGTAATACTGAAGTGCATTAACAATGAGCTATCAAGGATCTAACTAAGCATATTGTGCTATTATCTAGATCATTCACTTGTTGATTACTGATATCTTCAACAAGTCTGAAACCCTTAACCAGGTAGGCCCAGCAAAGCCTTTGTAAATCCTCTAACAAGGTGGTTCACAACTGTGGATCTGAAATCCTTTAACAAGGTAGTCTTTAACAAGACTCATCTCCTAACAGAGATCTAGATTCCTAACAGGATTTGTTCTGGTGAAGAACATTTTATGACCTTAACTGGTCTGGTTACTATTATGCAGATAGTTACTTGTGAGTTTCTGCTCACCATGGTTTTTCCCATTTGGGTTTCCACATCAAATATCTTGTGTTATGGTGATTGTGCTCTTGTGGGTGAATGCTTTGTTTGCTGTTTGGTTTGCATTTATCTTAACTGATTTAGTAGTAAATTTGTTGTCTGGTTATCTGCTAAATTGTTTAAGAGTTTGTTTATAGTATTTTTTGGTATACTTATTCACCCCCCCTCTCTTAGTATTCATCATAAAGAGCATAAAGAGAAGATACAAGATTTGAAGGTCATTATCAAGAATTCAAGAATTCAAGTCTTCTTCATTCATCCATGGGAGCAACATTACAACATTTATTTGCAAGCCTATGTGTGTGTTAGGGTTTTGACATGTTACATGCCATTTCATACAACATTTGTGGTTACATTCAAGAAGCAAAGAAATCATCATCAAGAAGTTGCAGATCTACAAGGTATACATTTTCATTATTTACATTCAAGCATTTGCAATTACTTTCTTTCAAGGTTGATTCCTCAACTGGGGTTTGACTGAGGCAAACCCCTATCCACAACCATTCTCCCTCTCTTTTATGTGTGTAGGTTGCAGGTGCGCAACTGTAATTTTAGGTTTGGGCTTCATTTGCAGAGAAGAACCCTTTTCATTTCATGGATTTTGTGGCGGACCATGTACATTCCCACCATGGTCCTGATGAATTTTCTCTAAATTTGCAGGATAGATCCGTATCAGTCTAATTAGCTCAGATATGGAACTGGTAGCTCCTCATTTCGCTCATTTCCTCTCTCTTTTCCACATAGTCAACAAGTCAACTTTCTCATTTACAAAAGAGGGTAAATCACACTTCAACCACTTGCAATCCACTCAGAATTCATATCCTTATTTCCCTCGGATTTGGATCTAGCGGATTCAACCCCTTTTTTGAATGTAAAGTTCCTCCCAAGTGAAAATCATCCTAGTGGCTTCCTTTCTCTCTCCTAGGTGGGGAGTCACTAGGATCCAATTTTCCACTTTACAGGACCAATATTATGATTTAAATTAAATAGCATGGAACTAATTCAAATTCCCAAACAATCACATCCATCGAAAATCCTACTAAGACCAACCACAACACACTTCACCACCAGAAATATCGCATAACATGAAAAATCATCTTTGGTTCATAAAAATCACCAAAATTCACACAACAATCAATGCGAATCACCAAAACAAATAGGAAATGACTAGGAAACACCAGCAAACACATTAGGATCATCCAGAACAGCTGCATCGACACCACTTTTCAAATATTCATCAATCAATATCTAGAATCTCAAGAACACAACCAATCAACAACTGTCATGAGGAAAAATAACTTGATGAGCACCAAATCATGAACCATTTGAAATAAAGATTCAAAATATCATCCAAGAAAATATCCCAAAGTTTCAACACAAGATCTGATCATACCAGAGTATACCGGATTCTAAAAAAAAGTGATCAACAAAACCAAACTATAAAACCACATCAGAAAATCTTACCAGACTCACCAGAATAGATCACAGGAATATGTTGACATCAATGACAACAACATTAACTAAATCCAACAATCTCCCCAATAATCCAACACATATGGTGTCCTAAGGGGTCATGTGGAGTCGTTAGGGGTCATTTGGGGTCCTAAAGGGCCATACATGTGTTAGAACACCAAATAACCCCTAAGGATACCATATAACCCATTAGGACATCATATTGTCCTAAGGGGTCATATGGTATCCTAACAGGTCATATTGTGTTGTTAGGGGTCATATGGAGCCCTAACGGGCTAGACATGTGTTAGAACACCATATGACCCCTTAGAACACCATATGACCCATTAGCGCATCATATGGTCCTAAGTGGTCATATGGTGGCCTAAGGGGTCATATGGTGTCATTAGAGTTCATATGGTGTTCTAAGGGGCCACAGATTTGTTAGAGCATCATATGACCCATTACAACATCATTTGGTCGTATGGGGTCATATGGTGTCCAAAGGGGTCATGTCATGTACTAGGATGTTAAAAGGGGTTGTATGGTGTCCTTGAGGGATGATATGGTGTCTTTAGGGGATATATGAGTCCCTTAGGGGTCATATGGTGTTGTTAGGGGTCATATGGGGTGAAGAGGGGAAAAATCAGCAAGGTGGATTTAGGTGGTTAGTATGCAAATAGAGCATTCAAACACATAAAAACATGAAAACATCAAACAAACCACATAAAACACAAAAGACTATTTATACCTTGCAAATTTATACCTTCTCCTTCGGATTGAGCCTTTGATGAAGCCAAAGATGCACCCCTCCTTGAATTGATTGGATTGGCTCCCTTGTTGAATGTGAATGGCTCTCCAAGATTGTGCAAAAGATGATTATATGGAATGGATGAGGGATTTTGACTAAGTGATGGATGAGTCACTAGTACATTTGGGGTTGATTTACAACAACCAATCATTGGAATTTTGACTATTTTTTGTCGGACTGCTGACAAATGAAGCCGTCAAAAACTCATCATCGATAATTCTGATGGTGCTATCTAACGTCAGAATTTTGATGACATCCTGAAATCTTCCGACGACAGCCATCATCACTCATCTAGCAAAAGAATATTGTCAGGCATAAAGCATCCTCATCAGATGGACGTCGGAATTCCGATGCCTACCAGGAACTTGCAGCAAGGACGATTAAGATGAGTGTCAAACAATAAAGTGTCATCAAACATACAACATCCTCGTCAGATGTTTCTTCAATTGGCATCAAAATTCTGATGCCTGCCAGGAACTATGCACTGACTAGGATGTTGTTTGTCTAACGGTTTGGTCATCGGTGCAAAGTTGGGTCAATGTTAGAATTATGATGGTGATTTAAAAAAAAAAAAGAATACGCATGTCAATTACAATGGTGCTTGTTGGTTCCCTTTTAGCATGTCCTACTAGATGGACCCAAGTAGTTCAATTTCAATTACTAGGATTAATTTCAATACCATTTGGAATCCCACATGAAGCCACATTGATATTTTATCGATAAGACTTCCCATGCACTACTTCATACAATACAAAATTGACTTGATTCTTAAATCTCTTATTCCAAATATATCTTTAACAAATCATTTTAGGAGAACAAAATCAACACAAAGGCCAAAAATTAGTAAATTCAAGAAGTATCAAGTCAAGTTCATCCTTGTGGTAGTTTGATTATGCTTGCACCCAAGAAAGACGACATATGGTGACTCTAAATTGACTATTATAACTCAACAAGATTTCAATGAAGAACATGTATCTCTTTATACACATCAACAATCACTTGGGTCATCTCTAGGCACACTAAACCAAATCAACATATTATCAAGTTTCGATCCAATAAAAAAAATTGGAAAAGTATATTCAAAATGTGAGGGCTCTATGAATGGATGGCTATGCCTTTTGATAGTTTCTAATTCTCTTGTGACACTTGTGCTTGATAAAAAAATGTTATCACTGTCTACATGGATGACATCCTAATCTTTAACAAGATCTTAAAAGAATACCTGCTACATGTTGCACAAGTACTAAATACACTACATCAACATAAGTTGCTAGCTATCCTTGATAAATGAATGTTGGTACCACACAAAATTAACACCTTGGTTACATAATCAACCACACTTGCATTAATCAACCACACTTTCATTCATGTTGATCCATACAAAATCAAGGTGATTAAATAATAGCCTATCCCATACAATATTGGAAGAACATATGTTACACATTGCACATGTACCACATATGCTATGCCAACACAAGTTGGAAACCAACCTCAACAAATGAAATTTTGGCACCATGCAAATTTAGTTACATTATCAACCACTCTCCCATTCAAGTTGATCTTGAAAAAATCAATGTGACATGATACTAGCATACCCATGCAAACTCAAATAATTGCACAACAACATGAGTATGCATTAGGGAGGACCATACATCCATGAATTAATCATGTTGAAAGCAAAACAACATGAGTCAACCCCGTAAAGGATGAAGTATTTACATAAAGTATGAAATATACCTTTGACACATATACTATGCAAGACACATGAGTATACATAAGATATTGATCAAACATAAATCTTGGATCATACCAATAAAGAAGTACATGTAAGTACATGAATATATTTAAGGCATGATTTGAATAAGGATCATACATGTGAATATATGTATCTTATAAAGAACGGGGTGTTCATTGTAACACGTAGAGTGTCCATGAATTCACTTAAGCACACATGTTGTGCATGGAGCATGAAGAATGCACTCAAAATATGAGTAATACAAATGAATACACATGAGTCATAAGGCATACAAAAGAATACCTTGAAGCATGAAGCATACAATGAGCACTTAAAGCATGAAGCATACAAACGAACACACTTGAATTATGAAGCATACAATGAATACTTAAATCATGAAGCATACTCATGAATATACTTAACACATAAAGCAAGAAGCATACATAAAGCATGAGGCATCCAGATGAATCTACTGAAGTCATAAAGCATACACTTGAATATATGTAGAGCATGAATTCTCTTAAGTCATTAAACATACATATCGTTACACGCAAGGCAAGAACATTGTCATAAGAATATATGTAGAGCATGAATTCTCTAAATAGCAGCATATAGTCATAATAATCCTCACATAGAGCAACCATGGAGTCAAAGAACATTGTCCAATGTACATTTATAGTAGGATAAGAACTTTATATCCATCTATTCTATTGATACATTATTACAGGAGATAAATAGCTATAATAGTCCCAATGATGCTATAGGGCAGTCATATTGGATTAAGAGCATGCAATAGTGAATGTACCAGTATCAACACAATGCCAATGAATAGATCATGCATGAGGAGCATTCATAGCAATCAATGGCACAAAGGATAGTATAAGCCCAAACACAAAGGAAGATCATCGCACAGTGTATATTTGTCACAAGAAAAATACAGTGTTATGAGTCACAATAAGTTCCTTGGAGAGTGAGAAAACACCAAAAAGAAGGTCATCCAGATTGTAGAGCAGCACAAAAGCCATAGATTGGAGGTATAATACAATCATGAAGGCATTTTTTTGAAAAGACAGGGTTAGAGCCTAGTCATGGTAGTATCACAAGTATAATGTTGTCTAGATCATTTGATAGTCAATGGTGAAAACAAAGTCCCATACTTAATAGTTAAAGGACAGTCCCAAAGTGAGGTACATCAAAAGCATGAAAGCAACACTTACAGTGGCTAAAGGTCCCAAAACCAAGAGATTAGTAATGTATAGAGGATCAGGTGCAAACACCATTATCATGATCACAGTACAAAAGGTCACAGTCCATTCATTGGAAAACAACTAAGAGAGAAACAATGACTTAAGATGCAAAGAACAGTCTTCCATTCATCAAGACAGTGGCATCAAAGTAAATACAATGAAAAATATAGCCTTAGAAAGGAATCTTGATATTAATGAGGACGTTGGAATTTATAGCATTATAACCGATGAAAAGTTACCATCATGGAGGTATCCTTCACAATCATATGATATAACAAGAATGAATAATGTATTGATAACCACCAAAGAGTTTGTCACAGTGTTTTATTGTAGTAGAACAGTGATCATGATTATAATTTCAATCCAAATGCCTTCAAAGGAGAAACTTAAACATAGGATTAGCGGTCTAAGGACAGTTTGCAACCATGGAATTTATAAATAGTTCAAAGTCCAACACAGTGAATAATGAAATTCTACTACAACAATTCTACATGGATAGTCCATAGCCTTATAACAAATGCATTGATAAGGGCAAAAAAGATCACTATTATCATGGGTTTGAGAAAATATAAAATGATCAAAATATACAATTATTACCAGTCATAAACTGTCTTAGAGGATTGGAAAAGAAAAACATAGGTGTTCTCCTCATAGAACATAGAGATATGAAGCAAGAACGATATGTGAGGTAATGTAGTTATAAAATTTGGATGAACTCAAAGAGACATTTACAAATACAACCTACCCTTTATAATTTACCTAATTGAAAAAATGGATGCAATGCAAGTCCTTGTATCAATAATGTCTAGTAGATATTAAAAAGTTAGAATAATAAATTTCATATAAAAGTGGGTAGACTTAAAATGATAAGGAAATTTTAAAAATGCTAAAGAAAATGTCAAGTAATAAAAAAAATTACAAGGATGAGGCATATTCATAACTTTTGCAGTCACGCCATGGATATCAACACTAGAAACAATTCATACTGTTAGTATACATACAAGACAATATTGGAGTTCATTATACCCAGCAACTTGTGGTGTTGTTGGTCGTGTTGGCTCCATTGGACCCTACAATTAAGATTCAATATACATTATTCAATAGAATTAACTATGCAACATAATGAAATATTGAAAAGTGTGTTATCTTATTGAGCTTCGCTTGGTTTTGAGAATATTTTAATATTCTCTACTCAACAGGGCTAACCATGTGAAGGTGGAAGCTCATTTGGCCCCTCCCCACCCCTAACATCGCTCTAAATTCCCTGTTAACATCTAACATTCACTCATTCTTTCTACCATTAATAAAATATAACATTCATTCATTAATATCACATAACATTCATTAACACATAACATTGATTAAAATTAATTAACACGCAACATTCATCAATATTAATTAACACATATCATTCATAACCATTCATTAGCACATAATTACATTCATTAACACATAAAAATCAATCATTATCAAATAAGGTAGATTACAATAATTTCTTTTTTTCTTTTTTCTTTGAAGTGATGAAAAGACTAAGTGGAGCATCATTTTCTTCATCATTTCCCCCTTCTTTAGTTGTTCTGCCCTCTGCTCGTGATCTAGATGTATGCCTAGTCCTATACTGACGACGAGGAAACTTAAGCGAAGGGGATAACAAAGAAATGGGTTAAATTGAAAATATTTTTTATTATTATTACAATTATTTCATTAATTTAGAGAACATAATTGTTGCACTCTTTACTTGATGGGGCCACATCATTTTGTCTATCCTTAACCTCAACATGTTGAACACCCTCTAGATCCTCTAGAGTTGAAATACTAAAGGTTACATAATGGTGAACACCAATTTCAATTAAATTTTTTTAAGGAATAATAGTGGTCCTCTTTACCTGATTGGGGAACATCACGTTCCTAATGTTGTGTACCCTGATCATGCTCCACTTGGTCACCACCGACTACATGCTTTAAAATATTAACAAAAGAGGTTACATTAATTACTACCCTAATTACAAATTAAGATGTTTAATTGTATTAATAATTACATAAATAAATTTGAATAGCAAATGAATACCTCCACTACTGTGTTGCACATCTGGACCTTCATGTGCAGGTGGTGTTTCACGATTAGCAGGATGCATTCTAATGTCATGCATATTGTTATCATTGCTTTCTTATTTAAAACAAATATAGTCACTTTATGTTGGAAATCAACATCAATTAGATTATTGGTAAAGTATTCAATTTAAAACAATTTTCATTTAGCTTATTTACCTGTGTGACGGGCCACGACTGTATAGCCTTGCTAGTAGGCAATTCTCTTGTCATCTTCTGTGGGCGCTCTATTGAATTCAAAGCCTTGCATTTTTGCTTGGTATCATGAATTTTGCTTGCATTGTTTGATCAAAAAAAAAAAAATCATTTGCAATTTATAAATATTTTGACGCAATATTTCATTTACAGATACTTACAATTTGTGCAGCAAGTTTCATATAACCACCAGAGCCGATTTTGTGTTGCTCGTGCTTTTCTTGTCTTGCCTTGGTTGCCTTTGCCTTTGACATGTCACTCAGTCTATGAAAAGTTTGAAATATGTTAGATTATATAAATATAAAGAGTAATTAATTAGTACATAATTACATTCTTAATAGTATCTCATACCTTCTTTTGGCGTCTGGTGGTGTATTTCCTTTTTTCCTTTCAATTCTCTCCTTGGCATCCAAAATCGAGTCCTTCCACTCCCTCTCTGGAATCATGGGGGGACGCTCATACTTTACATTCTTCTCTAAATGAGTCTTGTATTGGTCTCTCACATACTTTAGATATGTGCCATCTTTTTCAAAGAGCTTGGTTTTGCCGAATGTGTCATTTCCAAACCACTCAACCATACGGTTTGTCAATTCATCTTTTAACCTTTTTTCTTGGTCATTCCATATTTTAAAGAAAAAACAAACCTGTTAGATTTGGAAATGAACTGAAGCTACATTTATTATAGTTCAAGAAATGGATCAAAGGAAAACTATTCTAGCAATTATATGAAATCACAATAGTGGATTAGGGTTAGTTCACATATGATGTTCCACCTTTTATGTATGGTGGGCCCAAATATTTGCAATGCAATGCCATTAAGATTTTTATAAAAAATATCATTTCCTGCAAAAAATTCATGGGATCATTAGTCCAAAATGAGTGATCAGAAAGTAAATTATAATTACTATATATAATAATAAATTCAATTACCTGGAACCTTTTGTATCTTTAAGGGAATCATTTCTTCTTTGCTTACCACCAATGTGACTTGCAACATTCTCGTACTAGCAATACAAGAAGATCCAGGAAATGATGGTATATTATCAATAGTAGTTGCCTTTGCCGCATCCTCATGTGCATCTCTTGCTGCAGAAAATGAATCCACTATGAAATGCCCCAAAGAAAGAATGCTTAAAGGGAAATAAACACATAACAGAAGATAGCAAAAGAGGGATCTACCAACAGTGGGCGGGCCAATATGACATGCAGTAGAGGATGTCTGCATGCTGTGTGTTGCCAACATTGCAATTGGCAATATAGGTGGGTCTAACCTCTGATGAGGCGTCGATGGCATTTGCATAGGAACATTGACAACACCTGAAGAATAATACATTAAATATATAAAACATTAAATATATGAAAAGTGCAAGAATCGTAAACAAGGATGAACCTTTATTAAGAACATTAACAGTATCAAGTATGATGTATTTTGGGTACTCAAAGTGATAAGATAAGCAAGTGATAAGACAATAAAATTTTCATCACCTGAACTACCTACAATACCCTAATCATGGCCACCAGGGTGATGAGGACGCATAAATTGTTGTAAAAACAACACGTATATATTTTAGTAAATGACATAAAAGAGTATAAAATATAAACCATTATTGAACTTTTGTTATAATTAAAACTTTCATTACTACTTACTTGCAAGTTTTTTGTTGTCTGAATCAATTTTTGCACCCTCTCTCGCATCTCATCAGTCTGAGGCTCCACGGATGCCAAAGCAACAATCTCTCTACTAATTTTTCTAAAAGACTTTTTTTATCAATTTCATAAGATTTGTGGAATTTGTAGGGTCATCATCACTTAATCTTGTTGAGTCCACATCCCTAGAGAGGTTCTCAGATACTACAGCTCCCTTTCCCTTTCCCTGAACATCCGTATGTGACAAGAATATCATTAATAATTACAAAATTACTCTAAAACACTCAAAAAAAGAACATAATAATGTAACAGTTTTCTTCTATCTAATTTGTACAATTACAATGAGGTTTACCTGCTTGGTAGAAGTGTCACAACCTACATCCCTATCTGTGCTATGTGATGGATCCATGTCACCCTGTGACAAAGAAAAAATATAAAAACTTTAGCGAAATGAAACCAATAGACTTAGCAAAAAAAACTTCATAATAAAATGGTATATTGGAGTCATTAATTAGAGGTTGGTTAATTTAAATGGTATATAGTGTTGGCATTTTGATGATATTTTGATCGTCATTGATGGACACACACTTTCTTGATGTATGAGTTATGCTCAACTGGTAAGTGTTCCAATTGGTATTATGTATTATAGTCTTTAGACTATCGGTATTTTGCAGAAGATGTTTATTGGACATAAATTGACTGAATATCTCAAGCGGTATGAAGAACCCAAGCGGTATGAAGACCTCAAGCGGTTCGAGGATCTCAAGCAGTACGAAGGAACAAAGTGGTATTTAAAATTTTCCAGTCTTCATTTTTGACAACTGGTAATCAGTATATTGTATGAACCGGTATTTCTCTATGATGAGTTACCAACCGGTATTTTTGTGATGAGTTATCATCCACTGATACTTTCATGGTGATTTTGTGCCATGTTACCAAATGTGTCTAGATGCACTGAACTTAGGAACTTGTAGTTTAATCCTATTGGACCGACATCAAATCAGTTTCCTTTATAAGGACATCATGTCTAGGGTTTGCATGTGTGAGAGATGTATGATGTATGAGAAGGTTATGTGCTATCTTTGCAGAGAAGATTAGGTCTATGTGAAGAGATAGAGTGTGGAGATATTGAAGACTGAAGTAATGCTAAAATGCATTAACAATGAGCTATCAAGGTTCTAACCAAGCATACTGTGCTAGTATCTAGATCACTCACTTGTCGATTACTCACATCTTCGACAAGTCTGAAACCTTTAACCAGGTAGGCCTAGCAAAGCCTTTGTAAATCCTCTAACAAGGTTGTTCACAATTGTGGATCTGAAATCCTTTAACAAGGTAGTCTTTAACAGGACTTATCTCCTAACAGAGATCTAGATTCCTAACAGGATCTGTTCTGGTGAAGAACATTGTATGACCTTAACCGGTCTAACCTTAATCGGTCTATTTTCTATTCTGCAGATAGTTACTTGTGAGTTTCTACTCACCATGATTTTTCCCATTTGGGTTTCCACGTCAAATATCTTATGTTATGGTGATTGTGGTTTTGTGGGTGAATGTTTTATTTTCTATTTGGTTTGCATTTATCTTAACCGGTTTATTAGTGAATCTATTATACCGGTTATCTGCTAAACTATTTAAGAGTTTGAGTTCATTAATTGTTGGTATACTATTCACCCCCCCTCTTAGTATTCATCAATTGGTATCACAACCTACCTTTCTATAAGTCTAACCACTTGGAAGGAGATATGGGGGAATACATTGTGAGGGAACTTACTCATCATCTCACTCAGACTGAGAGAGCCTATGATGAAATCAAAGTCAAATATAAATCCTCTTTGGCCAAGAGAAGAGAGCATGCTGAGAAACTAATGGAACTTACTGAAAATATCTCTTTTGATGAAGCTAACATGGATGCCCTAGTTGAAGAAGTTGAAAAACTGAATGAATCTAAAGCCAACCTAAGAAAGGAGTTGGAAGGACTGACTATCAGAATGTGTCAAGAGCTTGAGAACTGAAAGAAAGATGAAGATCTGGTAAAAGACAAAGATCATTAGATCTCCAAGTTGAAGCAAGAAATCAGTGCCCTTACCGCTCATCTCCAAGAGAGTAAAGTGGAAAAAGAAGAAATGCAAGGTGAACTAAACATGGCTATTTTTGAGAATGCAACTTTGAAGGAATCCAATGCTTTTATTTACAAGGAACTTACTGAGTCAAAAGAGATACTTTCCAAATTCAATCAGGGTACTGCTAAGCTAGAGCAAAAGCTTGAATTGGCAAAACTGGTAAAGAATACCACTGGACTTGGTTTTTCTGGGTATGGGGAAGGTGAGACTTCTGGAACAAAAGCTGAAGCATCAAAGAAGCAACCAACATCCAAGGATAAAGGTAAGAAAAATTTTAAACCCATTTGCTTCAATTGTCTCACGGAAGGACATACTGCTAATGTGTGTAGAAGCAAGGCCTACAATAATTTTCCTTATTTTCTAAACAATAAGCCTAGATACAATAGATTCAATGGAAACTACTATGCATGCAACAAGTTTGGGCATAGAGCATTTGAATGCAGGTCTGTTTTGCACAACATTGGGAGATACCCTCCAAGGACTCAAGGAGTTATCTCGAAACCCTCTGTGAACCGGAATCCCAAGCAGTATAATACCTATGACCATCGGTCAGGTGGCTATCAAGCGACAACTAGTTGGAGAGCAACCTATTTGATCTATCATGGTAGCAGTCACACTACTGCAACATGCAAAAGGAAGAATGGTAGTATGAATAATGGACCATGGAGAACACTTGGAATGGTATGCTATCATTACAACAAACTAGGACACACTGCCAGAACCTGCAGAATGAGAAAGAACCTATCGAGTGATATACCGATCACTCCAGAAGGGGAGATTGATGTTGAAACCATTCAAGGAAGAATGAATAAAACTTGGAAAAAGAAGCTTGAAGAAGTGTCACAGGATGAATTGGTTTCTACACCTAGTTTGGAAGTCTCTAAACTGGCAAACTGAGCTTCAAAAAAGATTAGGGGGAGCATATCGGTAAAATATTTGAACCCCCGGTGTATATTGGTAAAGACCTTAATTGGTATATGTTACCTGTCAATTGACAAAAGACTTGAAAAAGGAAAAATTAGGGTTTGTACCCTAATGATGATGCATTTATTATGGTAGGTGAAAGATTGTTTAAAAGGGATTTTTGTCGTCATTTTCACTTATCTTTTTTGAGTGAAAATTTTTCAAGAGCAGAGCGACAAAGAGTGATTCGTCTAGCGATTCAAAGTGAATTCAAAAATCTTTTAGAGGAATCCAGCGATCGTTTTCAATCTATCAGTAAAGAACACTAGGTGGTAATCGAGCAACCAAAGTGGTGTATTGTGGGAGACATTGCTAAACCCTAAATTTTGGTTTGTGAAGGTATTTCTCAAATTTCTTTCTCATCATGGCATCTGCATCGCACTCTAGTTATAGTGCACATGTAGATTCAGTTGAATTTATTCAAAAGAAGATGAAATACAATTCCCTATCCCAGATACCTGCCAGAGTTATAGTTGAGGAAGATATTTCAAGATATATTGATTGTAAATTGGAAGACCTATGATCCCTAGTGATTCATTCCCAGCTAGGTCTGTTATGTGGGGATGACAAGAAAATCAAACCTGAATATAGCATCCTAGAGAAAATGAAACTGCACAATGCAATGTATTTTCTGGAAGAATTCATAGAAGACCACATTCACATCATCCTTAGTAGAGTGCACGGTGATAATATGTATCTTGAGCGGACACATGACATCACACCAAAAGCAATTCATGTCATCACTGGTTTCTGTAACATTGGAGAGGTGCCAACTCTAAGGAAGGTCACCAAGACTGAAATGACTAAGCTCACCAGTTCTCTGAGTGACCAATGGGCGATGACCGTCAACATCATCAAAGATGATCTGGTGAAGTATGCTTGCATGGTGATTGGTTACCGGATATTCTATACCAGCAGAATGAACTTTGTCCCTACTGTTGCAGTGAATGCCACTTACTGGATGATCAAGGAAGGCACTACATTTGACTTATGTACCTATTTGCAGAAGCAACTGCTATTGAACCTAAAGTCCATCAAATAGGACAATGCTCTAAGGTTCAGGTTTGGCCAACTTTTGGTCAGCCTATTCTTCTACTTTCAAGGCTATTTCCCTCGAGTAGGTGATGTTCAATGGCCTACTAATCAATCAGTCTCCAAGCAAATTAGGGAAAGTTTTCAAGCAGTGGGAACCAGATATCCTGAGGTTCTTAATAAATATTTTGATGAATTCAAGTGGAAAATGAGCCAGAGAATGAGGATATCTAGTGATATTGTGAAGAAATATGAAGATGACATCTGCTTCACAATAAGGATTGATGATTGCATAATGGAAGTAGTGGAACTGAGAAAGGAAGTAGTTGAACCAATGGGGTATGAAGGGATGTATGATATGTTGATCGGGTATGCCTCTATCCTGCTTGCCTCACCATTAGATGCGAAGAAAAAGTGAACTGATACCTACTTGGAGAGGGTAACACCGGTTGTAGAACTAAAACAAAAAAAGGATAAAGTAGTGCCATCGATATCTGCACTAGTTACCTCTGCCAGTCCAAAAGTGACCAAGCGGTCACCTGCTAAGAAGAAACCGAAGGTTATTCCTGCTAAAGTCTTTGAGAGGAAGCAGAAAACCAAAACCAGCTCACCGGAGTCAGAGGATATTGAACTGGAAATCCAACTGAAGAAGACAAGGCAAACAAGCAAAAAAGCCAAGTCTACTGGTAATGTTCCTACAACCTCTGTACCGGTAAATATAGATATTTCCTCTTATAAGCTGATGACACATTGTCAGAGGACTTTAAAGAATATTAAGAGGAAAGTGCTTGATGATTTAAAAGAGTATTTTGATGATTTCACTGATAATGAGAAAGAAGAAGTAGAGTAGGAAGTTATCAAATATTTGTGTATTAATGATCGGTCGCCGTCTGAAATTAGATCGGTGACACCTGATTCTTTATACAATTCTTTGGATAATAAATGGTGTATTGCCATTGAAAAAGAATATGAAATAAGGGAGAGAGTCTTTGCACAATACTTTCCCAATGCCTCTAATTCTGAATTATTTGAGATAATGGATAAGAGAAAAGGCCTCTTCTTCATGAGAATAAGAAGACTCAGGCTACTGGAAGGTAAAGCTTCTGAAGTGGAGAAGGACACACATTTACATGCCAAAGCTGATGTCTAGTTACAACAAGTGTCTGAGGCCAATCTAAAGGCTAAACAAGAACCTGATCTAACATCAGGCAAACTAGGTGAAGCATTTGACAGTGAAGGGGAAAGAGTGACAGAGAAAAATGATCCCATTGACGTGGATGCATTAGATGTTGAGGATGTCACTCCAGACACAGAGAAGGAGAAACATGACAAAGAAAAAGAAGAGAAAAAGAAAGAGGAGGAGAAGAGGAAACAAGAAGAAGAGAAGAGAAAACAAGAGGAGAAGAGAAAACAAGAGGAGAAGAGGAAAGAAGAGGAGAAAAAGGAGGAAGAAAAGAAAAAGAAGGAAGAAGACAAGAAGAAGGAAGAACTGGAGAAGAAACAAGAAGAGGAGCAAAAGAAGAAAGAAGAGGAAAAGAAAAGAGCAACAGAAGAGAAGGAAGCAGAGAAAACCAAACAAGCAGAGACTCCCAAGGCAACCGGTGGTCAAGCCAAACTGGTTGACACCACCAGTCTCATTGACCTTCAATCAATAGATGATTTTGAGCTATTGCGAGGCATCAAATTAGCACAAGAAAGACTGGAAGAGTTGTGGAGGAAGAAGGAAAGGGATGTCATTCAAACTGCGGTTGACACCCTTACTAGTTTGATTCCTGATACTAACCTCCCCAGTACCGATTCCTCTCTGTCCAAGTTGAAACTTTTTTGTACCATAGTGGAGGACTAGGTACAATTCTTGGAAGATGTTGCTACAACCACTACCAAGAAGAACCATGAAAAGGCACTCAACACTGCCTTAGTCAAGAAATTGAATGAGCTCTGGTCACAACTTGTGAAGTAGCAGAAGGATATCGGGGGTGCTATGGATGAGGGCAAATTATTGTTGAGTAAAATCTGCCAACCCCATCTATTTTGTGATGATGTGCTTAAGCAAAAAGATAAACTCCAATTGGAGTTCCAGGTATACATCAACACCTTCAAGATGTCATATGATTTATTTACTACATATGGGCAAACAGTTCATCATTATCAGCTGCAGACTACCAGGGTGGAATAAAAAATCTACAACTGGACAAAAGATTTGTAGGAGCTTCAACTGATCTTATTACCCAGACTGTAGATTCTTCAGAAATGTTTTCTTAATCTGGAAGCCATCATGGTAACTCAAGAGATGAGTACCATTGATGCTATGGGAGAACTGGTATTCCAAATGTAGACAGAAAGTGAGGTTGCTACCTCATTGCTTGAGTCATGGACATTGGCCATGAAAAATTTTATGCAGGATTTTAACTCTATTTTTGATAAGTTTTATTCCTTATTGTCATAAACATTTACTCTATTTTTATATATAAGGAAACATGGGTTATTCTGCATTACTTTGTCATTGTTGGAAAAGGGGGAGTAGTATTTAAAATTTTGGTGAATGTTACCATTTCATGTATACTTTCATGTTACCACTTTGGGGGAGTAGTATACATTGTAATTTCTGCAAAAGGGATAGTGTATATGCTTAGGGGGAGTAATTTTGATTATGGCATATTTTTGTTGTAAAAACACTTAGATGTCAAAATTTTCCTAAGTGTTGCCATCCATGCCAAAGGGGGAGATTGTTGACATTTTGATGATATTTTGATTGTCATTGATAGACACACACTTTCTTGATGTATGAGTTATGCTCAACAGGTAAGTGTTCCAATGGTATTATGTATTATAGGCTTTAGACTATCGGTATTTTGCAGAAGATGTTTACTAGTCACAAATTGACTGAAGACCTCAAACGATATGGAGAACCCAAGCGGTATAAAGACCTCAAGTGGTTCGAGGATCTCAAGTAGTACAAAGGAACAAAGCGGTAGTTAACATTTTCTAGTCTTCATTTTTGACAACCGGTAATCGATATATTGTATGAACCGGTATGACTCTGTGATGAGTTACCAACCGGTATTTCTGTGATGAGTTGTCATCCACCGACACTTTGGTGGTGATTTTGTGTCGTGTTACCAAATGTGTCTAGATGCACTGAACCTAGGAACTTGTAGTTTAATCCTATTGGACTGACATGAAATTAATTTCCTTTATAAGGACATCATGTCTAGGGTTTGCATGTGTGAGAGATGTATGATATATCAGAAGGTTATGTGCGATCTTTGTAGAGAAGATTAGGTCTGTGTGAAGAGATAGAGTGTGGAGATATTGAAGACTGAAATAATGCTGAAATGCATTAACAATGAGCTATCAAGGATCTAACCAAGCATACTGTGCTAGTATCTAGATCACTTACTTGTTGATTACTCACATCTTCGACAAGTCTGAAACCCTTAACTGGGTAGGCCTAGCAAAGCCTTTGTAAATCCTCTAACAAGGTGGCTCACAACTATAGATCTGAAATCCTTTAACAAGGTAGTCTTTAACAAAACTTATCTCTTAACAAAGATCTAGATTCCTAACAGGATCTATTCTGGTGAAGAACATTGTATGACCTTAACCAGTCTGGTTTCTATTCTGCAGATAGTTACTTGTGAGTTTCTACTCACCGTGGTTTTTCCCATTTGGGTTTCCATGTCAAATATCTTGTGTTATGTGGATTGTGGTTTTATGGGTGAATTCTTTATTTGCTATTTGGTTTGCATTTATCTTAATCAGTTTATTAGTGAATCTGTTATACTGGTTATCTGCTAAATTGTTTAAGAGTTTGAGTTCATTAATTGTTGGTATACTAATTCACCCCCCCCTTGTAGTATTCATCATATAGTACAGACCACCCCCATGATAGTAACTTTGTTTGTATCTATACGATTCAAATTGTAATCGATTA
Organism: Cryptomeria japonica; assembly: GCF_030272615.1. NCBI lineage: Eukaryota > Viridiplantae > Streptophyta > Pinopsida > Cupressales > Cupressaceae > Cryptomeria > Cryptomeria japonica. The sequence continues at coordinate 714,060,698 of NC_081411.1, read as the reverse complement.
GCAGCTCTTCCACTGCACTTATTGATTTTATCGCACATACGAATACATGATTTCCCTCACGCACCTCAAATATACAATTGGGTTGTTTATTAGTTGACCCAGGTCACATACTATTTATAAAACCTGCGATATTCCTTGTTCCTTTTGGCCTTCCATCAATGTATACAGCCACTTGTTTACTTTGATCATTATCTTTCTATTGTTTATAATTTGCTGACAGTGCATACCTACGCATACTTTTTTTATATCGAACAATCTGCATCCAATTATTGTAATTGTTACAAGGTTCAACAAGCTCCATCAATTCAGCAACTTTGTTGTAAAAAACCTTTATGTCATCCATGGAAAATAGGCCCAAACCATTTAACAACGAAGGTTCTATGCGATATATCCTATCATTAACACAAAAATTGATGTTTATTGGAGGAAGTTCCTTGGGTACCCATTGTTTTTGTAGATGTTTGTCCCTGAAGTGCACCTCAATGTCGCCTTTGGTCTCATTATCATAAGAACATGACCTCCCTTGAGAAAGGAAAAATTTCATGCGTTTATTGAATTTTCTTCTAATCTTTTGACCTCTAGTTGATCTTCCTATTGTAGACCTACTGCATGTCGCACTTTCATTTTCTATTCCTACATTTCCCTCACTCGAGGAAGACACATCTGACAAATACCTATTTGGTGGTACATGCACTTCATCAAATGAGAGAGTTAGTTAGCAATGAGAGAGATATTTTGCAAATGAGGGTAATATTGATGAAGTCGGCCCTAAAGTTGATGTTGAGATTAAAATTTGAATAAGTCCAACTAGGGCCTCAAGTGTTAATAACTATATTAGATTTGCTGCTAATGTCGAGGTTTGAAAAACTAAGGAAATTTATTTTTCCAAGTAATTTTTTAAAAATAAATTGTTTCTATAGGGTGTATTGACTTATACCTGTTGATTCATGAGACTATGTAGGATCCTCATCAAAGGGGTTTAGGTTCCTGCACATGTAATTCAATTATCTTATGTTAACTAAAAATTATATAGTACACAACATGAACAACATGAACTTTGTAGACAAAAGAGTATTAAACAAACAAAATATGTTGTCATCATAATCATTGTAAAAATTTTAATTCCTTACCTTTACTTTATGTAGACTATGCATGATCCTCAACTAAAGGGTTGACGATGTTTGTAGTCAATGACCTATTCCCACCAAGGGTGGCATCATCACACAAAATATATACATGAAATCAACACCATCAATTGAGCATCATAAGCATTACATTTGCAAGTTGATAAACAATAAATACATATGTATCATAAGCATCGTAAGAATCACATGTGTATCATCATATATGTAATTGAGCATCATAAGCATCACATATGTGTCAGCATAAACATGCAATCCATCACATATGTATCATAAATCACCATCCATCACATAGGTAATAAACAATCCGCATTCTATAAATAAACACAAAGTTCAAAAAATGTCACATGTATCATCATAAACATGTAGTCCATCACATATGTATTTTAAATCAACATCCATCACATAGCTAATAAACAATCCAAATTTCATAAATAAACATGAAGTTTAAAAAATGTCACATAAATAGTCACTTTCCATATCTCCATCTCCTCGGGGTGGCATAGTTCTAGTATTAGGACCTGCTAAAGGTGGAACATGAATTAAAAACATTAAAAGGTGCATCATGAATTAATTATGTAATGGAATTAGAATTCAAAATATAAAGAATTAATTATGTAACCATATAAGTCAAATAAATTTCTATCAAGAAATCAATATTAAATAGATAATATACTAATCGCATACCTCATACATTTCATTCATGTCATTGATCTTCTTCTTCATCCAGCTCATCATCATGACCATCATGATCATCATCACCATTGCCATCACCATCATCATCATCATCATCATCATCATCATCATCATCATCATCATCATCATCATCATCGTCATCATCATCATCATCATCATCATCATCATCATCATCATCACCACCACCACCACCACCACCACCACCACCACCACCACCACCACCATCATCTTCGTCATTATCATCACCATCACTATCACCGTCACCATCACCATCACCATCAGGATCACCATCATCATCATCATCATCAGTTTCTTCTTCTTCATCATCACCGAGTAACTGATATGTATTTTAAATTAACATCCATCACATAGATAATAAACAATCCAAATTCCATAAATAAACACAAAGTTTAAAAAATGTCACATAAATAGTCACTCTCCCTATTTCCATCTCCTTGGGGTGGCATAGTTCTACTATTAGGACCTGCTAGAGCTAGAACACGAATTAAAAACATTAAAAGGTGAATCATGAATTAATTATGTAATGACATTAGAATTCAAAACATAATGAATCAATTATGTAACCATATAAGTCAAATAAATTTCTATCAAGAAATCAATATTAAATAGATAATATACTAATCGCATACCTCATACATTTCATTCATGTCATTGATCTTTTTCTTCATCCAACTCATCCTCATGACCATCATGATCATCTTCGCCATCATCATCATCATCATCATCATCATCATCATCATCACCACCACCACCACCACCACCACCACCATCATCTTTGTCATCATCATCACCATCACCACCACCACCACCACCACCACCACCACCACCACCACCACCACCACCATTAGTTTCTTCTTCTTCATCATCATTGAGTAAATATCGATCGTGATCATCATCTACATCATCTTCTACTTCTTCTGTATCTTCTTCTTCCATCACATTATACTTTATCGACCTTCCTCTTGGATCATGTCTAACAACAAATTACCAACCTAGTTTATGTGGAACCTTTGAGTAAAATACTTGCTCACATTGTCTTGGAAGAACATAGGGCTCATCCCCAATTGGTTCAAATGACCTTGTATTAACTATTGTAAAACCATTATCATGTTCAATAACAGTTCTATTAAGATCATTTTTATTCAATCGTAGCCTATACCATTTGATGACAAACAAAACTAATTTGAAGGAATTAAAGTCACACTCAAATATATCATCCAAAATTTCATAGTATCGATTTTGAGACTCTTGAGGATGTATGTCATTTCTCGATGAAATATTTGTCACCTCAAAGACTGCAGTTATCTCAAAATCACAAGTTTTCTTCATGTCATCCAACTTTTTGATGTGAAATTTATGACCATTGAAACACATAGCATTGTGGTGTTTGACCTGCAATATGTCAAACATGTAAAAATTATTGCATCATGAGTTGATAAACATATGGGTGATTAATAAATTTATACGTACTTGTTTATCTCTTAAACCATATAGTAAATCAATTTCCCTTTGCGTAACATTGGAATCTCCATTCTGATGAACTTTTTTAACCAATGAAGCCACACCTTCCCATGTTAATGTGCGACCAGAATGTTGACAATGTTCAATCCATACTGTCATCCAATCAAGATTGTTTGAAATATACAAATGTAGTGCATCTCACTCTCAACCAACCGTACAAAAAGTAAATAGACGTCTTACAACTGATTTATTTTGAATATTAAGAATTATTTAATTACAATAACATCTTATAATTACCTCTCTTTCCTCAATCCACCTTTCCCCGTCAAGTACTTCCCTTCAAATTTGTTAATGAGGTTGGGATCCCAAATACGATCCATGTGGATCTTTGCTACAAACTTAGGAAGATATTCAAAAATGTACACCATAGCTTGGTATACCATATATCCCTCCACCATAGAACCCTCAGTATGTTCTCTTTGTCAAACCAAAGCCTTCAAAAATTTTAAGTGCCTCTCAACCATCCACATTGACCTAGTGTGTACAGGTCCACACAATTCAATCTCCTCAACTTGGTGTATGAGATAGTGTTCTTATGCATTGAAAAAAGCTGAAGGTAGACACTTTTGCATTTCACACATTAGATGAGGAATTTTTCTCTTCCAATATTTTATATTTTCTTTATGGATTTCTTTACATGACAACCACCTACAAAATATTCAAGATACAAAAAAATATATTATATAACAAGTAAAACAAATCGTAAATATAATATCTATACAATGAACTGAACAAATATCACTACTTACCTCATGTATTTTCCAAGATTATATATGACTTTCTTGACATTATTGTTGAAGTGGTCTAGGAGAGATAGAGGTAGAACATACTGCAACAATTATAAAATTATCTTTTCATTTTTTTCTAACATAATACAATAAAAAGTACATGCGCAGTATACAAATACATAGTAAATACACAAGAACATGAATTACATTAATGAAGGTATGCCAATCTTGCATTTTCATCCCTGGCCCAAATTCACTTTTCTTTGATATGAGATTGTTTATGTTCACAACAAATCCTGTGGGAAATTGAATTTTTCGTGACTTCTTTTATAGCATTGCTTTGTTGGTCTGTTAATAACCAAGGAAGGTCACTTATATTAATGTGGTCTCCATGGCTATTTGATTGAATGACATTTTTTATTGCATGATTGGATTCCCGAATGTCACTACAAATTTTGACAATTTTTTCTTTGTCACGTCTTCCATCTAATATTTTCCATAATGTCTTTGTCATATTCTTTCCAATATGCATAGTATCAAACAAATGCATAATTTGTAACTACTCGTAGTAGGGCAACCTACTAAATTGTTGGGGATAACTTTGTAGTCCCTTGGGAAGGTGGTCATTAATGCCTTCATGACCTTCACGATCATCAATCACATCATTAGTAAACAAAACACAATAGAAAAGATATTTTATGACATAAACCATTAGATGGAATGGCATTACCTTGACGATTAATTCTATTATATTCCAACTTTCATAGGTGAGGTGTCATTCTTCGTGGTTTTTATGTATTCTCTTCTTTCCCATTGAAAAGATGTTTTTCAATATTTTGATATGTGATTTTTGTGGAGAAAGTGCCTATACTCATCAAACACCTGCTCTCCTAAACTTTTTGAATGATGAGATTTCATCTTTGGACCACAAACTAGACATGCAAATTTTCTCTTTGTTTGAAGACCTACAAGATAATGTATAATTGGATTAAATATGTTAATTTTTTTTATTATAATTATCATGCACAACTTGAACACTATAACATACCACAAAAAATGTGTTACCCCTAGGGCATCGTGTATTGTCCATACAAGCATCGCATGGAATTGAAATTGTCTTTGTCCAATTGGTCTAGAGGCATCATACATAGTGACACCATTCTATAACTCCAACAACTCATCTATAAGAGACTCAATATATACATTCATATCTTTAACTTGGTACTTACCTAATCAAATGAACAAAAACATACATAATTATTATGATCATTTTATTGCAATATTTATAATTAAATGTAGATGATTATTAAATGATAAAATACCTGAAACAATCATTGCCAATATTATGTTCTCCCTCTTTATTGACATCCATGGAGGAATGTTATTGTTGATAACAAAAATAGGCCACACTGAGTAAATAGATCTCAACTCCCCAAATGGATTGACACCATCCGATGCCAATGAAAGCCTGAGATTACGAGGTTATTCTTTAAAGTGTTGCCACTTTTCCTCTATGTCCATAAATGTTGAACCATCCACAGGCATTTGAATAATGTCATCTCGACTTCGATTGCATGCATAGTAATCCATAAATTGTGCCAAGCTAGTGCACTTGAATAATCATTGCATATGTGGAATAATGGGAATATAACAAAGAACCTTGCAAGGCACCCTTTTTGTTATTTGATTTGTTCGATATCTACTGATATGACATTTAGGGCATTCAATTTGAAATTCATGTTGTTTGTGATATATAATATGATCATTGGGACAAGCATTTATTGCTTGATACTCCATTCCAATATCTTTCATAATGGCAGATAATTCTCGGTATGAGTGAGGTAGAATATTTGATGGTGGTAACAAAAACTCACCTATCAATCTACAAGAAAAAAATATAATTTGTTAATATAAATAATATTAATGGTACACAATTCACCATTTATTAACTATAATGACATATATGACATACCTTAACATACGTGAGATTGTTATGCTGGATACACCATTCATAACCTTCATGTTCACCAACAACAATACAACAGAGAGAAGAGTTGTCTGGGAGTCTTCGTAAAGGGCCTCAGATGCCTTCTCAAGTAGAGGTAAATCATGAACAACATCAAGGTCATCTTCATCATCATGATCAGCTGCACCAGTACTAAATGTGTCATGGATCAATGTATTTGTACCATCATCTTCAATTATGTTTTGTGGCTCATGATCGTCATCTTCCATGGGATCATTATCTTCAGCTTCGATATTCACACCTCCATGTTCCTCCACTTTGAAAACCATATTCTTCGGGTTGTGTTGATCCATATCATGTGCTCCGGGGTGCTCGACCCATATAAAATTGATAAACATAAATAAACCATGATCATGATCTCATCATCAAGTGATTTCTTATATACATAAATTCTTAAAACGATATAATGAAAAACTACCAATGGATGATAATCATGTCCCCCTTCAATGTGACCATGCAACCTACAATGTTTCTTAGCTGTTTTGATTAGAAGTCTTCTAGTCTTTAACCCCTTACAAATTTTACAGGGACAATAACATTTTCCAGCACCTTTTCTTTTCAAGTTAGACCATAATCTAGCAATCATCTCCTTATTTTGTTGTTTGTTGATATTGCCTGACATGGTCTTTCTTCACAGGCAAAAAAATTGGGCTATAGAACTAGTTATATAGAAGTTGAAATGTTAGTTATGAGATCACGTTTCAGTGTAATATACCAAATTAAATTACTTGAACATAGAAATTATGTAAATTAAACCAAAACCATTTCTCTTCTTTTTCATCTCAAAACATATCTAATGGCTTTGTGGAATGCAATCCTTGTATCATATCTTAGGTTGACTAATGTCTAATTGGGGTAATCCATGAATGTCTAATGTGAACTCATTATCAATGTTGTGAAGTCATCAAGAGTATGGTGATAGTCATCCTTATAGGATCCTCTCAATACTATCCAAATCGCTCTAAAAGGAAAGTAACTATCCATTCCCATGCTCGTGCATACTTACCTGACTAATATTGCCCTTGTGTATCCTAAACATTGGAGAGACCTTATTTGACTTGGCTAATCAATGTGGTTGATGTCCTAATATGGAATACTGAGTTCTACCCTTGCCTCTGCATCAAACTTCTCACATCATGTTTCTTCAACAAAACACACTATTCCGATCCCAATCTTCCTCAATACCCTCAATGGAGGGGCATGTATAATGGTTTCAACATACAAAGTCAATGATCATATAGTGCATTCTTCTAGACACCCTTGGATACATTACTTGGCTTCTAGGCTTGGGAAAACTAATATAAATTGAGCCAACACCATGAGGATAGGGTCAAGTATCATGGCAACTAATCATAATACGTGAAGACAGAGTTCACACCTAAGTGTTGGCTCTCAACAATGCCACACTTCCAAAATTGTCAGTCTCAAGACTTCTCCTATTGGGTCAACACTCATTGATGGCCATAAGGCCAAATCAATGTATCGAGGCTTCAAACTCCTTACTCTAGGCTTGGAGTACCCTACACAAGGTCTATGAACACTCACTTGGTATTACAATAGAAAGAGCCTTCCTATAGAACTTTTCTTGCAACACACACATCATTGGTAATCATTGTTATGATGGATGGTCTATTAGGATAGTAAATAAAATGCTTATTCTTTTTCCACCCTTTGAAAATACAACAAGGTATTTGACTTGGCAGGGTCCCCACACATCACTTTAACACCAAACATTAGGCAATTAAACCTTTTGCATTCTCAATGCATTTTTTTTTCTTTCACTGGTTTTCTCAGTCTGATACATAGGGATATCAGACCTTTCATGGCATCATCACACACGCAAACTTCCCCATATGTCCCTATAAGTCTAATATATTAAATACATTTCATGTAGCACTATCTGGTACAAATTCTTCTGTCCTATCCATATAGGATCTTTGCAAACCACACTATCATCCTTGACTCATGTGTGTGATGTAGAGGTAGGGGCATGTATAATGGTTTCAACATACAAAGTCAATGATCATATAGTCCATTCTTCTAGACACCCTTGGATACATTAATTGGCTTCTAGGCTTGGGAAAACTAATATGAATTGAGCCAACACCACGAGGATAGGTTCAAGTATCATGGAAACTGATCATAATTTTTGAAGACAGGGTTCACACTCATTGATGATCATTTTGCAACTCACCTTGAGTCTACATGAGCTCCAGAATCTTGTGATAAGTATGGATGATTGTCTCCTTCCAATATGTAGTCCTTTCATATTTTAGGTGCCTACACACTATGTTGTTGTTAAGTATTGATGTATTCTTAAGACATCTCATGACTCCATTACATGTCCACACTTGGGTTTACAAACACAACTCTGTCAAAACAAAAATAATATCACTAATAAAACTATGACTGTGACAATTAGTACCATTAGGACAGTCATACAAATTTAATCTATTTTATTTGGTTTTGATCCATAAACCCTTCCTAAGGTTGCATAGGGTCCCCTTCACCCCTCTCTTTATCATCAACCACTTCAAAATACCAATCGTTTGTTCTTCCCACCAAATTCTTCACTCTTCTAGCCTTTTGTTGTCTAATACATAGAGATATCAGACTGTCCTCATGCCCAAACATGTACCAAATCTAATTTGGATCCCTACACACAACATAATATTAAAAATTTCATGAACACAGGTCTTCCCACACATTTGGGTGAATTTATATGCATGGGAGACCAAACTATACATTATTTACTCCTCGGTAAACCCTAGGCAGGGTTTTGACATTTTTTGGAAAAACTATGATATCTTCTTTAAAACACAATGAAATTAAATTCCACAAAAAGAAAAAATTAATTTAAATCACTTCTCTACCACATCCAATTGACTTCCCATCAAATTATGATGATTTTCATAATGAAAAATGAAGAGAATCAGATCGAAACGTTGAAAAATGCACAGAAAACCCCAATTTCATTAAGAAAAACTCTTGGATGGCATGCCAAAGGCCTATTTATTCCCATCCAAGTGGGTTAAAACCTGAAACCACCATAAACTAACTTTCTAACCATTTTTTTTAAGAATTTGCTACAAGAATTGCAAAAGTTGTCATGGCAAAATGACAACTTTTTTCCCAATGGACCTCAAACTTTCACAATTAGGTCCCAATACATGAATATTTGAATGGTATGGAAGCTTCTAAAGAGGGTAAAACTTGCACACAAATTGAACTAACATAAAGATTACAATAAAATATTTATTCAAATATGTAATTAACAATCTCCATGCACATCAATCCTCTTCACATTTAATGTCTCTCCCTAGCATTTCAATTATTTAGATAGTTATTGATTTGATCAAACACATGGAAATTATATTTATGGTAGAGTTTCAAAAGCCTTTACGCTTTGATGGATATCATACCCTACTCTATGGCTCAACCGTGCATCTTTTCTATTCTTGTTTCTTGCATAGCCTATCTCTATATTGTGCCACACACCATCTCTACAACCTTCCAAAGTAGTGTTATGTTTGTTCATTGCCCCTTTTACTAAACTCTATAAACTGAAATCTTGTATTTATTTTTAATCGATGCTTTCCTACATTGTTTGATTTTCCATCTTGTTAGAAATCTCCTCTCTATTATGCTTTGATGGATGTCGTATCCTGTTACAAACCTCACATTTTGGCACTAGCAGAAAGGATATTAGCAAAGGTTGTGATATATGGCTTTTACATCTACCAATTTTCATTCCATCTTGTGCATATGCTTTTACATGTATAAGAAATAAATCTGATAAATAGGCCATATGGTGGATGATAAGTGGAGGATGTAAGTACTAAAAGTGTGGCACTAGTGGCTTTTGTACATGAAGGTGACTAGAGGTTGTGGAAGGAGAAATGGTGGAAGTTGGATCTATGGTAGAGGTAGGAGTAGATGTTATTTACACATGAAAATGTGAAGCTAATACTCATATAATATCTAGGAATCCAACTTAAGGCCTTCTATTTGTTAATAAATTTCTCTACCATTGAGCTACTACCCCCTTTCTTACCATTCCATTGTTGGCTTGAGTGTAGATTATTTTCAACACCCATTATAAGACACATTATAAGGTTCTTGGGGCTCCTACCCCAACCTAGTTTTGATAACATTTTGAGCTACTACTTACGGACTAGTTAGGTTACCAAGCTATGACCTTCTATTTGTTGTTAAAATGCAATCTATGACTAAATATTAGAGGATCTTACTAACTTGGGTATCATGATTTTATGTGTCTCTAACATGACTCCTAGTAACTATATAAGGATCTTACTAGTCCTAGATCTATGCCTTCTCTTTTTGATATGGTTCCTAGTGAGAATATATGAATCTTAATAGTTCTAAATGTCATAACTTTGTGTTTTGCATGATCCATGTGTGTTACCAATGTTACTCATATTACTCACTTTGTATTTCCCTTTTATCTCAATATTGTATATTGACAATATCATAAGTCTTGGGAGCTACCACCTTTCCAAACTTGTAGTCATCTTGACTCTTCAAAATCTTGGTGAAAGAATATTTGATTTCTCCATACTTTCCCAAGAGTACATGAGCATAATCTCATACTCTTTCTAAGAGGGGGCTAAATATTGCATCATAAGTTGTATCTCTTTATAAATATGCACTATGTTTGGACTCACTTTAGTGGTTGTGCCTTATTTATGCCTAATTGTACTTAGGTTTCAGAATGTTTCCATAAATTTAGTTCATTCCCTTATTCATGATGTTCCTCATGGCTCAATTTTCTAGGACTAGGGTCTTGGGAACCCTTATTCATGGAAATTGGACCTAAAATTTGAAAGATGAATGTTGCATTCACAAATAGTAGGAATTTACTCTCCAAATTTGGACTTTTCCAAAAGTTCAATTTGAAAAGGTGCAAGTTGCATATAGATACAAATCTATTTATCATTTCAAACCCCTATCAACTCCAACCCACATCTACCAATTTTTCAATTAAGCAATTCAATTCAATTGAGCATGGATCTATAATCAAGGAACAAGGCATTAAAAGATGCAACTTTCTTACATCAGTTATGATCAACTACATTATGTTTTTCCATGATGAAATCATACGCTAACATGTTCTAGAAACGTTAAGACTTTTGCGGAACTTCATGCCAAGCATTTCAAAATTGAGGTATATTTGTCGATTTTTTATTTACATTTATGCACCATTCTTTACAACTTTTCACATGATTGTCTTGACAATGACACAGTTGTCACTTTATCTGAAAATATGCTTATCATCATTTAAAGAAATAACTCTTCTTTTAACTATTCTTATACCCTACAATGCATTGAATTGGCCTTGGTATAGTAGAAATCATCTTGAAATTCTTGCATAATGTTTTTAACCATTGCTGAAAATAGTACATTACATTCTAGGATCTCTTCAACTTTTGGTCTGCAACTATTTCTTGAGCTAAGGATAGCTTGTTTATGAATTGAATATTCCATAAGGCCTACATAACAACTTTCTCTGCTAACTCTTGGCCAAGATATAAGACAACTTGCTTTAGCTTCCAACTAGTTTAGTATATAGCTTCCAACTGGTTGAAAATAGATTTACGAAATGGTCTTTATCATGTAATGCTATCTTTGTGCTTCCTCATTGTTGTGGTTTAGTTCACCACGAACTTCATACCTTAACATATAATGGTGGGAATAAACCTTTGTCTATTTATATAAAATATATATCTACACTTATTGCATCTTGACCATCACAAAATTAGGCCTCCATGATTGCCACAATGTCCACATCCCTTTTTAAACTATCATGTTTGCTCCTCTTGGTTTCAAATCTGCCTTATTGTTGTAATCTTCTATAAGACTCAATTTGTTTTGGGAATTGCCTTCATTAATGTATCAGTGCTCAAGTTGAACATCCTTTTTAGGATTTCTTCTCTATATCATGCTAGGGATTGTTCTTGCTACTTGGAATGTGATGTCTTCCCATTTGATTGGATTGCCAATCATTGCATTTTTCTCCATATCATCATGGACTAACTTGTGCTCCCTGTTATACTTATTTGACTCATTCATTTAGACCACAAATATCACATCCTAGCATGCTTTTTCAATGGATCTAAATGACTATTGTTTCCCTTTTATTGAGATCTTTAAGTCTATTTCTAACAATTTGTCTCTTGGTATCCAAAACTTTCTACCGAAATTGACTATCTTAAAAACTTTATGTTGTTTGTACTGTTGCTCTACTTTGCTTATTTAGACTAAGTAATATACTCTTTCGATATACTCTTTTTAAAATAAAACCTATGCACTCATTGGCGAGAGGGGAAGACTGAACATCGACAACTGAGGCATGGGGGAAACATTAAAAGACTTCTGATGATGTTGACCTAGGAACGACAAAACACGGGTAGTTGTGAATCAATAGGTTCAACAATAGGATTTGAAACATGCTATGGTTCAACAAGAAATGTTAGGGATCCTACAAGCTCTCAATCTAGTGTTGATGGTGACTGTGCTCCTGGTACTGGAGTGCAAATGGACTTAGTTAACACCATGCTCGTTGGAGCGTATCTCATAGATCGAGATGGAGAAGCTAGGAACTAGCCCCTACAATTGCAGTGTATAGCTCAAGCAATGGGTGGGATGCAAGAAATTCCTCATATATACAAATCAATGAATGATGGTGAAGATTCAAATACCTCAAATGGTGAAGATTCTACCCAAGAAATTGCTCATATTATGCAAATCCAAAATGGTGGAGATTCTACCTCGAATGGTGAGTGTGTGAAACTACTTTGAATGGTGAGTGTGTGAAACTACCTCGAATGGTGAGTGTGACGTTTGATCTTGCCTTCTCTGTTGAAATCAAATGTGAAATTATCATCAGAATTCTGACGAATTCAGGCATTTTTCCAAAAATAAAATAAAATTCGGTTACAATATAGCTTCTCCATCGGAAACCTCTATTGGAATTCTATACCAAATGTATTAGTGAGTGGAAAATTGAGTAGAGTTTGGGTGCTATGGATGATTTCTCAAACTCGATTTGATAGCATAAACTTAGCTAACTTGGAGATCTAAAACAAGGGGATGGAGTCCTTCATTTATAGGAGAAGAGGAGAAGAAATGGAGGGCTAGGATTGATCCAAGATGAAGGGTTAGGATTCTATGTGAGCCCACACATGGCCCAAGAGGAGGTGAAAAGACAAGTGTGGAGACCAAGAGTGTTAGGTCCCAGAGACAACTGAGAGGGGGGGGTGAATCAGTTGTCTAATAAATTCAAACCAAAATTAACTTAACCAAAACTTAATGCACAATACCAGTAAACCAAACTTTATGCCGGTAGATAGTTTGTCAGTTAATTGCAGTACCGGTAAAGATTAATGCTTGAAACAAAAAGACATACTTTGTAGTTCTTATGTGCTTCAAAACCCAAGAATAATCTTACTGCCTCAATTCTAGCTACCAGTGCAGAGGTTTCATTATAATCAATTCCTTCTTTCTGTGAATATCCCTTACACACCAGTCTTGCTTTATTTTTGATTACTTTACCATCTTCATTAAGTTTGTTTCTGAATACCCATTTTGTTCCAATTACATTTTTATCTTTAGGTCGGGGAACTAATGTCCATGTGTTATTCTTTTCAATTTTTTCTAATTCTTCTTCCATTGCTTTAATCCAGTGTTTATCTTCACATGCCTCATTAACTAATGCTCATACCTCTTCATTTGATAGTCTTCCTCTAGTCATGACTCCTTGATACTTGTTCCCAATTATCTGATCTTCAGAGTGGTTCAATCTTACATACCGGGGTGTCTTTGTTTGCTGTTGTTCCTTAGTTATTATGGAATTTTCAGATGATGCCAACGTAACTGGATCTTCATTCTGTGCTAGTGTATTCATTGTAGGTTCATTTGTCAGTATCTATGTTGCCGTTTCAGAGTCTATATACCTTGAATTTCCTCTAAATTGTTCATCACTCTTCACATTTGTACTCTCAATAATTTTCTACAATCTTTTGTTGAAACATCTATATGCCTTTCTCTTAGATGAATAACCAAGAAATATTACTTCATCACTTCTAGGATCAAATTTTCCAATATACTAATCTCTTCTAATATAGCATTTACTTCCAAATATTCTGAAATATTTAAGAGTAGGAGTAATACCAAACCATAATTCATGAGGGGTCTTATCGGTTTCACCTTTGATGTGAACTTTGTTGAATGTATAGACCATTGTACTCACTACCTCTCTCCAATATACATGAGGTAGATTTGCTTCTGATAACATACTTCTAGCTACATCCAAGATGGTTCTATTTTTTCTCTCTACAACTTCATTCTATTGGGGTGTCCGGGGTGCTGACAACTATCTTCTGATCCAATTCACTTCACAAAATGTATTAAATTCCTTAGATGTGAATTCACCTCCTTGATCTGATCTCAGACATTTGATTTTCTTACTGGTTTCATTTTCTACCATCACCTTGAATAGCTTGAATTCCCAAGTGCTTCTGATTTCTCCCTGAGAAAAGTAACCCAACACATTCTAGAATAGTCATCAATGACTAGCATAAAATACCTATCTCCTTGTAAGCTTCTAGTTCTTGTTGGACCACATAAATCAATATGAATTAAGTCAAGAGCATTATTGGATTTCTCTAGAATACCTTTAAAAGATGCTCTAATTTTCTTTCCAAATTGACATTCCTTACATACCGAATTGTGAGGTTTGACAATCCTAGGTAAATCTCTTACTACCTTAGTTGCACTGATTTTCACAATACAAGCAAAATTTACATGACAAAGTCTCTTATGCCAAAACCAACTTTCATCAATATGTGCAATCAAGCATGTCTTTTCACTATTATTCAAATGAAAGATATTACCTTTAGTCTGATTACCGATTGCAATTTCCAAACCAGTTCTATTCATGATTTTGCATTTACCATTCTTGAATTGTAACTGAAATCCTTTTTCAACTAACTGACCAACACTCAAAAGATTATGCTTTAAACCTTCAACATAGTAAACATTATCAATATTGTGCTTACCATCAAGTGATATAGTACCTTTTCCTTTGATCAAACAAGCTTTATCATCTCCAAATCTCACTAGACCTCCATTGTATTCCTAAAAGGTTAAGAATTTACTTTTATCACCAGTCATATGATGTGAACATCCTGAATCAATGATCCATTCATCCTTATCTTCAATTCTAGCTGTCAGGGCCTGCTCTACTGATTGAACAGTAGGTGCCGGTTGATCTTCTGTTATAGAAATAAAAACCCATCCATTGTTTTCTGGATCCTCATCAGAATCATCAGTGACTCCTTCATTAGCAAGATAACAAGATTTGTCTCTCTTTTTCTTAAATCTATATCTCTGATATTCAGGGTTAGGCTTGTATGTTCTTTTAGCTTCTTCTTTCAATCTTGCATGTCTATCAGGACACCTAGATGCCATATGACCAATCTTATTGCAATTAAAACACTTAGAGGGTGCTTTACCTTCATACTTACTTCCAATAGGACCTTTAGGCATTTTCCTTACAAATCGTGCTTCAAGTTCTTCAAGTTCTTCATTTTCTTTCCTGATTTCTTCAAGTTCTCTTGCATAAAAGGCTTTCCAATCATATTTGTCAAATGATGATGATGATGCAGATGATGTTGAATCTTTGAAAGTTAAATCTGTCTTTATAGTAGCAACAAAACCAAATTCCTCAATTTCAAAAGCTAAAAGTTTTCCAACCAAGGTGTCTCTAGTTATTGATGTATTAGGCATTGTTTTCAACTCATTTATAGTAGTTACTTTCATTTTGTATGCCGATGGAAATCCTCTTAAATTTTTTGAAACAATTTCATCTTCACTTAAGGTTCCTCCACAATATTTTATACCCAAAATAATTTCATTTACTCTTTCCATAAAAGTAGAAATTCTTTCATCCTCTTCCATTTTCAAATTTTCATACCTGACCCGGAAGGATTCAAGTTCTGCAATTTTGACTATGGTATCACCTTCATTCAATGTTTCCAATATATCCCAAATAGCTTTAGTAGTAGACCTATCTGATAATCCCATGATTTGTTGATCTGACAATGCGCTCAAAAGTTCTTCTCTTGCTTTGCAATCATTCCTCATCTTTAGTCAGATTTGGTGGATTAGGCTGACCTTGAGTAGGAGTAGTATAGCCATTCTTTGTAACTTCCCATATGTCTTTTCTAATGCAATTCAAGTGAGTCTCCATCTTGATATTCCATATGCCATAGTTAGTTCCATCAAGTTTAGGACTGTCCTTCCTGAAATAGTTAGAAGACATTAGATCTCCTCAAGCTGTTAAACTTCTGCAAAAAGAGGACTAAGCTCTTATACCAATTGTTAGGTCCTGGAGACAACTAAGAGAGGGGGGGAGGGGGGGGTGGCTGAATCAGTTGTCTAATAAATTCAAACCAAAATTAACTTAAACAAAACTTAATGCACAATACCGGTAAACCAAACTTTATGCTGGTAGAAATTTTGTTAGTTAATTACAGTACCGGTAAAGATTAATGCTTGAAACAGAAAGACAATGACATCCACAACACATAACACCAATATTTGTATGTGGAAACCCTGTAAGGGGAAAAACCATAGTGGGAAACCTTACCCACAATCAGATGATACTACTGTAGATAGTATGTGTGTACAATAGGGGGTCTGCACATGTAGAAAGACCAAGCGCCTAGAGCTCACTGCTCAATCCCAAAATGAGAGTCACACTGACTACAATTGGATGATTAAATCCAATGATAATATACTGCTCAAAATAGCATCTCCATATGCTGGTTTCAGTATCGACTTAGCTTTGATATGCCTTCTTCAAACCTTCCTTCAATCTTGAATTATGTCTACGTGTATAGCTTTGCTAATATTCGCATATACTGAATTACAATCATTTTTCAATCAGATATTGATCTCACAAATGAGATCTTACATTTATACCATAACCTAAGACTAATTGAGTAGGTCGGCTCACTAAAAGATATTACAATAAAATCAATTACAAATGAAACAATATTTGATGCATGATGTCGGCTCAATGCATTTAAAATAACAACAAATTATCTTCTTGATGTGTCATGCTGATCTGGAATAGATAAGCCTGCCGATGTATATCCTGGACCTATTTGCTAGTAACAACAAATGTGCAAACTCGAATAAACCAATGAACAAATCACCAAGACAAAGTGTCCAAATGATGTCTTTGACATAACCAAGTAGTCTCCAAGTGATTCCAAGTGTCGATGAACAATATAACCTATCGGTGAACCAAATACCGGTGACTGTGCGTAAGTCACTTGCTTGCCGGTGAACATAACCAAATCTCCAAGTGCTGATAGGTTGACAAGTATGATGTGTTGCCATCAATGACAAAACCATATCAACATATCCAAAATACCAACAAAGAGATATGCCTTAAAGGCATTTCTTGTCTCCACACACCTCAAGGCTCATTGGGAAGACTTCCCAATGTGCCCAGGGAAGAGAAAGGAATAAAATATTCCTTGAGAGATGGGGATGAGGAATTAAAAATTCTTCAAAAAGGATGATCATAAGGAATGGACAAATAAGGAGAAATTAAAAATTCCTTGGAGGAGGGGATGTCTATAGGAATGTGAGATTTTGAAAATATCACATTCACCTAAGAAAAGGGCATTTAAGGTGGTTGGATGGAAGAGGCAAGGAGTTGACTTTGTGGCTCATCATGAGGATTAGCCACTAGCAACTCATTAGAAGAGGGATTAGGGAAAATGGGATTTGTAGGAGGATTTGACTAGGAGAGAGAATGAGTGGAGGGAATAAAAAATTAGAAGAATAATTATAAGTGAGATTAGGGGGCTTATAGAAGAGTTCATTAGGTTAATGATGGATTAAGAAAAAGGTGATTTGTAGGAATCACCTAGATTAATTAATTAAAAGGAGGAATTTGGAGAGAATTAATTTTAGGGATTTTAGAATAATAAAGGTAGAAATCAATAGACTATGGTAACAATATTAATTATATTTAATTAATATTGAGAAGGAATGGGAATTGGCACAATTAATAAATTAATTATGCGAGGAATTTAAATAAATTAATTAAAATAATTAATTTAAGTGTCTACATTTTGCCCCTCTTTTACATAATGGCAAATTTATCCATGGGTAAAAGATAGAAGAAAAAAGATGCCCCAACGTAAAACGCGAGCGGTGTATGCCCCCTCGAGAATTTTTTTGAATTTTTTTTTGTTTTAGAAAATTGACGAAAAATTTTTGAAAAGAAGAAAGAAGAAGGGGTGAGAAATGAACGAGAAAGAAAGATATAGAAGATTGAGAAAAAAGAAGAAGATGAGATAGGAGGGAGAGCAGGGAGGGAATGGGCCCACAAGGGGGTCCATATAAGCCACAAAGGGCCCAATGAAGGGTCATTGTTAGACAAGCTTTGGAGCAACCTAGAGCCTAGAAGAGAGATGTATCACATTCCCACACATGAGCACCACACGAAGAGGATCCGATGATACAAGAGACTCGAGGGCTATTGACCATCGGTATGTATGACTATCCACCTTTGTGATTTTGTAGATTTAGGCTAGAATTAGGGCGTAGATTAGGGTTAAACGTTATCGAGGTAGACACACTAATCTTTGTTTTAGTGTGCATGCCTCTAGGGTAGCGTGAGTGCTAGCGAATAGCACGAGTGCCCGCGACCAAAAGGGAATAACTTGGGGTTTTGGGGCGAGCACTCACATTTGGCATGGGCACTTGCACTTGGCATGGACACTCACGGTGGGGGGTAGTTAGGGTTAGGTTTAGGTTAGGAAAGGGATATTGCAGCGTAGGCGCTTGTGCTAGGGTAGATTAGGATTAGGTCAAGAGGGAGAAAAAGGTAGCATGGTGCATGCACTCATGCTAGTTTGATCTAGGTTCCCAACTGGGGTTTGTTAGCGCGTGCGCTTGTAGAATGGCATGAGCGCCATGGGTTTGGCACGAGCACTGAGTGAATCAGTGCGAGTGCTAGGGAAGAAAGGGATGGAAAATAGGCTTATAATATTTGGCTTGGGGTAAGGTATAGGTGAATCAAGGGGTAGGATAGGGCTTAAGGATATGAGATGATGAATTGGATTGTTGGATATAGGTGGATTTGGGGTCGTTGGCATCGAGGGAGCACTGGCCAGCAACCATGAGATTATATTGATGGTTGCGGTCATATGAGTTAGAGATCTTAGATGTTGTGGGGTTGCATTTTGTGGGTAGGTGGCCGAGGATTTTGTGGGATTGGAGGATATGGGTTTTCAGTTGCATGGAGCAAGTGTGTTTATTTCATGGTACATAATTGTGTGCAGTATGCCTGGGGATCCGCGATGTTGGCTCAGTTGTACCATGATATGCATCTTGTGGTGTATAGGGAGTATGCCAGTTTATCTGCAGGAGTGACACTTCTTTGTATTTGGGCTTGGGAGCATATTACAATTACCCGACCACTAAGTGTACAGGATAGGTGAGCCTGAGGGCCATATATGGATAGGTACAAGGGCCTACTACATTATACACAGATAGGATCGATATGGTTTTTGCGTCGCATTTTTGACGAGCTTATGCAGTTAACATTGCAACCATTTTTGGATAGTGAGATATGGAGGGCAGACTGGCACCTACACTAGGCCGGAGTGGAGATGTGGTTGTTTGGTAGGTCTATATATATTATGGAGTATTACGCCCCTTATAGAGTAGCGAGATAATTTGGCCTAGTCTAGGACATAGTGGGAGACATACCATTGTATCCTCGGATGACACGAGAGGAGAGGTTTTGGGGCCCAACAGTGAGTCTATTGGAGGGCGGGACCAATTTCCAAATGGCACCATATTTGGTTTGGGATGAGCGGCTCAGGGCAGGAGAGGATCCAGGGACCACAGGAGGATACGGGAGTTGGTGGGAGGGAAATTTTCCAGTGCACCTTACCATTCCTGGTGTTTTGGAGGATGATGAGCTGCAGCTGGCAGTAGATGAAGTAGTCAGAAGAGAGGATGACAGACTTGGTGAGGGGGTTGTGGTTGTAGCAGGGAGGGGTACTAGTAGATAGCAGAGAAGGGTTAGAGTGATATAGAGGAGAGATCTTGAGGAAGGACACGGATAGGCAGAGCACTAGCAATAGGGGAGGCAATAGAGGGAGGTGATGGTGGGGGAGAGAAGGTCACGTCGATGGAAATTCCAGAGGTACAGGTACAGGGTGCAAGGTCAGAGGCTAGGAGAGGACTATCACAGGCTGATTTTGATAGACTCCAACAACAGAGGGATGCCACCACCACTCGAGGCTAAGCTTCAGATAGAGAAAGCCAAGAGGTAGAGGTGGAGCAGTAGATGATCTGAGGAGGGACAAGGAGGAGTCTGAATAGATGCTAGAAGAGGCACGATCAGGGACCACTATTGGTGCCTTACAGGATGTTCTCTACTGACAGGATGATGAGCTAGAGGAGTTGCAGGGTAGGGTTCAGAGGGCAGAGGCAGATGCGACACAGTTGCAGGGGGAGAGGTATGTGGACCATCAGATGTTGGTCCCTATAGGGTTTGGGCATTTGTATTCTAATATGAAATAGCAGAGAGAGGACGGAGAGGGAAAGTCAGGAGGCGACCTATTACATGGGGCTATACCAAGGAGTGGTACCTACGGAGCAGCGAGCAACCTCATACACTGAGAGTGTGCGATCCCATAGGATACATAGCCACTGACCCACATAGAGCCAATAGACAGGTGGATCAGTGGGTTTTAAGCCACCTAAAGGAGGGGGAGCAGGAGGATCTGGTGGAGGAGGTGCTAAGGAGGGGCTGGGGAGATAAGTGGAGAGAGATAGCTCCATTTTGGCTTATGTGTTATATTTTGATCATTCAGGGTGATCATTATATTGTGACATAAATATTCATCTTTTTGAGCTTATATATATGATTTGTGGCGACGGTGATGCATGCATCTTATTATGATGGACTCTATTTATTATTTTATGATGATGATTATGGATGTATTGTGCTGACCTATTTGTGATGCATGGTGGATGCTTATATATGTATGCTTATGATACGTTACTAATATGGTTATGGATGTAGGATAGATGCATGTGCATGTGTGTATGATATGTTATGGAATGCAGGATGAGTGATTATGTGGGTCCACATGTTTTTGAGATGTTTTGATGTGCATATATGTTGTATATGAGGAAGTTTAATGTATGATGATCATGAAATGCAATAATAGATGTGGATGCAAATGATTATGATAAATGATAAATTAGTCTAAATGCAATCTACATGAGGAATGAATGATTATAGGAACCAGGATGCCATGAGAAACCCAAGGTGTGGACTGACTCATGGTCAAACGGGAATTCCTTACACATAGCTATGCAAGTGTTGAGGAACACTGATACAAAGTTGTAGGTACATGCAAGGAAACCCTCAAACACACCGATACCTCTTGTACATGAGAAGGTAAGTGTTGATAAACACTAGTACTAGGTCGCTGGTTCATACAAGAGAGATCCAAAATACGCCATGCTATGAAAATATGCCTGAGTATGCACCTATTGTAAATATACCCAGATATGGAAGATCTGGGCAGTCGTAGATAGATGCAATTGTACAACAAAAAGATGAAAGTCAAATGAAAATCCATGAAATCGAACAAGTCACCCATATATGACCAACTGATGTCTTTGCCAAGAGCAGGATTAGGATGAAGGATTAAACTATTAGGCGAGGGAAGGATTCATCCCTAGGGCAAACGATATGGTGGGTGAATTTTGGACTAGGCCATTGACCAAATGACCTTGAATATTAACTTGTGGACCTAGGACTGACCTCAAGACTTGATGAAGCTTACACAAAGGCACAAGCTCAGGAAATGAGGGACAAAAGCTCAGTTTGATGGGACAATCTTTATTCATGATTTTGGTGAAGACTCATCATCATACGAGTGATTATTCTGGCAGGAGTGGAAGAACATAATGGTGGGTGAATTGGATAGTGAGAATGATGGATACGAGGTGATGTAGCACTGACCTGATAGATGATGGATCTAGGTTATTTACCAAGGTACTTGCCCATAGCGCCACCAAGTGTTTTTCACTAATGGAAGAATTGGTTTTTCTTTACTTTTTCATTATATATATATATATATATATATATATATATATATATATATATATATATATATATATATATATATATATATATATATATATATATATATATATATATATATATATATATATATATATATATATATATTTTTTATTTTTTTTTGTGTCACCAGGAGCCTGTTTACGAGGTTTTCACTAGAGTGACGATATTTTTTCAAAATCTTTTTTTTTATTTTTTATTTGGAGAATTGATGACCTTCTAAGGATTAGGAATAGAATATTTTTAGGTGCATAATGTTCATTGGATCATCCAAAGGATATCCTTTAGGAGTAGCCAACTGATATGCCCCTGATCCATATTTTGTTGTGATCACATATGGTCCAAGCCAATTAGGCTCAAACTTGCCTTTCTTCTCTCTTTCTTGAAGGTTTTCTGATTTTCCATGAGGACGAGATCACCAATTTCAATTCTTGGGTTTTGACCTTCTTGTGGTAACTCATGCATAGGCAATTCTGATATACTCAGAGATGGTTTAAGGCCTTACAATGCCTTTCATCCAACAGTTTTAGCTCTTGTAGTCTGACAACTCTATATTCCTCATCTGGGAGGATATCCTGTGGCGACACCCTTAGAGAGGGGATCTCGATCTCAAGAGGGAGGATGGCTTCAGAGCTAAAGACAATGGAATAGGGGGTGGCACCTGTGGGTGTACAGATGGAGGTGCGGTAAGCCCACAGAGCAGGGTGGAGTTGGAGGTGCCAATCACGACCAACTTCATTGACTGCCTTTTTGAAGATTTTGATTAGGGTTTTCTTAGAATCCTCAACTTGATCGTTGCCTTATGGGTAATATCACGTGGAGAAGTGATGTTGGATATCAAATTTATGGCAAAGCTCTTTAACATCCCTATTTTTGAATTGTCTATCGTTATATGTAATGGTAGCTTTTGGGATTCCATATCGACAGATCAAGTAGTTCAGAATGAATTTGGAGATCTGCTTACCAGTGGTGAAGGTAAGAGAGATGGCTTCCACCCACTTGGTGAAATATTCAGTGGTAATGATAATGAATTTATGACCGTTGGAGGATGTAGGGTGGATTTTCCCAATGAGATTGAGCCCCCACTATGAGAAGAGCCAAGGTGTAATGAACAGCTACAATTCTTGTGATGGTGAATTAATCTTGTTGCCATGTTTTTGGCAAGGGATACATTTCTTCAACATAATTATATGCATCTACTTCCAATTTAGGCCAGTAGTATCATGTTCTCAAGAGCTTTTTAGCCAATGTGATCTCACTTGAGTGTTCCCCACAAATGCCTTCATGCACTTCACATAGTGCCCATTCAACCTCTTGTTTGTCTAAACACCTTAGGAGGGAACTATCGAAATGCCTTCTAAACAAGGTGTCTCCAAGGATAGTGTAATGAGCACATCAATGGATGAAGGTTTGTTGTTGGGTTTTGGTGAGGTGTGGGGGAATGGTGTTATCTTTTAAGTGAAGGTCTCTTGATACCAGGGGATTTGGGACCAATGAGTATGCACACCATTTCAGATTCTAGTAAATTGTATGCCAATATGAATAATTGCTCATCCAAGAACTCACACTTCTGACTATGTGTCAGCATTTGAAGGAGGGAGCCAATGATGTCCATTGCATCTGTAGCTCTGTTGTTTGTTCATGGAATTTGATCAAACTTAATTGTTGTGAAATACTGCTTAAGATCTTCAGCCATACTATGATAGGGAAGAAGCTTGTCATCTTTTGTTTGATATTCGTCATTGACTTGTTTTATGACAAGTTGGGAATCACCATAGACTTGTAATTCCAATATCTTCCATTAGATAGCCAAGTGTAGTTCAATAATCAGTGCCTCATATTCTGCGATGTTGTTGGTACATACAAAGGATATCTTGTATGACTTTAGGATGCAATCTCCTTGAGGTGTGATCAACAGTATTTCTGGCCTCGATCCATTTTGGGTGCAAGAGCCATCAAAGTACAACTGCCATGTGGAGGATGTGGTGATAGTCATTATGAATTCATCTAGAAATTCTCTAAGGATCGAATGGTCACTTGGAAGTGGAGCGTCAGCCAATTGGTCATGGATTACCTATCCTTTGATTACTTTTATGTCTACATATTCAATGCAAAACTCACTTAACAGCATGACCCATTTAGCAGTCCTGCCAGTGAGAGTAGCTTTTGACAAGAGATATTTGAGAGGGTCAATCTTAGCAATCAGTTTTGTTTTGTTTTTTAGCATGTAGTGATAGAGTATTTGTATACTAAATACTAGTGCTAAGCATGCTCTCTCAATGGGGGTATAATTGAGCTCATACCCTATGCATGTTCGGATGGTGTAGTATATAGCATGCTCCTTTCCCTGATCATCTGTCTATGCCAATAATGCCCCCAATGACACTGTAGTAGCACATATGTATAAAATAAGAGGCTTTCTAGAAGTAGGAGGCATAAGAATTGGATGTGATACCAGATATTCTTTGAGTTTTTCAAAAGCCTTTTGACACAGGCAGTCCCATTTGAATTTTGTGTCTTTGCATAATAGGTGTACAAATGTATGGCATTTATCTGCAAGTTGCAAGATGAAGGCCTGATAGATTGGAGTTTCCCTTGGAGGCTGCATAGCTGTCTAAGGGTCTTTGGGGGAGGCATTTCCATGATGGCTTTCACCTTTGTAGGATCAACTTTGATGCCTCTACGAGAAACAATGAAACCTAGCAGTTTATGCAATGTGACACCAAAGACTCACTTCTTAGGATTGAGGTGCAGTATGTATTTTTCTAATCTTTCAAAGATATTCCTTAAGATAGAGATTTTCTCATGTCTTGTCTTTGATTTTCCTACAAGATCATCCATATAGTCCTCCATGATTTTGTGCAAGAGGTCATGAAAAATTGTTGTCATTGCACGCTGATATGTAGCTCCTGCATTTTTGAGACCAAAAGGCATGACTCGGTAACACAAACTCCCCCACGGTGTTGTGAATGTAGTTTTGTGTTGATCTTCTTCTGTGATCTTGATCTGATTATATCCAAAAAATTTGTCTTTAAGTGATAGCATCTCATGTCCCACTGTGAGGTCCACAATCATGTCTATGTTGGGGAGCGGGAAATCATCCTTAGGGCAAGCCTTGTTTAGATCTTGGAAATCAGTACAAATTTAGATGCGCCTAGCGGATTTGCTGATAAGTACAATGTTGGATACCCATTCAGGGTAGTCTATTGATTTGATGAATTCTACATCCAACATCTTTTGGAGTTCTGCTTTGACTAGGAGTGCAATATGTGGATGCATCTTGCGTAACTTCTTCTTTATGGGTTTTGCATCTAGGTGAACAACAAGATTATGAACCACCAAATCAGGATCTAGACCTGCATGTCAGCATAGGACCAAGCGAAGTTGATTTTTGTCTCTGTGAGGAAACTAATGAAGTCCTATTTCTCTTGATCTGTGAGGGACTTGGTAATGAGCACATTCTTTGGAATGTCTTCGGTGCCCATATTGATACTATATATTTCCTCTATTAACAAGTTTGACCTGTCTTGTGGAAGATGACCAATGGTAGGGAGTTCAAGTCCCTCATCCTCAAGTGCCTTTTCCAGGTTTTCACTTTTGGATACTCCCTTTGTTTTTAGTTTTTTCTCACCCAAAGGTGCCTCAAAGAGGTTTTCACCTAGGAAATAATGTTTTTTATTTTTATTATCTATTTTGTGACTAAGGGTATTGACCTGACTACCAAAGTATCCCTTTTCATGCAACTGAATCTCATGCACTTTATTGCAGTCTTCCAAATTACGCATAGTCAAGATAGTTATGGGAGCGTTATCATTGGCGCACATGTCTAAAGTGGATTTGTCTCATTGGCCCCAGTCTATAAGTTTGGGATGGACAAGATGTATCTCATGTGGAATGGGAGGGGTTATGGGAGTGATGGTGTTGATGTGGGTGTCAAAGAAGATGTCATCTTCATATTCAAAAGGAATTTCACGGAACTCCTCTTTGTTAGAGTCTTTGACATCCAAAGAAGGACTTGAAGGGGCACTAGTGATAGTGATCTTAGGCATTGGAGTGTACCCCAAGCCTCTGTTATATTTGTGTAGACACTCAAAATTGTCCAGTCTAATTAAATAAATATTTTATTTATTTAATTATCTAAGCTTAATTCTTCTATTAATTAAATAAATCTTTATTTATTTAATTAATTCATTTATCCTCTTCTAGCCTTACTTCTCATTTAAATAAATACATTTATTTATTTAAATTATCCTTTTCCTATATTAAATAAATATTTATTTATTTAATTGATCTCATTTCTTCTATTAATTAAATAAATCTTTATTTATTTAATTAATTCATTAGTCTTTTTCTACACATGACACATGTCATTCATCTCTTAATTCATACACTACCTACCTCTTTCATTATTTTATTATTTCTTCTACCTACCCTCTAATCCTAGCTGACCTCCTTTTTACACCTCTCAATCTTATCCCTCCATTTCATATAGTGTCTTCTATTTAAGGAGATGCTTCTTTCATTATCAAACCCTAACTACTTGATCACTTGACTATACTACGATCCTACTTGCAACCACATTCTGTTCTTTGTTGAGCTCTTGTGCACATAAAATTTGAGAGCCAATATATTAAGCAAGATCAATGGAGATAGGAAGAATGGAGATCAAAACCCTATTGGACATGTGATGGTATAATCTTTGTGATTTCATTTGATTTGCATTGTCTAAGGTAATCTTCATATGTTATGGTGGATCTTTGTTGTTGTTAGGCTAGGGTTTGGTGGTTGAATTCATTTAGCCTTTCAATTTTGTTATTATTGTTATCCATTTTCACCATATACATTTTGGCACGCCTGGTGGGACTCTTGTCCCTTTGCATTTAACCTCCTTGTTGCAGATTTTGTATTTTTGAAGTTGCAGATCAGACGTTTTCGACAGCATTTTTGATATTTCCGCGTCTGCGTACTTTCGGATCGCGTTTTTGATTTTCGGGCGCGTCTGTGACAACTTAAATCACGTCTGTGTTATCGGCAACATTTTGTTTTGCAGGTTTCGCAACTTACGTTTATGTCCTAGAATCGCGTCTGTGATTGCTGGAGCCGCGTCTGTGTTGTATAGTCGTGTCTGTGACTTAGAGCCACGTCTGTGTCCCACAAAACCACGTTTGTGTCTCTGAACCGCGTCTACGTAAGGGATAGTCGCGTCTGTGTTTAGTAGTTTCAAAATTTTGAAGTTTTTTTTCATTTAATTCCAGTTTCGCATTTTGGGTTTTAGATCTGGTTTATTTTGTGCTAACATTTTCAGATCTCGTTAACGAAATTGGTGCAGCTTGTCTTGAAAGCAAACGTTTGGTTGAAGGCCCCTATTTTCACAAAGTCTTTTTGGTTTAAAATTTACCTAACTTGTGTGCTTGCAGGAAGGGGTGATTATTTGAAACAATCCAAACTACTAACAACTCTTTGTTGTAGGTCCATTGGCAAGGGTTTTTAAATTTTTATTGTGTGCCTTGTTTTCATAGACTAGTAAACACTTCAATTGGTGCACTAAAAATTGAATCATTGTCTTTTGTGTTTTGAGCAATAGGCTCTTTTTGTTTAATCTTTAAAGGGCCTGTCTTCCCATGTGGTCATTAGGACTACTAGTGAGAAGAGAATGACCCAAGTGGTAGCGAGGAAAACCCACCTCTTCCGAACCACTATAAACAAATGTATTCATGGTGAAAAATATGGATAACGTGTGCTAATTAGTTCATACAGACACTATGTCTCCCCATAAACCCGTTTGATCAAATTTATTTGATCATTTGTAGGGCGTAACCCCTACCGGCTGGGAGCCTTCTGTATTTATAGAGCTAAAAGTGCTGCATGTATGGCCACATGAGCGGATGCCCTTACTAGCACCTTTTTTTTTTAGAAGCCCAAATCCTTCTAGTTGTTGGGGCAGGAGGTCAGACCTCTGGTAGTGGCCCACACACATACGGTTCATAGTAGAGATACAAAGTTTGCCATGGGGAGTTTTCATGGGGATTGATGCTTGGCTGACCCGAGAAGTGAGTGCCGAGGGTGGAGCAAGTGAGGTCAAGCATCTAAGTATCCACTCTAAATAGCGTAGCCTCGAGGGTAAAACCCTATGTGGGATCAACAACTATTGTCTTGGCCAGCCATAAGAATTGTGCTTGACTTATTTTAAACATTCAAACATTCAAGACCAAACAGCAAAACATTGTGTCTTTTCTGTCTTCAAGTGTATGCAAAACAATTTTACATCAAACAACACACTTTTCTTGGAGTCATTTTTGAGTCTAGACACTTGCAAACATTGAGTCCTCATCAACATTGTGTCCTCTTGTCACGAAAAACAGTCAAACAGTCAAATTTGGTCACAACAAAATGACTTCACAGATTGGAAAAAATTGCACAAATTTTACAGAAACGCGTCTGTGTCTGTTCTAATCGCGTCTGTGCCATATAACCACGTTTGTGAAGGGCATAATTGTGTCTGTGTCCTAGAATCAACAGTGTATTTCAAACAAAAATCTTAGAAGCGCGTCTGTGTTGAATAGAGCCGCGTTTGTGTCGGGGAACTACGTCTGTGAAGTATACAGGCATGTCTGTGTTTAGAATTGCAAAAATTTTACAGTCCAGCAAACACACAGTTAGTTTCAAAATTCTTGAGCTTCCTAGGTTGTTTCTCCAGGTTTCATCTAGCATTCAACCTATTTTTGGGTCTCACACAGTCCATCATTGCTTCACATCTTGCTTTACATTCACACTTGTCTAAACTTGAGTCAAAAGGTCACTTGCTTGTCCTCACTATACTTTGTCAACACACTACATAAAACAACACTTTGCTAAGTGGTCCCACATCAAGGTTTCTTACCTTTGGGTCTCATTTGGTCTTACTTAGAGTCAAGGTCAACTTACCTCATCAAGAGAAACTATCCTCTCTTTGGAAGGCACACCTACTCTACTACATACATACTTGGTCTTACACTTTGGACATTGCAAGTACACCTCAGATTCATTTACACCCCATCCAACTCTTGGTCTTCCATACTTTTTCCATTTTCATCTAGTCTCACACATCTTGGTCAATACCTAGTTCATGGTTGAAACTCATCTTCAAAAATCTAGGAGAGAAACTAAAGAGGCTCAAGAGTCCACAAACATGAGTTCTTATGAGTATGACAACGATATATTTTTCAATACTGATCACACTACATTACCTGACATGGATGTCTATAGAAACATTCCAAATGTTGAGAACACAGACACTACAAACAACAATGCTACACACAATGAAAATATGGACAACTTTTCAATACATTCAGCAGATGTGGAAGAATCCATTATGAATCCCCATTTCAATCGGTTGGTTGAGGAAATAATGAGGAGGGATAGACAATACTTCTTACAAATGATGGCACAAAGTGGAGCCAAGATACCTTATGATTTTGACATGTCTCAAATAATGGAAAATCGACCTTTGCAACAAACTCACTCCAATATGGATCAAAGGAGACCTAATAGTGGAGGAAATAGAGGACCATATATGGTACCTGAATCACCATTGTCTTTGCTTCAAAAACCAGAGGTCCCACATACACATGGTCAAGTATATGATACTCACCTTTGCAGACCATTATGGAAGTCTTATGCAAACAGATATGCTCAATCACATACTCAAGCTACGGATCAACCAAAGCAATTGGATATTCAAAGGCATGCTCAAAATTTGGACACAAGGAAACCCCATGTCAAATTTGGGGGCAACACATTAGAATATGACATGCCTATAGAGTATGGTATACATGCACAAAATAGATATGGTATTCCTCAACATGAATCTATACCAAGTGCTCCATATATGCAGCATCACTATAGATCCCCTCCATATGAACATGTGTATGATCAATATCATCCATATATGAAATATGCTCCTCCTCCAATTGGTGCCTCAAACATGGGGTATGCTTCAAGAAGTCGATCTCCACCTAAGAGCAATTTGGAGCAACAAATTAGGGACTTACAAAAGAAAATGGAGGACATAAATACACCGAAGCCAACATACACAATGAGAGACATATGTCCTTATCCATTCGACAAGAGCATTCCAATGCCTCCATTTCCTACACACTTTGTGACAGCTAAATTTGATAAGTATAGAGGAAAAGGGGATCCTAAGGCACACATAAGATAGTTTTTCACAGCTTACATTGAAGTAGCTTCAGAAGAGACATATTTGATGAGATTATTCCCACAAAGCTTAGGTGATCAAGCTATGGAATGGTTCTCCCAACTCCCACCTAGTATTAAGTCATGGGTTGACTTAGCAGAGGCATTTATTCAACATTTCTCCTACAATATAGAGACAGACATATCAGTCACTACTTTATGCAACACCAAGCAAAAAGAGGGAGAGTCTTTTGCATCATTTTTACAAAGATGGAGAAATCTAGCCAGCATATGCTCTTGTGAAATTCCACAAAAACAAATGGTAGAGATGTTCACACAAAACGTTAACAAAGACATTGGTTATGATCTAAGAAAATCTTGTTTGTCCACCTTCAAGGATGTCATTGAAAAAGGCTTAGCAACAGAAAAGGTCCTAATTGAGCAAGGAGTCATTAAGATATTTAAGGAGAACAAAGATGACTTTAAAGGAAAAGACAAGCCAAGATTTTGGAATAAAAACAAGAACATAGTCAATGATGGTGTTGTTGATGCCAACACAGTGTGACCCAAATTCATCTTTTCGGGATCAAGTTCTACAAACAATCAAGTGAA
Organism: Cryptomeria japonica; assembly: GCF_030272615.1. NCBI lineage: Eukaryota > Viridiplantae > Streptophyta > Pinopsida > Cupressales > Cupressaceae > Cryptomeria > Cryptomeria japonica. Next base: position 714,029,564 of record NC_081411.1, on the reverse strand, counting down.
TACTCAAACAACTTCTAGATCACGAAGGAAGTACACTCCATTGGGAGAACCACTTGAGTCAGTCTTCAAAAAGTTAGTGGCAAAAAAGGTGATCACAGTTCTAGATTTTCCTCCATATGAACCAAAGGTTAAACCAAATTGGTGGAATGATGATGAGTATTGTGAGTTTCATAAGAGCAAGGGTCATAAAACAGGAAATTGTCATCGACTAAAGAACATCGTACAAGATCTCATTGATAGAGGTGACATTGAGATTGAGGGACACTCATCCAATCAAGAACATGAGATGTTTAAGGAACCATTCCCAAAGCATGACAAGGGAAAAGCTAAAGTCACAAATGACCAAGCTAACTATACTAGAGCACCTTACAACTATGATTCAACTATCAATCACATCTCGATGGACAATCATGTCTCTACTATTATCATCAAGGACAAAACTCCTGAGAGTTCTACCCAGCAACCCAAGATTGTCCTAAGAGGTGTTGGATCTTCTTCCGAACCTACCTCTAAATGTCATGTTACAACTCGTCGAGGTAAAATCACTCTGCAAGGTGCCTCCACTAAAAATACCACTTCTTCATCAACCAAACCTGAATATGACCTTGTAGAACAGTTAGGGAAGACACTCGCGCTCATCTCCATCCTTGAGCTCTTACGTATATCTCCCGCTCATAAAGCTATTCTTGACAAAATCTTGAGAGACATTGCCATTCCTACTGATCTGAACGTGGACCAGTTTCAAGCCATGGTGGGATACCTATCCATTCCACATTCCCTTACATTCACAGAAGATGATGACACCTCCGTAAGTCAGCCACATAATGCACCACTACATGTTGAAGCCTTCATACACAAACATAGAATAAAGCGAGTCCTGATAGATGGAGGAGTTGGTCTAAACATTTGTACATTAAGCACCATTAAACAATTGGGATATTCTGATAAAGCTGTAAATTCAACAAATCAAATCACCATCAAGGCGTATGATGATGAAGAACGCTCATCCAAGGGCACAGTCACCTTGCCTCTCCGAGTTGGGCCAGTTACAAAGGATGTGGTTTGTCAAGTCTTGGATCTAGATCTCACCTATAATATATTTCTAGGACGTCCTTGGATTCATGAAATGAGGGCAGTCCCATCAACATATCACCAATGCATTAAGTTTCCTCACAATGGAGTCGAGGTAATAGTTAACGGTGATCCTAATCCGTTCATATATTGCAATAACCTAAGATCACCTACTGAGACCATCATTCCCAGTAATCGTGAAGCTGTTCCTTCTTCGGCATACAAACTGCTTTTAATCATCTCAAGGCTTACCAACAATGAATGAGTCGTAGCTACAATCACAAAGTCAAGCCTCGCACATTTGAGGTAGGTGACTTAGTTCTCAGAGAAAACCCCAAAAATCAGCAAGACAAAGAGAAGAAGGGCAAGTTCGAACCAAATTGGCTTGGTCCTTACATCATTACTGTAGCTTATGGATCCGGGGCATATCAGCTCTCAACTACAGAAGGTGAACCTTTGGAGGATCCTATCAATAGCATGCACCTTCGCAGGTTCTACACATAGCTCTTCGGAATATCCTAATTCAAAAATACAAAAAAATCAAAAAAATTCAAAAATACAAAAAATTATAAAACAAAAAAAATTGTTACTTGGTGAAAACCTGGCAAACAAGCGCCTTGTGACACGGAAAACATTGAAAAATCAAAAAAAGTAAAGAGAAATAATTTCGTTCAATGGTGAAAACCACTTCGATGGCACCATGGGCAAGTACCATGGTGAAAACTGGGTCACCAGCGCTATGTGTAGAGACATTGCTCCTCCCTCCTTCAGGATTCTCTTTCATCACTTCACTTTGCACACACTCATGACCAATTCATCCATAATAAACTTATACATTCCCATCATGGCTTGTTATTGATCTACCCAAGATTGGTTAGCCATTCATAAAAAGCATTCCTTTTCACCCCTTTCCATCCATAATAAATCAGATCCTATCTGTGGCTAAGGCAAATCCTACGTCTAGTGATGGGTGTGGAATTGAGAGCATCACATGTTTTGAGGAGTACAGTTTCTTCCAGCTTCCTTCAGCCTATTCGCGCACAATCCACAATAAAGCAACATCTGCATCGCCAGTCCATAATAAAGTTTCATCTTCTCCGCAATAAAGTATCAGCTTCATGGATTCAGTCAGTTTCAGATGAGACAGCAGCAACAATGGGCTTCAACAAAATCAAATCTTTCAACAGACTCAGACAACATATGGTTCAGTGCTATCTATCCTTTTTGTGAAAGTAAACATTGTGACCACAATCAAATAAGACTTATACAAGTGACAAGAGACACTAAACTTGAGGACTATAGTGGATGTTGGTGTCGAGTCTTAGTTTTCTTTTGATTTTATCTTTTGGTGACATGTCTTTTAGCTTTTTCAGGATGTCTCTGACTAGAGATTCTATCTCCAGGATGTCTTTGACTAGAAAGGCGAGGATGGGGTATCGTCACCTATTTTTGTTTGCTGTCTTTGGATTGTCTTTTAGTAATGCTATGACTTGTCCAAGGATATGAGGACACTATGAGTCTAGTGTGAACTAGGGCATTCCTTGTTTGTGACTGTCTTATCTCCATGCAAATAGGTACAATAACTTTCTGGGTTGAACATATGCCTCGATTGTCATAACCTACTTGCCATAATAAAGCTCAATGATGATAACACACAAGAAGCTCTTTCACATTCATATCTTCTATCTTTCATCCCCCTTTCTTGATTGACTTCCATCATCCTTCTTGAGTCTGTGTAGCCTACTATCACATGACTGAGTATAATGACACACCAAAAACATTTGCATTTCATGTAGTTTGCACTTGCATTACCACATATAAGCATTTCATACATACATATAGATATCACAACTGCATCACATCCTGCACACAACACCTGTTAGCACAATTTACATTTGCATTATCATATTCATCAGCATTAGATACATTCACATTTGCATCATGCATACACATATAAAACATAAAAGAACAAAAACATATATTGCATTGCATCAGATACATATTTGCATCCATATCATAAGCATCACATAAAAACATACATCATGAAACATACATCACATAGGTACACATGCATATAGCTTCCGCAAAGATGAATCATCTCATATATATATATATAAAGTGTCATGATACAATGATGTCAAAATCATATGGCTACAATCACCCGCAGGTGTCTACATCATCATACAAAACTGATACACAGGAACCCACTGATCACTCCTGCCAACACTGTTGGTAGTGCTAATCCTGTCCATGTCATGGTATCCCATGCCACATGTCCCACCCTCATCTCTAGTCCCAAATCCTAGAACACTCGTCTCAGTGCATCCCTATCTCCGTCTCGATCGTACGGTACTAACTCCCCATCAATCGGTATCCGCAGAATCCTGTATACATCCTCCAAGGTGACTATCATTTCCCCCATCGACAAATGAAAAGTACATGCCTCGGAGTGCCACCTCTCTGCCAGTGCAGTCAGTAGTCCCATGTTTGCCCGAAACTCAGGCACATATAGAATGTCTCAATCCCATAGCCTCAATAGCCGCTCGGTCCTCAAGTGTCAACTCAGGTCGCAATCTCTATGTCGACGGGAATCTCTCCCATGACTCTAGCATCGACAAATACTCCTGCAGTCAAGCAAATCAATTGTGTTAGTCATAGTGGCATTCACTGTTTATCACAAAATGCTACTTTTTTATCTAAATGCATATGGCTATCTATCCTAGTGACACTCACTGTTCATCACAAAGTGTTGCTTCTATCCTAGTGGTACTCCCTGTTCATCACAAAGTACTACGTGTTTGGCACTCCCTGTTCATCACAAAGTGCTCCTCACATTTGCACTCACTATTCATCACAAAGTGCTACTCATACTTTAAGTACTCCCTGTTCATCACAAAGTACTCTATCTTGGTACTCACTGTTCATCACAAAGTGCCTTGATCTATCCTAGTCTTCTCTAGAGGACCTGCTTGAGTGTATCCTCTTAGCAGCTTATCCAATCGACAGTGTATGTTCATCACAAAACTGTCAATTTGACCTGGAAGATGAAAATTCACATTTTTTGGACATAAACGTGCTTTCCTGACACAAACACGCTTAAAGACTGCATAGACGCGCCTGAAGAACATAGACGCGCCTGAAAGACACAGACGTGCCTATGCTCTGCACAGACGCACCTGGGCGACACAGACGTGCCTTCTTGGCACAGACGCCCCTACATTACACAAACGCATCCGCATTTGACATAAACGCATTTCTAAGCACAAACGCGGCTGGCACCCACACAGACGCGCCTGGCACCAACGCAGACGCGCCTAAACATTTTTGACATTTTTTGAGACCCTATTCTAAGCGCATTTATTTCTCTACCTATCATGCATTAATGACAAAAATGAATGCATCAAAGTACAAGGAGGTTTGGTGGTACTTATCGGCTCTCCTGCCTTTGCTGGCCTCTGGAATCGACGAATGTGGTCGAATCTGTGAGCCATTGCCATCGCTGCTGACTGCTACTGCTCTATCTCGCTCTGCACTCTGATCTCTTGGATGTGTGGATGACAATGAGGATGTTTTCCCCTCGTGGTCTATCTTATAGACTACCCTAGCCCTGGTCTCCTGTGTCAGTCTTCGTTATCCTGTGACTTTGTCACTTTATCTGATCAATCCCTTCTATCCTGTCTTTCTTATCGAGAGATTGTCTACGATCTTTTTAGACATTTTCATCCAATCTCTCAAGGGGGCATATCATTCCCATCTTGGGGCAACTCTGTATCAATTCATCTTATCTTCTTTGAAACAACGCGACAAGCCGCATTGTCTCAAAGAGGGGCAAAATGTAGACACTCAAAATTGTCCAGTCTAATTAAATAAATATTTTATTTATTTAATTATCTAATCCTAATTCTTCTATTAATTAAATAAATCTTTATTTATTTAATTAATTCATTTATCCTCTTCTAGCCTTACTTCTCATTTAAATAAATACATTTATTTATTTAAATTATCCTTTTCCTATATTAAATAAATATTTATTTATTTAATTGATCTCATTTCTTCTATTAATTAAATAAATCTTTATTTATTTAATTAATTCATTAGTCTTTTTCTACACATGACACATGTCATTCATCTCTTAATTCATACACTACCTACCTCTTTCATTATTTTATTTTTTCTTCTACCTACCCTCTAATCCTAGCCGACCTCCTTTTTATACCTCTCAATCTTATCCCTCCATTTCATATAGTGTCTTCTATTTAAGGAGATGCTTCTTTCATTATCAAACCCTAACTACTTGATCACTTGACTATACTACGATCCTACTTGCAACCACATTCCGTTCTTTGTTGAGCTCTTGTGCACATAAAATCTGAGAGCAAATATATTAAGCAAGATCAATGGAGATAGGAAGAATGGAGATCAAAACCCTATTGGACATGTGATGGTATAATCTTTGTGATTTCATTTGATTTGCATTGCCTTAGGTAATCTTCATATGTTATGGTGGATCTTTGTTGTTGTTAGGCTAGGCTTTGGTGGTTGAATTCATTTAGCCTTTCAATTTTGTTATTATTGTTATCCATTTTCACCATAAACAATTTGTATGAGATAGGATTTATTAGTTCTTTTCTTCCTTTCTCCTCTGGTCTCAAGCCGTGTCCTTTGTAACCCATCTTTTCTACTATAGCTAATGCTTTTGGATATAATTTTTTAGATATTTTTGTCAGGTCTTCATCTTCTTATTGGTACAACCATGAAGAGATGTTTGTCTCAAGGCTCTCCTCATCAAGTGGACCCCATTGCTGAAAGGTGGTATCTTTGCATTGTATAATAGGTTTTTGATATTTTTTATTTCTTTTGGTTTGCCGAATGACTTGGGAGATAAGGGGAGATTGCCTATTAATAATACATCCTTGAGTTTGTATTCTCTGCAACCATTATCTAGGATCTTGATTTTGGGCTCTGCTTGGGATGAGGTGCAGGCAACATTTGATGTGTTAGATGGAGGAGTTGGAGAGGGTTTATCTAGTAGGCAATGATATGGATGCTTCCCCTCTAAGAGCTTGCAATATTGAAAGGGTTGTGGATCACCTTTGATAGTGATCTCTCTTCCATTGAAGGGGAATTTGATGCATTTGATGATAAGTGGAGGGGACAACCTGTAAGGAATGAATCCATGGACAACCGAGGAGGATATTGTAAGGGAGATCAAGATCTAGGATTTGGAAAGGGTTCTTAACTGTAACGAAGCCCAGTTGAAGAGGCAAGGTGATCATGCCTTTAGAAACTCTTTCTGCATCATTATATAATTTTATTGTGATTCTTCCTGATGTATCTACTAGGTCCTCAGAAAGCCCCATTTGTTTTATTAACTTGTATGTAGACAAATTGAGTCTGGATCTACCGTCTATCAAGATACATTTGACCCTCTGCTTTTGGATAAGGGCTTCAATGTGCAAAGGTATATTATGGTCTTCATCTACAGGAGTGTCATTGGAAGTGAACACAAGGTGTTGCTAGGTAGATTGGTTTCCAATGATACCTTGAAATTGGGCTGCATTGATATTATCGGGAATGCGAGACTCAAGGAGGGCTTGTTCCAAAATTTCTTTGTGGACAGGGGAAGTCTTGAGAAGTTCTAGGATGGAGATCTGTGTGGGGGTCTTCCCAAGATAGTCAAGGAGGTTATATTGGTGGGTGGAAGACATGGGGGGAGGGTTTGGTGGGGGAGGGCTTTGGAGGAGCGGCAATGGTCTGGACCCGTTTTGCACCAGTCACACCATCATTAACAATGTTCTTATTTTTGGACCAAAATTTTGTTTTATCATTATGGTAAGAGGAAGAACTTTGACTTGATTTTTGGTAATGTTTTAAGGTTCCTTCCTCTAACAAGACACGTTCAAGAGCTAGGCCCTTGTTAGTCAATTTTTGGAAAGATTGATACATTGAGATGTCAAAGGTCTTGATAGTTTGGGCACAAGATTCTTTTGAAATAATTTTATTTGGTGTTGTTCTGGCATGTCCCATTGGAATTTCTTAATAAGATGTCGTCATCTTTGTAAAAAGTTAGCAAAAGTCCCTGTAGGCCTTTGTTTCATGTTACAAAGGTCCATCATGGAAATATCATTAGCAATGTTGTAGGCATAGTGAGCCATGAACTTCTTTGCTAAGTCCCGAAAGGAGGTGATAGAACCTCGAGGTAAGGATGAGAACCATGCAAGAGCATATCCCATGAGACTCTTAGGGAAGAGCCTTTGAAGGTATAAGTCACTATAGGAGACTTCTTGACATAAGATGTGAAACTCACGAACATGGTCTTGGGGGTCCCCTTTGCCTTCATACTTCATGAACTAAGGCATCTCAAACTCTGGTGGGTATGGTGCAACTGATATAGATGGGAAATAAGGACAAGGACATAATTCCTCAAACAAGTAAGGTTTCCTCCTGTTAGTCCCTTCCTTCATGTCTTTGATGATGTTTTTCATGTCCTGGATTTCTTTAATGAGGTCTTGTTGTGGATTTTGGACATGATGAATTATGTTTTCCCCTAGAATCAGATGAGTCATGGAAGGTAGACCACCACCATTAATGTATTGGTATGATTAAAAAGTGAGGATGATCGATGTGATGATCGATGTCACAAGAGCTTGAGTGACAGTTGGTTGTGACCCGCAAATTATTGTGATAGGAGGAAGTGAAGCTCGAATGAAGTTAGCGACATTGTTGAGAGGAATGGAGGATTGTGGAATAGAAATGTATGGTTGGGTAGAAGAAGATGACATAGAATCATTTTGGAGAATAGACGAGATCGTATTTGATATTGGCATAGATGCTAAGAAGGAAGAAGGTGGAATGGGGACCATAGGGATAGATGATGCGGGTGCTATTGATTGGGGTTGAATGATGGGTAGGGGCGCAATTGATTAAGTTTGAAGAATGGGTGTGACGGTATGAGTAGGAGAAAGGTCTCCTTGTAGTTGTTGACCAAGAATGGATCTATCAAAATCAGTGGGGAGTTCGGCTCAATTTTCAAGGAGAGTCTTTAGAAGAACACTAGGATTATGTCGGATAAATTTCTTCAACATTTCTTGATTATAAGTCTTCTAAGAAAGTTCGCACTTCTGAAGAGAGTTCATCTTGATCAACCTTATTAGGGTCTTGTGGTTGATTTTGGATGCTAGGTTGCACACTTTGTGTAAGATCTTGTGTAGAGTCTTCATATAGGACACTAATGTCTAGCATGCTATATTGTTGTTTGACCATCTTTTTCTTTTGAGATAGAGTTGTGACCATACAATAATAGCGTTAGAAAGGTTGATTAGAGGAAGAAGAAATTTGATGAAAGGACTTGGCAAGGATCTTGGATTTTGGATTTAATTTGGAAATGATGAAATTGGATTTGATTGATTGGTAGAGTCCTTCGATTAGGACATGTATTTGATTAAGATTGCACCTTAGTCCTTGGATGAGGATTTTAGGTGGGAGATGATGAAACCACAAGCAAGGTAATGACCAAGTTGGGAAAAATTTAGACCTTAAGATGATGATCAAAGTCTTTCTGCTACTAAGGATTGATTAATGACCCTAAGAAAAATACAGACACGAGATAAGAGTCTTGATCAACTCAAAGGATAGGGAAAAGGTACTTGGAGAGGATTCTTCTTCAAGCACAAAGCCAAATGATTGATTCATTAAGGATGAGGTCTAAATAAAACTTCACAAGGCATAAAACCTTAATGTAAGGTTAAATTAGATTAAAGGATGATTTGATTTGGATTTGAGAATTGATTTGATGATTGAAGATGATTGATTTGTGATCAATTGATGTGATAAGTCCTTAGGAAAATATTGACGATGATTGATCAAAGAGAGATGATAGTGATGATTAAAATAAATTTGATGAATAGGATATTCTTTGCATGAACATGACTCAATAGATGATTGGTTCGGATGGCAAGTTGTATGGAGGGATGCGACCACCTTTATTTTGATGATAGTTGATGTTAAAAGACAAACTTGAACCTCCATTTTCATCACTAGCATCAAACTCATTGCTATGACCACGGATGTAATCGTGGTAATAGTGCAAAAAGGTCCTATGTTTAAGCAAGAGTTTGCGATTTGTGTACCAAAACTTCCAATGTCTAATAAGTTGTGCTTGTGTGAGCTTCTTCTTCTTGATAGGTCGGTAGATTGACTTCTTGGGATGGTTACACGACTTGGGCTTATGAAACATGAGATGGATGGAGTTCCGACGTAGTTTGGGACTTGTTTGGAAGACTTGAGTTTGTTATGACTTGGACTTCATTGATGTTGGTTCAAAAAAATTGTGTGACTAGGACATGACCTTGAATATGATGTCGACTAGACTTGAATTTGATGATAATGGCTAGGATGTTGACTAATTCTACTCTTGGCAAGAAGACAAAGAAAACACTTTGGATATTAATTCAAATAAGCACATCAAGCATATCAAGCTACCCTAAGGAATTGGCTAAGGAAGAAAACTATTGCTTGTTGACTCAGGTACACACCCAATAGCTAATCAGAATACAGTCGTTGGGTCTCACACAATGGATTCCCAATGTTATATTAGTCGAATCCAAATGCTAATGGGGGAAAGACATGGCAAGTATCTTGGGGGAGTTACTATCTCCCTTGCACAAAGTTTATCCATCTTTCGGAGGTGAATCGGGTGGCCTCTAACCCTGTAGTTCTTAATATGGATTTCCGTTTGAAGACTATTCCTTGTATTCACATAAGCGCAATTGAGGCCTATATCCCTACAAAGTACCAAGAAAGATGTAGTCACGCAAGCGTGATTGAGACCTAAAGGCCCTACAAAATGCCCAATATGAGAGTGAACTCCCAAATAGCTCTGTCCTCTGAAACTTTCATCTCAAGAGGCCTATTTATTATAGTGAGTCAAAATGCCCAAGTTTGGTCGTACTCACTTGGGTCGTTCCCCTCTCACCAATGCCTAAGCAAGCCGGGAGGGCAGGCCCGCTAAAGGAAAGCACACAACAAACTAGAAAAAATGTCAAAGGTCAAGAATTCTAATTGTCTAGATAGACAAGACCATACTCTCCTACTTTCACACTTTTTCCCAAACAAAATCAAGCACTTTAGTTCTTTTAGCTTCCTAATTAAATCTAGGTGCCTAAGATAAAAAAAAGAAATACACAAAATTTATTTGTATCTCCTTGGCAACCTACAAAACAAAATGATTAGTAGTTTTTTAACCAATGCATTCTTTGGCAAGCGAGCTACAAAACAATTGTTAGTAGTCTAGGATGATGTCTTGGATTGATCGAAAAACCTACAAAAACTTCAAAATTTTGATTAGTACAAAAAACTCTTTAGAAACAATGGTCGTGTTGTTTTGCAGACACTTGCGTTGAAGGGTCTGTGCAGGCGCTGAAATGTCTGTGTATGCGCTAAAGGAACATAAAATAAAAAACAACAGGAACTGTACGAAAAATAAAAAATAACAGAATATACCTGTGGTCGCACTGATGTAAAGTCGGACATGCTAAAACGTGAGCGTACGCGCTAAAATAGGTTAACAACAAAAAATAATAGATAGAAAGCCAGGAATTTAAAAATGAGCGTGAAATCACTAAAGTGCCCACGCTATTCACTAGGCATTCATGTTGAACTAGAAATTTGGAATAAAAGATTGCAAAAAATATACTAACTTACAAGTTTTCTTTTTCTTTTTTTGAATTTTTCCCATTTTTAGTATTTTTTGCTATTAATTAGGTAATAAAAATAGGAAATAAACCAAAATATTAAATTGAAAAGAAATGTGAAACTTTAACTGTCGGATGCGTTGCTTTAGTGGTGGTCGCGATGTTCTGGGATCCTACAAAAAAGGCAAGTTAAAAATTTAAATCCTGAATGTTCACGCTAAACATGCGCACACGCTAAAACTCTTGTCTCTCATGTTGAACCTATGGTGCTTGCGTTGATTTGCAGACACTCAAGCTATTCCAATACCTACGACAAAAAAACTCAAAAAAAATTAAATTTTAGGGACGTGGGTCCCACTGAGCATGCCAGAATGAAGAGGGGAAAAACCAGCAAGGTGGATTTAGGTGGTTAGTATGCAAATAGAGAATTCAAACACATAAAAATATGAAAACATCAAACAAACCACATAAAACACAAAAGACTATTTAAACCTTTCAAATTTATACATTCTCCTTTAGATTGACCCTTTGATGAAGCCAAAGATGCACCCCTCCTTGACTTGATTGGATTGGCTCCCTTATTGAATGTGGATGCATCTCCAATATTGTGCACAAGATGATTAGATGGAATGGATGAGGGATTTTGACTAAGTGATGGATGAGTTGAAAATTGAGTAGAGTTTGGGTGCTATGGATGATTTCTCAAACTCAATTTGACAACATAAACTTAGCTAACTTAGAGATCTGAAACAAGGGGATGGAGTCCTCAATTTATAGGAGAAGAGGAGAAGAAATGGAGGGCTACGATTGATCCAAGATGAAGGATCAGGATTTCATGTGAGCCCACAAATGGCCCAAGAGGAGGTGACAAGACAAGTATGGAGACCAAGAGATATACCTTAAAGACATTTTTAGTCTCCACACTCCTCAAGGCTCATTGGGAAGACTTCCCAATGTGCTTAGGGAAGAGAAAGGAATAAAATATTCCTTGAGAGATGGGGATGAGGAATTAAAAACTCTTCAAAAAGGATGATCATAGGGATTGGAGAATAAGGAGGAATTAAAAATTTCTTGGAGGAGAGGATATCTAGAGGAAAATCTCACATTCACCTAGGAAAAGGGCATTTAAGGAAGGTGGTTGGATGGAAGGGACAAGGAGTTGACTTTGTGGCTAATCATAAGGATTGGCCACTAGCAAATCATTAGGAGAGGGATTAGAAGAATGATTAGGTGGGATTAGGGAAAATGGTATTTGTAGGAGGATTTGACTAGGAGAGAGAATGAGTGGAGGGAATTAAAAATGAGAAGAATAATGATAAGTGAGATTAGAAGGCTTCTAGAAGAATTCATTAGGTTAATGATGGATTAGGAAAAAGGTGATTTGTAGGAATCACCTAGATTAATTAATTAATTAATCAAAATTAATTAATTAAAAGGAAGAATTTGTAGAGAATTAATTTTGGATTTTAGAATAATAAAGGTAGATTGATTTATTAAATAAATAAATCAACTGACTATAGTGACAAAATTAATTATATTTAATTAATATTGAGAAGGAATGGGAATTAGAATAATTAATAAATTAATTATGAGAGGAATTTAAATAAATAAATTAAAATAATTAATTTAAGTGTCTACATGGGGTCCTAAGGGACCATACATATGTTAGAACACCATATGACTCCTTAGAACACTATATGACCCCTTAAGACACCATATGACTCCTTAGAACACTATATGACCCCTTAAGACACCATATGACACCTTAAAACATCATATTGATGTCCTAAGGGATCATACTATGTTCTAAGGGGACATGTCGTACATACCAGGATGTTAACATGGGTCATATGGTGTCTTGAGGGGTCATTTGGGGTCCTAAGGGGCCACACATGTGTTGGAACACCATATGACCCCTTAGGACATCATATTGTCCTAAGGGGTCATATGGTGTCCTAAGGGGTCCTAAGGGGCCACACATGTGTTAGAATACCATATGTCCCCTTAGGACATCATGTGGTCCTAAGCGGTCATATGGTGTCCTAAGGGGCGATGTCATGTACTAGGGTGTTAAAATGGATCAAATGGTGTCATGAGGTTTATATAGTGTCCTAAGGGGTCATATGGTGTTGTTAGAGGTTATATGGTGTCGTAAGGGGTCATTTGGGGTCCTAAGGGGCCACACATGTGTTAGAACACCATATGATCCTTTAGGACATCATATGGTCCTAAGGGGTCACATGGTGTCCTAAGGGGTCATATGGTGTTGTTAGCAGTCATATGGGGTCCTAAGGGAACACACATGTGTTATAACACCATATGACCCCTTAGGACTCCATATCACCCATTAGGACATCATATGGTCCTAAGGGATCATATGGTGTTGTTAGGGGTCATATGGGGTCCTAAGGGGCCACACATGTGTTAGAACACCATATGACCCCTTAGGACACTATTGTTGGCCTTTTGGTAGAATTGATTATGTGTTGCATTCATTTTTTGTCATTGATGCCAACACTAGTTGCTTGGATGCTTTACCGACACCCTTCTGGTCCCGATAGGTTGAGTGGTTTCTGGTTAAATTGGATCCGACATGATCTAGTAGGGTCCGATATAGTTTATTGATGGAATTGGATTATTCATGATATTCATGCTCATATTTGGTCAATCGGTTTTGGTCTGGAGATCGAATGCTATCCTGCTTGATTAGAAGTTTGATTTTTGGTTTCAACGAAGGTTTCACCGGCAGAACTTTTGGTGGAGATCTTTGATGAATTGCATAAGTGTTGTTGGTGTAGCTTCTAATGTAGTTTCAGGATATTGTTGGTGATCATGTTCGAGACTTGGTAGTTGAAGATCATTACTGTGGCATGTGGACCTATACTTGGTCCAAGTTGATGTAGGTTATGGGTCAGCTTTAATGTAACGTGTGGATAGGACCTATTGATGTATTTCTAGGATGTCTTATTTATTGATATTATTTTTTTGGTCTAAGGCCAACATGGCTTGTAATTATATAATTAGTTTATTATCTAGTAGTCGACCTGGTTGTTTATGGTTGAGGGTTTGTATATATAGATGTAAGATCTCATTGTAGATCATCATGGTTAATGCTAGAGGTCATGGTCAAGGAATGTAATGTGCGAATAATGTAATATCATTCAGGTGGAGGAGTTGGTCAATCATTGGAGATCAAATTGGGTTTATGTAAGAAGATTTCATCATCTGGTATTGAGCTTAACCGAAACTGTACTCAGCCATAGGAGATGTTATCTTTTGCAGTTCAACACTTATCCAGATTGTAGTATGGATTTATATGTAGTCAGTGAGGCTCCTTTTCTGATGAGCAGTACGCTCTAGGTTGTTGTCCTTCCTGCAAGTGTAGGCCCCTCAATTGTAATTGACATACTTACTGCAGAAGTATTATCTGACTGTGGGTAGGCTTCCCACTGTGGTTTTTCCCTTTACCGGGTTTTCCATGTACAAATCTTGGTGCTATGTGTATGGCTTTTATTATGTGATTATTGTTTATGCTTAATTGGTTTATCTGCTATTCTGGTATTAATGTTTTGGGTTTTGGTATTAAAGTTTAAATTGCTAATGGTTCCGGTAGTCTATGACAATTGATTCACCCCCCCCCTCTTAGTTGTCTTCTAGTTATTTGAACTATCTAACAATTGGTATCAAAGCTTTGGTCCTCTTTGAAGAAAGCTTAACTGCTTGAGGAAGATCCTATGGTGACTAACAGTTCACGTTCATCCAGTTCTTCTAGAGATATCTTTCGAAGGGATATTTTGAGGCTTGATGGAACAAATTACATAGTATGGAAGATTCAGATGGAGACTCATCTAAGATGTCTTGGCAAGGATATTTGGGAGATCACACAAAATAGTATCACACCCTATAGTTTGAGATCTGGCAATCCTCCTTCGATAAACCTGGACAAGGAGCTTGAGAATGATTGTAGAGTAAGAGAAGCCCTCTTGTGTGCACTTTCTTATCAACAAATAACAAGATTAACTGACAAATCATCTGGAAAGGCTATATGGGATAAGTTGGAGACTCTTAATGAAGGTAACCCTATAGTGAAGATTTCTAAAGTTGATGGTTACCGGGTGAGACATGAAAACCTGAAGATGGAAGAAGATGAAAGGATTACTACATTCATGGAAAGGGTAAATGAGATTGTTATGGGAATTCAATGTTGTGGTAGAACTCTGAGCGAATATGAAATTGTTTCTAAAGTCCTGAGAGCCCTAATGAAGGCTATTTCTATTAATCAGTTAAGAACAATGGCTAATATATCTGTCAATAGAGATACTTTGGTTGGGAAACTATCTGCTTTTGAGCTTGAGGAACTTGGACCTTCTAGAGCTGTGAAGATTGAATCTGTTTTTCATGCATCTACATCTATAACTGGTAAGCAAGACTAGAAAGCTTTATATGCAAAGGAATTGGAAGATATGAAGAGATAAGATGATGAGTTTGAGCAACTTGAAACACTATTTGCTAGAAGAGTACCTAAAGGACCAGTAGGAAGTAAGTATGAATGAAAAGAACCTTTTAAATATTTTGCATGTAATAAGATTGGTCATTTTGTATCTAGATATCCTGAAATAAATTCAAGATTTGAAGAAAGAGTTAGAAGATCATTTAAACCTAACCCTGGATATCATAACAAGTATAAATACAAGAAAAACATAGATAAATCATGCTACATAGAAGATGAGGAAGGAATTACTTATTCAGATGATGAACCAACATAAGACTTTGCTAGTGGATTCAACAATGAGAAGGAATGGATATTCTTGGCTATCAAGGAAGATGATCTGACATTGGAAGAGAATGTATATGAAGTGAAGGCACTTGTTGCTAAAATTGAAGACAAGGATGAAGGGGTAATTGGTAGTGGTTGTTCACATCATATGACTGGAGATAAAGGGAAGTTTTTGTCTTTGCAAGAATTTGATGGTGGTCTAGTTAGATTTGGAGATGACAAAGCATGTATGATCAAAGGAAAAGAAACTATATCATTGGATGGTAAGAACAATACTGACAATTTTTATTATGTTGAAGGTTTAAGGCATAATCTTTTGAGTGTAGGTCAATTGGTAGATAAGGGATTTCAATTACAGTTCAAGGATGGGAAATGCAAAATCATTTACAAATCTGGTTTGAAGATTACAACTGGCACAAAGACAAAAGGTAATATATTTTATTTGAACTCTGGTGAGAAGACATGTTTAATTACATAGATTGATGAGAGTTGGCTATGACATAAAAGGCTGTGTCATGTGAATTTGGATTGCATTGTGAAGATCAGTTCAACTAAGGCAGTTAGGGATATACCTAAGATTATGAAGCCCTATAATCCAATATGTAAAAAATATCAAATGGGTAAATAGGTCAGAACCTCTGTTAGAAGTACACAAGATAAATCAAATGATGTTCTTGATCTTATTCATACTGATTTGTGTGGCCCTACTAAAGTTAAAAGTTTTCAAGCTGATAGATATTTCATGCTAATCATTGATGATTATCCTAGAATGATGTGGGTTACTTTTTGGAGAGAAAAATATGAAGCATTTGAAAAGTTTAAAATCTTTAAGGCTAAAGTGGAAACTGAGACAGGATTGAAGATTAAATATTTGAGATTAGATCATGGTGGAGAATTCACATCCGATGAGTTTAATAACTTTTGTGACAAGCATGGTATAAGAAGACAATTTTGTGCTCCCCGGACACCTCAATAGAATGGAGTTGTGGAAAGGAAGACAATTTTGTGCTCCCCGAACACCTCAACAGAAGACAAGCATAAAGGTTTATACATTTAACAGAGTACATATCAAAGGAGAAACCGGTAAGACACCTTATGAATTATGGTTTGGCAATACACCTATAGTTAAGTATTTCAGAATTTTTGGTAGTAAATGTTATCTCAAGAGAGATGATATTATTGGAAAATTTGATCCTAGATGTGATGAAGGCATATTTATTGGTTATTCTAATGAAAGAAAAACATATAGATGTTATAACAAGAGATTGCAGACAATTGTGGAGAGTGCTAATGTAAAAGTAGATGAACTCAATAGAATTCAAAATAGAGTTTATGAGAAGGAACCAACAGTGGAAATGATTATATCTGAACCGGTAGTACCTTTACCAGAATAAAGAGTTGAACCAGTTACTCTGGCAACATCAAAGAATTCTACAGTAACTGAAGAACAAGGAAGAGGAACAAAAAGTCAGAAGACTCCTAGGTATGTGAGATTGAATCATTTTGGAGATCAAATCTTTCAGGATAAGAGCAATGAAGTGATGACAAGAAGAAGACTGGAAACTAATGAGGCGAGTTTAATTTCACAAGTTGAACCAGTATCAATAATTGAGGCATGTAAAGATGAATATTGGTTGGAATCTATGGAAGAAGAATTAGATCAAATTGAGAAAAATAACACATGGACCTTGGTTCCCCAACCTAAAAATAAAAATGTTATTGGAACTAAATGGGTTTTTAAGAATAAATTAAGTGAGGATGGTCAAGTTATAAGGAACAAGGCTAGATTGGTTTGTAAAGGATATTCTCAGAAGCAAGGAATTGATTATGGAGAAACTTTTGCACCTGTAGCTAGGATTGAAGATGTAAGATTATTTCTTGCCTATACTGCTTATAAAAACTACAAGGTTTATCAAATGGATGTTAAATGCGCATTTTTGAATGGGGATCTTGATGAGAAAGTTTATATTGAGCAACCTGATGGTTTTTCACTATCAAATGATACAGATATGGTTTGAGGGTTAAGGAAAGCTTTATATGAATTAAAATAAGCACCTAGAGCTTGGTATGGAAGGTTGGATAAATATCTTTTGAAGCTTGGTTTTACTAAGTGAAGTGCTGAGAGTAATTTATATTATAAGATCACTGATGGTGATATACTGATTAGTGAAGTATTTGTTAATGACATTATTTTTTTAGGTGAAGATAAGTTATGCATAGAATTCTCTAAAAATATGGAGAAAGAATTTGAGATGTCTATGATTGGTGGGATGAATTTTTTCTTAGGTTTGTAGATTACTCAGACTGACAAAGGTATTTTCATCTATCAAACTAAATATGCGAAGGAATTATTGAAGAAATTTTCTATGGGGGATTTTAAACCGGTAAGTACTCTTATGGTTACAAGTGAGAAATTGACAAGAAAAGATGTTTCTACACCGATAAATCCTAAAAGATAGAAATCTATGATTGGAGGTCTTCTTTATTTGAATCGGACTAGGCCTGACATTATGAATGTTGTTTGTATTGTTTCAAGATTTCAAAGTGATCCTAGAGAAAATCATGAGATGGCGATGAAAAGGATTTTTAGATACTTGCAAGGTACATCAAAATATGGCTTGTGGTACCCTAAGCATGATAACTTTACTTTATGTGCATATGAAGATATCGATTGGGTTGGAGATGTTGATGACCCGAAGATTACTTCTGGTGGAGCTTTCTTTCTTGGAAAGAAGTTGGTTTCATGGATCAACAAGAAACAGTTGTGCACTTCTTTATCTACTGCTGAAGCTGAGTATGTTGTTGTTGCTACTAACTATACACAGGTTTTATGGATGAAGCAAATGTTGAAGGATATAAAGGTGGATTGTGATGCACTTTTAGTTATTCACTGTGATAACTCTGCTGCTATTGATATATCAAAGAATCTAGTATTTCATTCTAAAACAAAGCACATATCTATCAAGTATAACTTTTTGAAGGAGAAGGTGGAAGCAGATGAAGTTAGACTGGTTTATGTGAACACTAAAGAGCAGATTGCAGATATTTTCACTAAACCTTTGTCCAAGGAATCATTTGAGTACATGAGAGACTGATTGAGAGTTTTTTCCCCTCTGGTAGGGACTTGATTGATGTAGTTTGGCATCAGTCTTGCATGCACTATCAAAGATACTATTCATTACGAGACTGATGTGAGATGCTACTGCTTAGGGAGAGTAGTCAGCTTTGTGATTTAGTGGTTTATGCTTTTTCTTTGATATTTTTGTCAGATTTCTGGCCTTGATGTCAAAGGGGCAGAGATATTGATGTGAAAAAAAAGAGAAATCCAGAGCTTTACAGAAATATCATTCACAGGGGGAGATATTGATATTTAGAGCTATGTTGGGGAGATTGTTTGATGTCTTCCATTGGGGGAGACATGTTTGGCATTTCTTAGTACTTAGATGTTTTCACATCCAGTGTTGTCATCAATGCCAAAGGGGGAGATTGTTGGCCTTTTGGTGGAATTGATTATGTGTTGCATTGATGTTTTGTCATTGATGCCAACACTAGTTGTTTGGATGCTTTATCGACACCCTTCTAGTCCCAATAGGTTGAGTGGTTTCTAGTTAAATTGGATATGGCATGATCCGGTAGGCTCCGATATAGTTTGGTTATGGAATTGGCTTGTTCATGATACTCATACTCATATTTTGTCAGTTGGTTTTGGTCTGGAGTTCGGATGCTATCCCGCTTGCTTCGAAGTTTGATTTCTGGTCCCGATGAGGGTTTCACTGGCAGAACTTTTGGTGGAGATCTATGATGAATTGCATAAGTGGTGTTCGTGCATCTTCTGATGGAGTTTTAGGATGTTGTTGGTGATTATGTTTCAGACTTGGTGGTTGAAGATCATTACTGTGGTGTGTGGACCTATAATTGGTCCTGGTTGATCTATGTTATCGACCGGATTTAATGTAACAAGTGGATAGGACCTATTCATGTATTTCTAGGATGTATTATGTATTGCTATTATTCGTTTGGTCTTTGGCCAACATGGTTTAGAATTATGCCATCAGTTTATTATCTGGTGGATGACCAGATTGTTTATGGTCGAAGGTTTGTATATATAGATGTAAGATCGCATTGTACATCATCATGGTTAATGTTAGAGGTCATGGTCAATGAATGTAATGTGTGAATAATATAATATCATTCAGGCAGAGGAGTTGGTCGATCATTGGAGATTGAATTGGGTTTATGTAAGAGCATTTAGTCCTCCGGTATTGAGCTTAACTGGAACTGTACTCAGGCATATGAGATGTTATCTTTTGCAGTTCAACACTTCTCCAGATTGTAGTATGGATTTATATGTAGTTAGTGAGGCTCCTTTTGTGATGAGCAATGCACTCTAGGTTTTTGGTCTTCTTGCAAGTGCATGCCCCTTAATTGTAATTCACATACTTACTGCAAAAGTATTATCTGACTGTGGGTAGGCTTCCCACTGTGGTTTTTCCCTTTACCTGGTTTTTCACTTAGAAATCTCGGTGTTATGTGGATGACTTTTATTCTGTGATTATTGTTTCTGCTTAATTGGTTTATCTACTATTCTGATATTAATGTGTTGGGTTTTGGTATTAAAGTTTAAATTGCTAATGGTTTTGGTAATCTGTGAAAACTGATTCACCCCCCCTCTCAGCTGTCTTCTGGTTATTTGAACTGTCTAACAAATATATGACCCATTAGGATATCATATGGTCCTAAGGGGTCATATGGTGTCATTAGGGTTTATATAGGGTCCTAAGGGGCCACACATTTGTTAGAATACCATATGACCCCTTGGGATACAATATCACACCTTAAGACATCATGTGGTCCTAAGGGGTCATATGGTGTCCTAAGGGGTCTTGTCATGTACTAGGATGTTAGAAAAGATTGAATGGTGTCCTAAGTGGTCATGTCATGTACTAGGATGTTAAAAAATATTGAATGGTGTCCTAAGGGGTCATGTGGTATCTTAAGGTGTCATATGGTGTTCTAAGGGTCATATGGGGTCTTAAGGAGCCATATGTTGTTGTGAGGGTCATATAGTGTCCCAAGGGGTCATATGGTGTCATTAGAGGTCACATGGTGTCCTAAAGAGTCATATGGGGTCCTAAGGGGCCACACATGTGACAGAACACCATATGACCCCTTAAGACACCATATGACCCATTAGGACATCATATCCCCCTCCCACCCTTCTCATTCCCTTCATGTTTACCTCTCTATCCCCCCACCCTCCTTAAACCCCCATCTTACCTCTCTCTCCCCTCTAGACCTCTCACCTCACTTGCCTTAAATGCCCTTTATCACCAAGTCTCTCATTCCCTTCATGTTTACCTCTCTATCCCCCCTCCACCCTCCTTAAACCCCCATCTCACCTCTCTCTCCCCTCTAGGCCTCTCACCTTCCTTCCTCTCTATCTCCTTTATCCCTAAGTATTTCATTCCATTCATGTTTACCTATTTATCCCCTCAACCCTCCTTAAGACCCAATCTCACCTCTCTCTTCGCTCTAGGTATCTCACTTCCCCTCCCCTTTATGTCCTTTATCCCTAAGTCTCCCACCTTTCTCTCCCCTCTAGGCCCCTCACCTCCTTTCCCCTCTATGTTTACCTATCTATCCCCCCCCCCACCCTCCTTAATCCCCCATCTCACCTCTCTCTCCCCTCTAGATCTCTCACCTCTCTTCCCTTCTATGTCCTTTATCTCCAAATCTCTCATTCCCTTCATGTTTACCACTCTATCCCCCCTTCCCCCCACCCTCCTCTCACCTCTCTTCCCCCTCTAGGCCTCTCACCTCCCTTCCTCACTACCCTCCTTAAACCCCCATCTCACCTTTCACCTCCCTTCCCCTCTATTTTTACCTCTCTATCCCCCACCACCCTCCTTAAACCCCCATCTCACCTCTCACCTCCCTTCCCCTCTAATTTTACCTCTCTATCCCCCCCACCCTCCTTAAACTCCCATCTCACCTCTCTCTCCCCTCTAGACCTCTCACCTCCCTTCCCTTCTATGTCATTTATCACCAAGTCTCTTGTTCCCTTCATGTTTACTTCTCTATGCCCCCCACCTTAATTAAACCCCCATCTCACCTCTCTCTCCCCTCTAGGCCTCTCACCTCCCTTCCTCTCTATTTCCTTTATCCCAAATTATCTCATTCCATTCAGGTTTACCTCTCTATCCCCTCCCCCACCCTCCTTAAACCCCCATCTCGCCTCTCTCTCCCCTATAGGCCTCTCACCTCCCTTCTCCTCTATGTTTACTTCTCTATCCCCCCCCCCCACCCTCCTTAAATCCCCATCTCACCTCTCTCTCCCCTCTATACCTCTCACCTCTCTTCCCTTATATGTCCTTTATCACCAAGTATCTCATTCCCTTCATGTAGACAATTAGATAGGTGAGAAACCTAGAGCGGGAGAGAGAGGTGGGTCATAATATAGGGAGGGAGAGGTAGTGAGTTGAATAGGGAGGGAGGGAGAGCCCAAGATATGGGGAGAGAGAGGATAGAAGGGATAGGTAGTGATCAAGACAATGGAGAGGTAAGGGAGAGAAACAAGAAGAGAGTGAGAGAGAAGAGAGAGGGAGGGAGTCAAGGATAGAAATGGGGGTAAGGAAGGATTGAAAGGTAGAGAGGGTGGGATATAGCTAGAGAAGGGAGAGAGAGAGGTGAGAGAGACAAGAGAGTGAGAGAGATAGGTCTAGAGTTAAAGGAAGACAAAGAGAGTGAGATGCAAAGATTAAAAAAATGCCAATAGGAGCATGCTAATTACTGAAATTTAACTGTCTGAAATATTATATGATCCTCAAACAACTAGAATCTACATTATAACTCCTATAGACTGAAACCACTCTCAAACATCCTGCCAATATATACATGAAATATAAGTTAAATTATATACTTAAATGTTATATTCCATGTATATATTATCCTTCGGGGGTGGGTATAACTTATCCCCAAATTGGAAAAATGCAAAAATTAATAATGCACAACATTTAACAATGCAGAACATTTGGTATGCACCAAATTTGGTTCTCACCAAATGGTTTGCATTTGAGAATACCAACCTTTGGGTTGGATTTTTCTTGGGCATCCAACCAAATATTTGGATGACCATTTTGTGTCAATGATGTATTTTTATGAAAAGATAAAAAGTGGCACCTTTTTGGTACCACAACTTAGTGCACTTACCTATCGTGCCTATGAAGTGTGTACCTGTTATACCTATAGCTACAACACAAAACACTCAATAAATCATTACAACCAATGGTTAGAAAATTAATCAACAAAAGATAAACCATAGATAATCGATCTATTGCCTCCTAGTAAATGCAAGTATGAATTTTGCTCTTAGATCTGGTTATGCAAATTCCAGTGACTTGACTACATTTAAATGGAGGATTTAAATGATGAAGATGCATAAGCTATAAATTATAGCATGATTAAGCTACATGATTTCATGATTATTCTAGAAAATAAGCTAGAATGAAGATGCAATTAAGCTAAAATTGAACATGATAACAATGCTAAGAATGATTTTCTAAGAGCTATATGCCTATAGTAACAATGCTTGAATGCAAATGAGATGGGATGAATCAAGGGCAGATGAATGGGACCCTTATTGCTCCAAAATAGGGTCTATTTATGGGGTGAGGTGGCAGGAATCAACGATCAATATTAAGTCTGAAGATATCAATGGCGAAATTGGAGGAGGTTGGCAAAGAGGTTGGATTAAAGGGAACATCTATCATCTCTATGGTGACAAGTGTCAAGAGGCTTCTAGAAGAGGTTGGATGAAAGGGAACACTTAGTGACAAGTGTCAAGAGGTTTCTAGAAGAGGTTAGATGAAAGGGAACACTTAGTGACAAGTGTTACAAAACTTTGCTCAGGAGAGGGTAAAGTGTTCAAGGAAAGGGGACATGTGGTTAGATGAAATGGGTTAGGTTTAGAAGGGGTTAGGTTAGGTGGTTAAAAGTTAGGAGAATTGAATTTAAAAATTCAAATAATAAGAAAAGGCTAATTAAATTCAACAACTCATAATTGATTTGTTTTAATTAATCAGAAGATTAGAAGAAATGATTTTGATGGGGAAGAATTAATTAATCAAAGGGGACTATTGAAATGAACCTATTAAATAAATCCTTAGATTTATTAATAAGTAGATGAAAAGGGACATTTAATCAAATTGTTGATGAATTCAATTAAATTGTGGAGGTAGATTAATTAAATAATTGCTTATTCAATTAATTATCTTTAGACCATTTTTAGGTGTATACATTTTGCCCCTCTTTGAAGCGAGGTGTGATGACGTGTTGATTCAAAGAATAATCTCATTTTGATGATGGTATCGGTTTGATAGAATGCCCCAGATCTTGATTGCTAAATTTTGATACGATGATGCCCCCTTGGGAGATCAATTGAGATAATTGATCTTTGGAGTTTTGCAAAATTGATACCCCAATAGAAATGATTTGATTTCTACAACTATGGTTGATGAAACTGCGAGTTCTTTGATTAGCTTGATTGATTAGATTGATAAGATTGAGATTTAGTCTGGTTTCAGGAATGACACCTCCTGTATAAGACAAAGATAATCAAAGCGTCTGATCAAAGCAATCCCACTGGACCCTAACCTGGTCCATCTCTCGACCTCGAAGGGCCAGCGTCCGGCATGCCAAAATGTGAATGGACTCCAAAGCTAGCTGTCCATCTGACTCCACTTGCAAGGCATCCCAATCTAAAATATGAGACTCATCATAGATATACTTCCTCAAAACTGATACATGAAACACATCGTGGATGCGTGACAGGCTAGGTGGTAATGCTAAATGATAAGCAATTGGTCCTATCCTCTCAAGGATCTCAAATGGTCCTACAAAGTGAGGTGTGAGCTTAGAACCCTTTCCATAATGGATTGGACTCTTATGTAGTTGCACTCTCAAGAAGACTCTGTCTCCAACCAAGTAGCTACGATCTATCCTCTTCGCATCTGCATACTTCTTCTATCTATCATGTGCCTCTCTAAGATGTTGCCTAATCAAATCCACCTATTGTTCCATATCCTGAACTATCTCAGGACCAATAGCAACTCTGTCCTCTATGCGGTCCTAACTCAATGGTGTCCTACAAGGCTTGCCGTATGATGCCTGATAGGGTGGCTTTCCCAATGAAGTGTGATGCCCATTGTTATAGGCAAACTCCACTAATGGAAGGTACTCTTTCCATCTGGTCTGATGATCCATGACATACATGCGAAGCATATCCTCTAACACCTGGTTAATCCTCTTTGTCTAACCATCCATTTCTGGATGATAGGCTATACTGAAATTGAGCTTGGTGCCCATACCTGCCTATAATGCCTTCCAAAAGGAAGAAGTGAAGAGGGAATCCTTGTCAGAAATAATCTTGCATGGAACGCTATGAAGTTTGACAATGTCTCGCAAGAACACCTATGCTACTGCTGGTGCTGTGAAGGTAGTCTGAACTGGTGAAAAGTGGGCCACTTTGGTCAACTTGTCAACTGTCACCAAGATGGCATCATGGCGATGAGATGACATAGGGAGACCAATGATGAAATCCATGGATATAGTATCCCACTTCCACTCTGGCATAGCATGAGACTGGAGCAACCCACCTAGATGGCGGTGCTCCGCCTTGACTCTCTGATACTCGAGGCATCGGGCTACTAACTAGCAATGAGCTGTCGCATTCCTAGCCAATGATATAACTGTCTCAAGTCAGCATGCATCTTCTTAACTCTGGGATGTGCTGCATAAGGAGCTCTATGAGCCTCTGTGACAATGAACTTTTGCAATTCCTTGGAAGAAGGTACATAGATGCACCCTCTATGGCATAATAGTCCATCAGAATCCAAGGAATAATCCACATATGTCCCTTCTAGAGCATCCTAAGATCGTATCACTTGACAAACCTCTAAATACCATCCATCCTTTGGCAACTGCTGCAATATCCGATCTCTCAAATCCGTGCCCATAGATATGGTGTATACCTTGTGATGTCTCCTACTCAAGGCATCTGCAACTACGTTTTCTTTCCCTTTGATGTAGTGAACGTCAAAATCATACTCGCACAAGAAATCCATCCATCTCCTCTGACGTGCATTAAAGTTCGGCTGAGTGAATATGTACTGAAGACTCTGATAGTCTGAATGAAGCTCAAAATGATGACCCAAAAGGAAGTGTCTCCACCTCACAAGTGCATGCATTACTGCTGCAAGCTCAAGGTCATGAGTAGGGTAGTTAAGCTTGTGAGTCTTAAGTTTCCTAGACTCAAAAGCTATAGCCCTACCATCCTGCATAAGGACTGCTCCTAAACCCTCTAGGGAAGCATCTATGCAAACCATGAAGTCAGTTGAGGGATCTGGTACTACAAAGATAGGTGTGCTAGTAAGTGCCTTTTTGAGTTCCTGAAAGGCCCTCTCGCACTTCTTTGTCCACTCAAATTTCTTCCCTTTACGCTGAAGAGAAGTAATAGGATGTGAGACTCTAGAGAATTCCTCAACAAAGCATCAGTAATAACCTGCTAAGCGCATGAAGCTCCTGACCTCTGTCACACTGGTTGGCATTGGCCAATCCATAATAGCTCTTATCTTGGATGGGTCTACTGAGATCCCATCAATGGAAGTAACATGCCCAAGGTACTTGACCTTAGAATGAAAGAAAGCACACTTCGACAAACTACCATACAACTGATTGTCCCTCAAACACTGCAAAACCTGTCTCAGGTGCTCCTCATGCTCCTTCTCATTCTAAGAATATATCAATATGTCATCGAGGAACACAATCATAAATCAGTCAAGAAATGAGTGGAATACCCCATTCATGAGGTTCATGAAAATAGCTGGAGCATTCATAAGACCGAATGGAACCACAGTGAACTCATAGTGGCCATATCTAGTGCGAAATGCGGTCTTGTGGATATCACTTTCCACTATTCTCAACTGATGGTATCCTGACTTCAGATTAATTTTGGAAAATAATTTGGCACCCTGAAGTTGGTTGAATAAATCATCGATCTTGGGCAAGGGATATCGATTCTTGATGGTTACTTTGTTCAACCGACGATAATCCATGCATAATCGAAGAGATCTGTCCTTCTTCTTCACAAAGATGACTAGTGAACCCCAAGGGGATATGCTAGGACGTATGTGGCCCTTCTCTAGGAGTTCCTCAAGCTGCATCTTGAGCTCATTAAGCTCATTTGTGGTCATCCTATAAGGTGCTCTTGAAACTAGCTCATCTCTTGGTACAAGGTCTATATGAAAGTCAATCTCTCTACGGGGTGGCATTCCAGGTAGCTATGAAGGAAACACATATGAATATCCCTTAAGGATAGGATGGTCATCAATTGATGTTTCCTTTTCATCCTCTTCCCCTCTATCACCGATGGTGATGGCAAATAACTGACATCCCTTTCGCATGCTCCACTTAAGCTGCATTGCGGAAATCATACAAAAAGATACGGGTCTCTAGATCCCGGTGATTACTATGGGAGAACCCTGATCATCCTCACACTCGATCTCTTTCTGACGAAAATCCATCTTGGCTCTGTGGACATAAATCTAATCCATCCCAGGTACGATGCCATATGATCCAAGTGGTGTAACTCTAAGGTCTACTGAGGTGGTGGTATTGCCAATTTGAAGCTGACATGCCCTAACCTCTGATTCCATTGACACTCTATCCCCTGAAGCTAAGTCCACTTCCCAACTGACACCTTGTCTAGTTGCCACTAGCTCACAATACTCCACAACCAATGGAGATATAAAGGAGTCAATAGCTCCTGAATCAAATAATATAGATACACTTCTACCTCTGATCATATCTGCAGCCTCAATGACTGTGGCCTGGTGCTCTGCCTGGTGGTTGTCAACTACTGCGAAGACTCTATGGGACCTGCTCATATCTCCAATTGTAGGCTCTGATGCTTCCATCCTCTAATTCCCTACCATCTGACCCTAAGGACACTCTCTCACCATGTGTCCCATGGCTCCACATGTGAAGCAAGCACTGCGTGCCTAAAACTGAACGCCTTGAGGCCTAGAGAAAGACTATCCCCCTAACCTGCTAGAACTAATGTACCCACCCCTGGAGGACTACTGAGTCCTCATCGGAGGTGTGTAAGGAACCTAGGATCATTGATCTTGCCTCTGACCCTAAGAACTCCACTGCTTGGGCTTTATGCTCTGCTGACTCTGTGAAACCCTCTGCCTCTAGTTTTGCTACGACTGTTGCGGAGGAGGGGATTTGGAGAACCCTGATGTGTGTCTGTTATTACCCTTCCAATGGGGTTTCTGAAATCCGTAAGTCTGGGGTATAGGGTTTCAGTTTTGGAACTGATCCCTTGTATCCTGTGGCTTGACCTGAATCTCCTCTACTATCAAGGCCTTCTCCACGACAACCTGAAGGCTCCCTGGAGCGGACATCCTCATTGGTCTTGCTATGCTGACATTCAGCCCTCTGATAAAATGATTGACGAGAAGTTTCTCATCTTTCAGGTAGTCTACGTATGGCAAGATCTCGAAGAACTTGCTCTCGTACTGGGTCACTGAGAGACCCTTCTGCTGAAGGTCATGGAACTCATCTATCCTACGCTGTCCGTAATGCTCTGACAAGTACCTCTCCCTGAACCTCTTTGTAAAAATCTCCCATGTGAGAGTATCAGAAACTAAACCACACTTGTATTCCTCCTGTCTCCACCATGTGGAGGTTGTTCCTCTCAATAGGTGGACTGCTACACGTGCCTTTAGATTTCTCTCGTAGGAGCGCAATGCAAAGCACCTATCTAGGCTCAAAAGCCAAGCCTCAGCTTCTACCCCGTCGGTAGATCCCCCAAAAGATGGTGGATGGAGGCACAAAACCTCTCTGATTAGATCCCCTGGATCCTAACGTGATCTCTCATAATACACTGGCTCTACTACTGGAGGTGGTCCTGGTAGATGCACAGACTCAGGCTCATGCCCAGCCTTACTCTCTACGAGATTAGGAGGTGGACTCCTACTCTGTTCCCTATCTGTCGATCTATGGCTCCTTGAGATCTGGTTTTCAACATGATGATCCTCTGCTGGAAGCCTTTCCTGGACTATCCCTATCAGGTTTTGGAGTGCTTCTAAGATGTCTCGATTTGGGTTAACTGGCCATTCGGGAGGGGCCTCTGGGTTCCTTTCCAGAACCGATTCCTCCCTATCAACCTCTTCGCATGCCATGCTTTCACGCCTAGGACCTCTACCATGTCTGCGAGCTTGTCGCGTAGTCAGAGGCATCCTTATGAGAAAATAAAAATAAAATAAAATAAATAAATATTTTTTCAGAGAAATATTTAATTAATTAAAAATAAATATAATAAAATAAAATAAATTAATTAACTAATTAAAGCGAAATGTAATGGAAAAAGGTTCCTAGTGTTGGAAACCTTGCTCTGATACTAAAATGTCATGCCCAAACTTTTGGGCATGAACGGGATAATTTTTTATTTTTTTTTAAACAACCTAATAACATTAAATTTGCTAATATGAAACGTGCTAACAAGTTTTCTCTAACTATGTTTTGAGTTAACTCTAACCACTAACTCAAGTAAGCGAAAATAATTTAAATTAAATGCGGAATATTAATTCTCCAAGAGAATTTATTATTATCTCATCAATTAATAAATAATAAATTTATTTAACCAAAACTCTCTAAATTAATTGGCAAAGATAATATTAATCTTCAATAACCATTAATTGCTTTTAGGAACTAAATAAATTAGTCCTAGCATTTAGATTATTATTGTCTATATTTTATTCTAACAATAATTAAAATGTGATTAAACTAATTCGACTAAAGGGTCAATTAAATCCATAATGTAAATTGCCCTATAAAATTTAGTCTGGAATAGCCTAGATTTAGGTGGACTAAATAATCCCCTACAATCAAATAACTTACTAACAAGATAAATTCGTTATAAATTTTCTATGGGATTAAACTCCACTATAATTGAAAATCTAAAACACCAAATTTAACTGTTTATATAAACGCTTATAAACTATGAATATTTAAATAAACTAATTAAATTAAAGTTGAATTTATACATTCATAATTTTAAACTATATATATATATAAAACACTTATATATTTATATATGAGGATATTTATTCTAAACAACAATATTATAAAAATATTGATGAAACCTAATTAAAAATATTATAAAATGCCCTTTCAAACCATATCTTTTATTCCTTTCATAATTTCAAAATACCCTAACCCAAACCGGGTTAGGGTTTCATATTTTTTTTTTGTTGTAGGGAGGAGGCCGAAGGCAAATGGCAAATCCACGAGAGGGCTGCATGGGGGGGGGGGGGGGGTTTGTTGCAGGTAGCGGTGATGGCGGAGGTTGTCACGCAGGGGGGAGGTTGTTGTGACGATGGGGGCTCCCCATAGGGACGACTGTAGTCGTGCCTGCAGGTCGCGGCCCATAGAGGCGGCCTTGGTCGCCACCGTGAGTCTCGACCCACTGCACTATCGCTGTGCAGTGCCGCCCACAGGGAGGGGGCGAAGCCTCCCCGACTGTGGGTTGCGGCCCACAGTGACGGCTGCGGCCGCCACCCACAGCGTGGGGGGGCCGCCCTGCGGGGGTTCAGTAGGGGCCAAGCCCCTTTTTTCCTTTGTTATTAATTTTTTTTTTTAAACTTTAATTTTATATTATTATTATTTATATATATATATATATATATATATATATATATAAATGTATATAATATATATGTATATAATATATATGTGTGTGTGTGTGTGTGTGTGTGTATAGTTACCTTCAAAAGTATATTTATATATTTGATATTTTTAAATATACTTTGGATATTTTAGGGCAAGATTTTATATATATATATATATTTGAAACCAACTTGCAGGATATTAACAAAATAATGACAGTAAAAAAAAAAATAGCAAGTTTATTTATTTATTTATTTATTTTATCAAGATCATTTCTTGGATAACTTATAAACAGATTAATTAAAATTTTCAGATTTAAAACAATGTATTTTCTCTCTTTCTTTTTTTATATACCATGTAACTAAAATTAGAGATAGACTAATTAACTTTAGATTTATTTTCTGCAATTAAGTAAAATGACAGAATTAAATAAATTTAAGCAGCAACTATATTAGACTAGAAATCATTGAAATAAATCTTAGAGATATGCATGTTAAATTTATTAAACCATGATATCTATTTGGAAATAAATAATTAGAACTAAATGCAAAATTTTCTTTTACTAACATGCAAGCTTTCTACTTTACTCATTTCCCATTATTTCAATATGCATAAGGAGATAAAATTAACCTTTATTTTCAAAACTAGCATGCATACTACAAATATTATTTCATTAACTATAGAGAACTTAATCCAAAATAAAAATTTCATTTTTGCAACAAAATAATACTTAATAAAAATACTGCATTTCTTTAAAGTGTATTTAAAATACAATATAGCCAACAATACAAATGGGTGAGATACCCAACTAGTCTCTCATTTCTATTAAATGAGGACTTTAAATAAAATAGATACATTTTCTCTTTTTTATTAAGTAAATACAACATGCGGCTTTTTATTTACATTTTGGCAACATGAAAATATAGCATCCCATTTCTTAATCTTTTTCTACAAACCAAGTAAAAACAACAACTCCTAGCTTGACTTTTTATTTCCTTTTCCAAGCAACCTGCAAATAAATCATAAAGCTTGACCATGGAGTGCTCACCTCCCAGCCTAGGCTTACTAGAAGCCACCCCCGAGCTTGTAGAACCAAGCCCTAGATAGGTTACACACATGCAAACACAACAAGCAAGGGGAAAACACACAACAACACTTTCCGAACCAAGGCTACACTTCATCACAAAATGTGATGATTTTACATGGGTGGTAGTGGACCAAACACCCTGAGGAGACTGCAAGAATGGTAGATCACAATGCCACCTCATGGAAAACAAAGATATTTCATAAGTTCATTAACCCCACATTCCTTATGCCCTCTAAGGCATTCATGCCATACTTTCTCCCCTTATGACCCCCATATGCACAAACCAGGCCATGCAACAAGGGTCACATATACACCCCTTGAGATCACTCTCATAACGAGAGCCTCTCACTCGAGGGTTGTCAAAATTCTACCACCCACAAGACCATCCTACTCTCCCAAGAGTAGAAGGCATTGGTTACTCCCAAATCATAGAAAATGCATAAAAGAATAAAAGATAGGATGCATAATAATTTTCACAAAAGAAAATACAAGAAAATGACCTCTTCATAGAAACAATCTTTCCAACATAAACAAGCAATGTAAAAAATAACAAAAGGAGAAAAAATGAACCAACCTTCAATCTACCCAAAGGTTTGCTAGAACTAGTTTGAGGATGAGCAGCCCAAATCCACAAATCTTCCTTCTACACTTAGCCAAAATTCTATCCCAAAACTGTATTTTTCAAAATTGCATGATCTCCCAAAAAATGGAGAGTGGGTGTTTACCCACAAAATCTCTCATCCTTGCCTAAGAAGACCTCAGTGAGAGTTCTCACAGGTTTCTAAAACTGAAAAAGGAAAAAGTAAGTAAAAAGTGGAAAAAGGATCTCTCATAAAAAATAAAGGTTATCTAACCTAGATGGCACCTTCTAATTTCAATTTTCGCTCACCTTAGGAAACCCACTTTTTAAGGTGACTAAACAGTCACATGGGAGTAGAGATGTGCCTAAAACCACTCCTAACCCATAGGTATACCTTATGGACTTTAGGAACCACCTTTAAACTACCCCTAGAGTCCATTTGACCCCTTATAAACCCATCTGAAGTTAAATTTCGGGTCAAACCTATGTTGACCACTCCAAAGACTCTCTACCCAAGGAAAATTTTAGAACCACATTCCAATATTTAAAAAAGCTATAGTTGAACAACTCCCTCCAAGAGACAAGTCAAAAATCAAGACATAAATCAACACGTGTCAAGTGACACAATAAAATACTTTACAAAATTACACATGAAATTTTTCTCCTGTTGGATTTACACAAATTAATAATTCCATTTAACACACATGCAACATTTACTTTCACAAATAAAATACGATACATATGGGGTGTTGTCTCTCCAAATAGACAACCTTTGGTTTTACGAACATACATAGATCTAAGTTTGGTTCTCCATAATATTTCCATGGTCACATGGATAATTTTCCCTATGCATCTCAATTACATATTAGTACTTCCAAATAACCTCATATAATATTTAAACACATGAATAAGAATACACGTCAAACACTCTGGATACAATTGACATTAAACAAAATCAATATATTTTGTATCAAACTAAATCCACATAAGTAATTATCATAATTCTCATAATTTTGATCCATACATAAGACATGCATCCTATTTCTATCATCATAGTAAAGTCTTGCAAATCCAATAATGACATCTATCATCACAAAGTTATCCTATTCTAGAATCATATAGAGTTCTATATCTATAATGCATAGAAATGAAGCATCCATATATATCAATGATATCCAAATCATAAAATCATATAAGTTCTAAATCCATAATGCATAAAAATAAAGCATCCATAATAGTCTCAACATGAAAATCACTGAAATGCTAGGATGAGTCGGGGTAGGGCCTCACATAAGACATGATCAGAACGTATGATTTCAGGAAGGATACATCTTGTATAAGACATAAATCAAATTGTCTGGTTTCAGGAAAGATACATCCTATATAAGACATGATAGAATCGATTAGGTTTGATTGATTGATTGAATTGATAAGACTGATTAGATAAAGAACTAACAGTTTGTTGATATCAAGTTGTAGAATGATTCGGATATGTTGATGTTGATTCTGTTGAGAGAGATAGCATAAGATTTTTGCTGGGTCGACAATATCTGAAGATATATGAGTCATTCGTCTAATTGTGTATATGCTTGTGATGATACTTTGATGAGTCCTATGATATATTTAACCTTTGATAAAAGGAGCCTGCGAGATCCCATACAAGAATGAAATGCAAGCTAAAATGCAAAGCTACGATCGGACTAGTCATTGGATGATTGCATTTTTGTCATCATTGAGCTTTTGAAATGTGGGAAGTGAGTGCAAACTTTGATAGAATAATTAAACCATGATGACCTGAGCAATATTTTCCTAGATTTTGATATAGCAAGTTAGCACAAGCATCGAGGTATAATTGAACCGAGATGACCTGAGTGTTGCTTCCGTAAAACATGCAGTATTAATCATTTTAATATGTAGATCGGAAATGTATTCAGTGATACTCCGATGATCATGTCCCGAGACAAATTTGCACGTATTAATGATTAATTTTCAGATAGCAGACAAGAAAAATATCATGTTCCTTCCTTGTTCCTCTAGTCAATGACATCCTGGAGTCACTCATAAATCATGATAGCGAAAATCAATATAGAAAAGTTAAACAATCATGTTAAAATCATTATCCAAAAGATATTATCCATTGAAAAGTGTGTGATGTGCTTAGATTGACTTTCTGATAGTTTGATAATTGATAGTTTGATCTCAAGTTCAACGTTGGATGTATCTCAATTTTTGCTTGATAAGAGTTGTCTAACTGTTGTTCTATCGATTTGATTTAGCTCAAAATGATCAAGAGGTTTGCCCCAATCTAGGTGCAGGATTTTTCCCCAAGCCTAGAAATAAAGTCGTTATGATATATCCAATGATCCAAACCATGGCAAGAAGCCACCTGGGATACCTTTGTATGTACAAAGGCTTTATAATGGTCAGCACTGATGGAAAATGAATGAATGCAAGTGGAAAAATGCATGAACTAATAGATGGAAGAGCTAGTGAATAGATAGCACCCGTTTGCTAGGTTCTCACCGTCTGTGTTTATTGCACTTTTTCTCATATTTGATTTTTTTTTTTTTTTTTAATTGATTTGTTCATTGTTTTTTATTTTCTTCTTTTTTCATTGTTTTTTATTTTTCTACTTTTTCACTTTTTTTTATTTTTTAGCTTTTTCAGACATAAAACTTTTTCAGATGCATGCTATTGATAGGTTCCTTGAGCTGATCTCCATCCTGTGTTGATAGTTGATATGCTCTTGATCCAAATACTGCTGTGACCACAAATGGACCTAACTAGTTTGGTTCAAACTTTCCTTTATTTTCTCAATATGCTTGGTTGCGTGGATTTTCCTTTAGTACTAGTTCTCCAACTTGAAAGACTCGTGGTTTAACCTTGTGATTATAACTCTGGCACATTCTTTTATGATATGCCTTTAAATGATCAAAGGCATTTTGTCTTCATTCATGGATTAGTTCTAAATCTTGCAGTCTAGATACTCATTGTTCTTCATTTGGGATGAGACCTTTTAATTATACACGTAGAGAGGGTATCTCTACTTCTATTGGCAATATTGCTTCTGATCCGTATACAAGAGAGAAAGGTGTGGCACCTGTTGGTGTGCAGATACTAGTACGGTAGGCCCATAGAGCAGGGTTCAGTTGAATATGCCAATCTCTTCCAGCATCATTCACTATCTTTTTGAGGATTTTTAGAATAGTTTTGTTAGATGCTCCTACCTGCCCATTCCCTTGTGGATAATAGGGTGTGGAGAATCTATGCTGGATTTTGAACTTCTCACATAACTCTTGTACATCCTGATTTTTGAATGGTCTCCCATTATCAATGATAATGGTCATTCGTATTCCATAGTGACAGATGATGTAATTCAAGATAAATGCAGCAATTTGTTTTCCTATGATATTTGTGAGAGGTACAGCCTCAATCCATTTTAAAAAGTATTTTGTAGCTACAAGGATGAATTTGTGTCCATTAGATGAAGAAGGATTTATCTTTCCTACTAGATCAAGACCCCATTGAAAGAAAGGCCAAGATGTTGCTAAAGCATGAAGTTCTTGTGTTGGTGCATGAATCAAATTCCCATGGATCTGACATTGTTTGCATGTTCTTGCTATTTGAAAAGAATCTTGCTCCATAGTCAGCCAATGATAGCCCAAGTGTATGAGTTATTTCGAAAGGATAAGACCACTTGAATGAGTGCCACAAATGTCGTTATGGACTTCATGTAAGGCCTTCTCAGATTCTTCTTGTTCAAGACATCTTAAGAGAGTACCGTCTAGACCTCATTTAAATAGGGTATCCACAACGAGAGTAAAATGGGAGGATTGGCGAATAAAGTTTCTCTTTTGGTTTTTTCGATAAGTCGGGAGGTAGGGTGTTATCTTTCAGGTATGTGTAAGTTTGGCCATAGCGGGAGAAATCATGTCCAACAAGGTGACAGATAGTTTGGGAATCAGGACAATTATGAGCAGGGTAAAACAATTCTTCCACCAGGAATTCATAACGCTGTTGATTTTCCTGTGTTTGAAGGAGAGAAGCAAGTGTAGCCATGGCATCTACTGCTTTGTTGTCATTTCTTGGAATCTGCTGAAAATTTATTTCTACAAAGTATTTCTTGATATCATCAACCATCTTTCTATAAGGCATTAATTTTTCATCTTTTGTTTGATAATCATCATTAATTTGATTGATGACGAGCCAAGAGTCTCCAAAGACTTGTAGTTGTGTAATGTTCCATTCTATAGCCATTTTGATATTTGTAACCAAAGCTTCATATTTTGTTGTATTGTTGGTGCATGGAAAGCTTAATTTGTATGCTTTTGGGATTGTATGACCTTGTGGTGTGATGAATAGAATACCTGCTCCTGATCCATGTTGTATTCCATTATTGATGCTTGCTCCTGGAGTGATATTCGGGTGATGTATTGTAAGATATGGATCGAACCCTGGGATGTCTGTATATGAATAAGTAAAATTGATATGCCATCTTTTGAAGGGTTCCAAATATTCTGTACTTCATGTTTTGAAAGAGTGATTGTTGGATGTAGATCAGTTGTGTCAATGGTAACTGCCTTTGTTGGTTTGATAATAATGGATGACCTCTTTTGATAGAATTCAGGTAAGGTGTCAAATATCCCATCTTTCAGTGCCTTGATGAGGTTTTCACCGTTAGATGCATCCTTTATTTTTACCTTTTCTCAATCTAATGTTGCCAAGAAATGGTTTTCAGCATTAGACTTGATATTGTTTTCTTGATTTTCAATTTTGCAACTAGGAGATTTAACACCCACTTGACTGGAAGATACGTTAGTTGAATCCTTGCTGAAAGTTGTTGAGGGTTTGATTTCATTAAGATATAAGGATATGGCATGGTCATTCGGTAAGGTATCAATGGCAGTATGTCCTTCATTTTCCCAGTCCATAAGCTCAGGGTAGAGTAGAGATAAGGGATCTTCAGGTTGGGATGTTTCGAGGATATCAAGGGTCATGATAGATGTATCAAAGTTTTCAGTGTGTATGTCGATGTCTAGAATGGTACTCTCATTAGAATGACCGTGCATAAGAAAATCTTGATTGTCCTTGGTTAAGTCCAAGTTAGCCGAATGTGATTCTAATTCAAGTGAACTAGTTCTTGACGTCTGTCCTGCATACATGTGAACTACATCGACTCCTACATCTTCTTCAAAGCAATTTTCTTCAGTTGATTCTTTAGAGTGATATGAATCCCATTCCCATTCATTAGAATATGTATCACTTGCAGCCTGCAATCTACAGATTTGGTCATATAGCATTTCTTTTGCTTTTCTAGCTACATTTTTCCTTCTTTCATATTCAACTTCTTTAGGATTGAGATTGAATTTTGTCAATCTTGCTATGAGCTCTCCTTGATTATTACTAGGTTCATGTTTGTTTTGATTTAGATTTGATGTTGCTTGAGAGATATCGTTGGTTTTTTTTTCTTGTTGATTTGGAGCTTGCTTCTTTTTCCATTTCATGTTTTCTTGTGCTTGTTGGTTAGTTGATTTTTCTTCCCTTTCAATTGCCAGTTGTTCTTGTTTGTTTTCATATTCCTCTTGTTGTTGACTAAAAGATTTGTCTTCTGGTAGAGTAACTTGTCCATACCCTAAGCCTGTTTTATCTATAGTCTGCTGAGTATGAGGCTGAATAGGTTCTGAGATACCTTCTTTTCTTTTTCCTATAGGACCTATTCTTGTGTATCCCATCCTTCGAAGAATGTTGAATCATTTTCTATATTTTTCTGTAGGTATTCTGACATTGTTGACCTTTTGTTGAACTTCTTAATTTTTGTATAGAAATTGTAGCACATCTTTGTCTTTTGTCTCCTCTAATAGGGTTCCAGCACTAATGAATGCTCCATCAAATATCGGAAGATGTTTTACAATTGGTTGTTGTTTAGATTTTGATAGTTTTCCCAAGGATTTAGGAGAAAGTAGTAATTGTGATATTGAATATTCTCCATTCCCTCGGTCTCTTAGCTGCATTTGTTTTTCCATGCTTGATAAAATAGAGGCAAATGATTTTTCCTTGGATTGTGTGTTCAAAGATGTTGCTTCCCTATTATGAGGAACAATGACTTCTTGAGCCATTTTTAGATTGTTGCAGTATGGATTTGAATCTGCATAAATTGTGATTTCTTGTCCATTGTAGGGAAATTTGACACACTGATGATATGTTGATGGGACATCTTGCAAGTCACGTATCCATGGTCTCCCCAGGAGTACATTATATGATAATTCCAAGTCTAGAACTTGGCATGCTGTGTCTTTCTACAAAGGTCCCACTCTGATGGGTAGTATCACAATTCCCTTGGAGGAATGTTCTTCTTCATCATAGGCTTTTATGTTGATCCTTTTCCGGACATCAACTGCATCTTCTGAATATCGTAAGGCACATACAAGACTCAATGAACAAATATTTAGGCTATCTCCATCGTCTATTAGAACATGTTTAACTCGTGTATTGTGAATGAGGACTTCAATATGCAAAGGAGCATTGTGGGGATGTTGTAAGGACATGTTGTCTTCTTTAGTGAATGATAAGCAATTAGGGGTTGCGATCTGTCCCACCATGGTTTGGAATTGATCGATATCAAGATCTTTGGATACGGTTTTATCTACTAATGCTCGTTCAAAAATTTCTTTGTGTGCAGGTGAAAGTTTTAAAAGTTATAAGATGTATATATGTGTGGGTGTTTTCTGCAATTGCTCCACTAGATTATATTATTTTGTAGTGGATGATGCATTTGTTGTAGGACCCGACAAAACAACTTTGGCTTTTCTTCTTGTGATAGCATGAGCATGTTCTTGATTTTGTTTTTCTTTAACTACAATCACATTCACCACATTGTCATATGTATGAGCATAGTTTACCTTCGCTTTACCCTTACCATTTTTCATTGTTGATGATTCACCTTTCTCATAGTTTGGAAGCAGAGTCTTAAAAGCTATATGAGATTCATTTGTTGTATGTCCATCCACAGTTATTACTCCATTATCAATCAAATCTTGTATGACATGTTTCAACTTCTGATAATTATCTGTGTGATGTCCCTTGTTTCGATGGAAATCGCAATACTGATTATCATTCCACCAAGGTGGTTTTATTTGAGGTTTGTAGTTCCTTTCTTCTGGCAAAGAACTCAACTTGTTTGTGATAAGTGTTTTTAATGCTGACCCCAGGGGTTCACCAATGTTTGTAAATTGTGTTCTAAAGAAAGTTTTGATAGTTTCTCTTTGGTGATTGTTGTTTTGCTGTGCCGTTGCTGAGTGAGTAGATAAATTAAAAACCGGTTGCTTTAGTTTCACATTGTTGTTATCTACTATTCCATCATTGACAACATTTCAATTTCTATTCCAAAACTTTAGATTATCATTGTGATTGTTGTTATTGTTGTTGTTAGGAGGCTAGACTCCTTCTTTGTATATTTTCAATTCACCTTTCTTTATCATGGCTTCTTCCATTCTGATTTTGTTATCAATCATTTTTTTGAAACTTTTTTTTCCTTGCATTTTAAAGTAATAACTCATTTTTATCATTTAAGTTGTCGATGAATATGTCCATTTTTTCATACTCTGGCACTATACGAGGATACTGCAAAGATAACCATCTCCATCGTTGTAAAAATGTCATGAAAGGTTCTCCACTCTTTTGTTTGGTGTTACATAGGTCTAGCATTGTTACTTCATGTTGTATGTTGTAAGAGTATTGTGAAACAAACTTATCCACCAACTCTGAAAATGATTTGATTGTAGGTGGAAGTTTGGAGAACCATTCGATAGCTAGTCCAGTTAAGCTTTTTTGAAATAATCTCATTAAGTAGGTATCTTCATGTGCAAACTCCATACTCATTGTGCAAAATTCTCATATATGATCTTGAGGGTCAGTGCTTCCATCATATTTTTTATATCTAGGAGTTTCAAAACCTATAGGAAATGGTATCATGTTTAGATTTCTTTCGAATGGATAAGGATAGATTTCTTGAAGTGAGTATCGTCTAACATTTCCTCTTTGCATATCTTGAATTTGTGTTTGCATTGTTTGTAGTTGTCATGTGAGAGTTGTGATTGGATTATCAACATGATTTGTTCTCGCATAACCATGATTTTGTATTCTAGGAGGATCTTGATCTCTTCTTGTTTCATCCCTTGTCCTTCTTGTATCCTCATTGGATTGAATGTTATTCAGAATTTTCACTTCATCTCTTTTGGGAATGTAAGTTTCTTCATTGGTTATGGTGTTACTAGGAATTGATGTGTCATTCATTTTAAGACCAAAGATATCCTCATATTGTTCGTTATTAGGAGGAGGATCACTTTTATTTTGTGTCAATTTGTTTACATCAAAATCTTGGGGGAGTGTAGCACCAAATTTGGCTAACATTAGGAAATATTTTTCTTTTTCTTCCTCCAACAATTTCTACATAAATTTATTGAATTGAGGATCTTTTTTGATGTCTATGATATTTTGTTCTATTATTTCTCCTTCAACTTGTATTTCATCTTCATGTTCCATGATTATAGTTGTTTCCAATGTTTCAGTTTCAGTCTCTATGATTCTTTGTCTCTAAGCTTTAGTTAGAACGGGCATACACGTGTGTTAGATATTGTGCTAGAGTTCGATTGTCCAAAAGTTGTTTTGGGTAAGTGATCAATTGTCAAGGTAGATATGCTAGAAGGATAGGACATGCAAAGATGATTCCAGTGTTTAAAAGTTTGCAAGTTTTTCGATCTTCGGTTTTGGAGTGCAATGATGATGATTTGATAAAACCAAGTCTAGTAGGAATGATATATCCTACGATGTGGGACAAGATTATCTTGACCAAGCTTTGTAGTTTTGTGATAAAGGATGATTGATCCTGATGAGAAACTATGTTTGAGTGATCGATTTATCAAAGAGGGTGATAATGCACTTTGAGATGTTTAGATCTTGAACTTGTTGAGGGTGAGCACTTGAAAATATTGAGCACCTGACCAAGAAAACTAAGGAGACAATCCAAGCACAAAGAGATAGATAACCGATGTTTATGATTACTCCAAATTGATCAAGAAGAATAACAGACCTGAAAAAGTAATGCAAAGAAACAGCTCTGGACTGATGAAAACAGAGACTCGTACGACAGAATACATAGCCCCAAACGACAAGAGATACAAGACCAGATGACAAATCAAGATTTTCCATTGAAAAAGAAGAGACTCGTATGACAAAACTTCATGAACCATATGATAAAACAGATTCCTTGTACGAAAAATCACCTAACTCATACGACAAAGAACAGGACAATGCAAAATATATTTGTTTTGTGGAATTTGGATTAGTGAATTTTGATGTTTTGCTTATGTTTTCTAGTTTTAGATGTCTGATTTTTCAATTTAGAGATAAATACATAGCAAACACATGATGTGATAAGTGATTCCAAGCATGTTAAACCCTAAGGAAATTGGCTAAGAGAAAACCTTTGCTTGCAAGCTTAGGTACACACCCAATAGCTAATCAGAATATGGCTGCTGAGTCTTACGCAATGGATTCTCAATGCCATATTATCCGAATCCAAATGCTAATGGGGGAACGATATGGCAAGTGTCTTGGGAGAGTTACTGTCTCTCTTGCACAAACATTATCACCCTTTCAGAGGTGAATTGGGTAGCTTCTAATTTAACCAGAACTAGTAAGGGATTCATTCGGCGCGTCAGGCTATAATACTCAATTAAGAGGTCTGCTAGCCTTGAAAACCAAGGTTTGATATACCCAAAGGTACGGAGGAGAGCTATTTCTGAGCATTGTCGTTGACTTGATTTTCATCAAATCACATTTATTTTATAGTGGGTTGGATTACTTGGCGTTAGCCATTCCCACTTAGGGCATTTCCCTCTCACCGACCGTAATGGCTTTAAGAGTTATTAGCTCCTCAGGAGGGCAGGCCTGCTAAAAATATGTACTAATGAAAGCAAAAGATGAGTCTAGCTTTCTGATCACCTAAGAAAGGTGAGAGCATACTCACCTATCATCAAAAACACAAAATACATGATTATTCTTTTTTAGCCATAAAGACAAGTGTGTCTAGAAAGATTTAAGAAGACATAGAGTTTAGTTGAATTCTTTTAGACAACCTACAAAATAAATTTGTTAGTAGTCATTGATTTGTTTTGAATTTAGTCTTTGACAAGCATATCTTTACAATCGTCCTGCAGAAAAAGAGTTAGGCTGTCAAAATCTCACAAACAAATCAGGGTTAGCATTAGCAATGATCGGATTAAAACTGAAAACCCTAAAAATGTAGTTTATTTTAAAAACACAGGTAGAAACTCGTACGACATGCTTTGACAGATCAAACGATAAAAATTTAGATTTCGCATAGAAGCAGCAAAAGGCTCGTACGACACAAGAATAAGCTAATACAAGTCAGAATAGATCTAGACAGAGACTCGTACGACACATCTTTATACCTCACACGACAAGCTAAATGATATCATACGACACACAATTTACTTGATATGAGTCAGGATGAGGTATCATCCCGGCTTAAAAGGAAGTTCGTATGAGCCAAAGAATGAACTTGTATGACATTCTGAATCAAACCTGGCAGGGAAGAAGTTTTGTTGAAGCTTGAGAGGGTAAAAAGGATGATTCCAACCCCATGGTGGGCGCCAAAATGTCATTCCTATGAAGTGTGTACCTATTATACCTACAGCTGCAACATAAAATACTCAATAAATCATTACAAGCAATGGTTAGAAAATTAATCAACGAAAGATAAAATCATAGCTAATCAATCTATTGCCTCCTAGTAAATGCGAGTATGAATTTTGCTCTCAGATCTAGTTATACAAATTCCAATGACTTGACTATACTTAAATGGAGGATTTAAGTAATGAAGATGCATAAGCTAGCAATGATAGCATGATTAAGCTACATGATTTCATGATTATTCTAGAAAATAAGCTAGAATGAAGATGCAATTAAGCTAAAATTGAACATGATAACAATGCTAAGAATGATTTGATAAGAGTTATATGCCTATATTAACAATGCTTGAATGCAAATGAGATGGGATGAATCAGGGCCGGATGAATGGAACCCTTATTGCTCCAAAATGGGGTCTATTTATAGGATTCCCAAGGCTAGGGGTGAGGTGGCA
The DNA here is from genome assembly GCF_030272615.1 of Cryptomeria japonica. Classification (NCBI taxonomy): domain Eukaryota; kingdom Viridiplantae; phylum Streptophyta; class Pinopsida; order Cupressales; family Cupressaceae; genus Cryptomeria; species Cryptomeria japonica. The sequence goes on along the minus strand of NC_081411.1, from coordinate 713,986,463 downwards.
GGAATCAATGGTCAAGATTAAGTCTGAAGATATCAATGGTGAAATTGGAGGAGGTTGGCAAAGAGGTTGGATTAAAGGGAACATCTGTCATCTCTATGGTGACAAGTATCAAAAGGCTTCTAGAAGAGGTTGGATGAAAGGGAACACTTAGTGACAAGTGTCAAGAGGCTTCTAGAAGAGGTTAGATGAAAGGGAACACTTAATGACAAGTGTCACAAAGCTTTGCTCATGAGAGGGTAAAGTGTTCAAGGAAAGGGGACATGTGGTTAGATGAAATGGGGTAGGTTTAGAAGGGGTTAGGTTAGGTGGTTAAAAGTTAGGAGAATTGAATTTAAAAATTCAAATAATAAGAAAAGGCTAGTTAAATTCAACAACTCATAATTGATTTGTTTTAATTAATCAGATGATTAGAAGAAATGATTTTGATGGGGAAGAATTAATTAATTTGAATTAATTAATCAAATGGGACTATTGAAATAAATCTATTAAATAAATCCTTAGATTTATTAATAAGTAGATGAAAAGGGAGATTTAATCAAATTGTTGATGAATTCAATTAAATTATGTAGAGAGATTAATTAAATAATTGTTTATTCAATTAATTATCTTCAGACCATTTTTAGGTGTATACATTACCCATTTGAATAAGTAAAAGTCAGTAATACTTGCCCCACATGCACTAACACATGCCAAAATTGTTATCCACTCTCTACTCTTTGATATGAGGTGTGGTACACATCTCTGCCCCAATTAGGCAATCACTCCCATGCCACACTTTCTACTAGCTTGCACACTAATCTCATCACAGTTCCAAATTTTGCTTGAGCTATAGTGGTGCAAGTTGTAAAAGCTGTAGAGGTTATCATAAATTAGTGCCACAATTGTAGGTCATAGCATAATTTCTCTATCGGTGTCTACTCATTCAGATATTTTGATTGTCAAATTAGGGTGTCTTTGTGAAAAGCCTTCCCACCATGATCTCCCAGGCATCCCATTTTTGAAGGGATTGGCTCTATTTCCAACAATTTGGGAAATGGTAGATTGAAGTTGTCTAATCTACCATCCATGTCCTTGAACAATTCGATAACTTCAACATCCTCCACTACAAATAAGATGGCATGTTGCCCCCTTGTCTTTCTTCTTTTTATTCCCATCACCCATGAGCTCAAAATGGTAACAAGAATACCATACTTGATTGTTGCACATTAGATGATTCATTAACATGTTCAATAGTATTTTGAACAGGTGGCTCTTATTTAGCAATAGGATCTTGTTCACCAATAGGCTCTTGTTCACCAATATACTCTTATTGAACACTAAGCTTTGTACTCACTTCCTTAGTGAAGTGCACCCCATGAGTGACTCTAACTCTCTACCTTCTTCCTGAGCTTCCTCTTGAAGTATTTCCCTTTTTACCTTATTCCACGATTTAACAAAACCTACACACATACAGTGTAATATACAATTATATATATGTGTGGAAACAACAATAAGAACTCTAAATAAAAACCAGTTAAAATATTAAATAACACCTAATTATGAGTGTTTATCCATATGATCTCGCTCACATTTGTCATTTTAATATTAGGAGTGCATGGTCATTTAATTATGTGACCACCCTTTTATGTCCACCATTAGCCATGTACATAGCTTGGTTGGTACACATTTGAAATATTAACTGAACCCTAAAACCATCTTATTTTGGCAAATTTGGGACATATGTTTGTTGTATTCTTTAATAAATTTAGTTTATGTATGCATATCATATGCATGCATATGTATGCATATACATATTCATATATATGTATGCATATCATATATGTACATATGTATGCATATGTATTGTGAACAACAACAAATGGAAGGTACACATATGCATACATATATGTCATGTTATATTGAGGCCTAAAATCCAATCCACAACAACAATGGAAGATAGGCAAATAGGCAATTGTTTGACATTGTGACAATTGATTGTTTGTGTAGGTTGTAATGGTCTCTTTTTGGGCAAGAATGAAAACCATATTTGGTTCGGATTGTAAGTGTGATGAAAACACTGAAAACCAATGCAAAAGGATCTTCAATTGTGATGATAATAAGGTTAGGAAATCAATATTGCTGGTGTTAAAAAGGTGTTATTCAGGTGGTAAAGATGTGCATGATGCTGAGGTTCATAGATAGTTTTTCACTCCACTGGCCCTGACAGTTGGCTCCCTAGATGTGGCAAGAAAGGTTGGGAGGAAGCTGGTTGTTAAAGGTAAGTGTCCTTTTGTTTCTAAAGCTTTGAATGATATCCAAATGAGTGATATTTTTGGATATCTAGGACAAATATTTGATTTCAATAGGGAGGGTAAGGAAGAGAAGATACAGAAAGCTTGGTCCATTTTCAAGCATTGTGTGACGAATGATGATTTTGGCACAATTAACGTGTTTCATGTGTCTAATCCTGACCTATTTTATAAAGAGGATATGTAATGTATCTAGGAATTTGGTGCAGAAATTTATTTGTCCCTAGACTATTGCAATTTATGTAATGTTTATTTATGTTGATGAATGATGGGAGGTACTACCCCATACTAGTACTCGTCTTTTTACTATGTGTTGTGACAACAACTTTGAATATCTATAAATGGTGTACGTGCTAAATATTTTGAGACACTAACAGTATGTTGATTAAATGTCCTGTGTAAAAATTAGGGGTTTTGAAGAAAAGAAAACAATAATCTATCTTTTTTGGCATTCTGGGTAATGATTTTGGAATTATAAAGTGACAAAGATATAATAGTAATCCCATTAAATTTCATTATTAAAATTGAGGGGTTTCGAATAAAATCAAACATTAATCTATCCTTTTGGAATTATATGTAATGATTCATACATTATAAAGTGATAAAGATCATTGAAATGATACCTTCAATGTCATTAATAGAAATGTTGAAAAAACAAAGAAAAATGCAAGTATGAAGGAGCAGAAATCCATCATTGAACATCAAATTATGTGTGTACGTATGTATATGCATTAGGTGTGTACGTATGTATATGCATAAGGTCTGTATGTATGCATATGCATTATGTATATATGCATGTATATGCATTATGTATTAAAAGAAAAATATCTTTTGAATGAAACCCTCCATGTCATATAGACCATCATTTGACAAAAAAATACCATGTATATATGTTTTTTATATATTGTTATACACACACATACACAAAATAATAGCAAGAGATGCAAGAGTTAAAGATTTAACTGTGATATGATTAAAGAATGGATGTTGTTGGTGCTTTATATGACTAATAAGATGCAAGATTTTGGTGCTTAACATGACTGATAAGATGCAAGATGCAGCTGAAACAAATGTAACTCACATGTGATTATAAAATGAGTGATGTTGTTGGTAATAGATTTGCACTATAAGAATAATAATATTTTTTTTTACTGTAAATAGTAACAAAACATGAATTGGCATCTAGGTAGGTCAACCTGAATAACCTGGAATATGCCTTTATGAGCTCAGAATATTGTAGAGGATATTTAGTGAAAACGGGGAATAAGGGTGCCTTTTTGAGCTCTCATATTGCAAAGGATATTAAGTGAAAATAAACTTAAGAATTCATAATGAGGATGTCTTTGGAAATTCACTCTTGTTCTTTGATTTGTGGTAGTTGAATTTGAAACTTGAATATAAGTGGGAAATAGTCGGTCATTTCATACTGCATCTGCAATTAATGTCTAATTTCTATGGTAGCTTCATGAATTGAGTTTTATATTCTGTTTTATGTTTGATCTATACGATGACTTCAATGAATTCATTTTTTGAATTTTATTTTATAATTTTTTTAGTTTATTGGGGAGCCTTACACCTGTTGTTGCAAATGTAGGTTCCAATAATGGATAGGGAAAAGACATTATGGGGTGAAATGAAATCTGGCAGATAGTGACTTTTTGCAAATTTTAAGTAAATGGTAGTAAAAAAAGTGAGCCAAACAGTGTAATTTTTCTTTGTCAGTACGGATCCCAACAACAAGATCTATAATTATTACATTTTGTCCTCTTTTTTTTACAGTAATGGCTATTTTCATAACGAGGCTCCATTTTAAAAATGGGAACCCACTATTCAAATAACGAGGCCTCATTTTATAAAACGGGGTCTCGTTACTTAAATTTTGAAACCAAAGCTCACCATGTACATCAAGTTTAGGCTCGGGAAAGGCATGAAATATCAAACCCTTAGCCTTGGACTTGCAAGTTCATGCTTGTTTCAATGAAATGCTCAAATACTGACTTCTGCCATATTTTTCATGTCCATTATCAAAGAATTTTTTGACGAAATTAAAACCCATTTCAGATTACATTGTGTAGATTTTGAATCTGTGATGTTTTTAACGATTTGATTATTTTTCTACTTTTCAATTAATTTGTAGGGTAAGTACACCAAGATGGTGAACAAAAAAGTGGCCACATGCCAAAAAAAAAAACCAAATTTTTCATAACCCGTGCAGGTTCTGAAAATCCCAAAACAATTTAAAAAACAAAAAGTTTCTCAAAACCCGTACGGGTTTTGAGGAACATTATATTTTTTGGTAGCCCATGGGTTTTGGCCATTTTCAACGCCAAAATTCATGGAATAATAGCAAAAGGAAACCAAAAAAACATAGAACCCGCACGGGTTTGGAATCATATTGGATTTTTACAGCGTTAAGAGCAATTTTCAACAATGGCACCCCGTCAAACAGGTAAGATTTGCTTGGTTTGATTATTTTTGTTTGCATTTTAATTGAAGTAGGGATTTTTAATTGATTTAAGTTTTGTTTTTATTAATTTGATGTCAGATTCTTCAAGAAATCCTCAAAAATGAAATAGACAACAAAGACCTCCTCATGCATAAGCAACACCAGCAAACTTTGTAAACGTTGCACATGAGCAACAAGAAAACCCTCAAAACATTGCTCCACAACCACAAAATCCTCAAAATGTTTCTCCTCAATAACCATCGCCACCCTGAAACCCTCCACATCCTCCATTAGATTATGTAGATGCCACACAAGAGGATCTCATCAATTGCCTTACACAAAATAGTGCCCAAATTTCTATATTGGTGAATAGGTTGAGGTCCTCTAGGCTTGAGCACCACTCAACCCTCCTCACAATGCTAGAAATAATGGCCAATAGTGCAAATGAGGTATCTAGGGAGCTTAAAAAATGGGGTTCATGGAGGGATAGATGTCAAACATGTTATGCAGATGGGTTGTCATATGATCAAATGAAAAAAAGGGCATATTTAAAGGTGACATATGTGCCCTTTTCACTGATCCTCTTACCAGTAACAACCTAGAACTAAATATGATGGTTTTCTATACATTGGTGTGTTCATGATAGGCTGAAAAAAGATTTTTGGGATAGGTGGTATATGGTCTTTGACCAACCACCTTGTAATAATTGGGAGGTGCCTCTATATTTTTTGAGAAAGTTGTACTGTCAGTTTATCCTTGGTGAGAAGTCGAATTACTTTGACATCCAACAATTTTAGGGTAGAGGGAGAGGCTCTACATAGGATAGACCTGGGCCCATAGGGTGGTATAGCCACAACATAGGAAGCGTACGGCTCCTAAACCCATGGTTTTGTTAGATTCAATGACAGTCCCACAGACACTAAGAGGGGGGGGGGGGGGGTGAATCAGTGTCTAACTGATGTTTGGAATATTTAACCTTATTAATAATTTTGCCACCCAAAACAGTGTACCGGTAAACAAGAATTAATGTAGTAAACAAAAATAATAGAGACAACATAGAAACACACCATAATACAAGATATTTTATTGAGGAAACCCAGTGTGGGAAAAACCTCAGTGGGATTTGTGACCCACAATATTTACTCACTGGCCAATGAATAAATACTACTTACAATAGGGGTCTGTAGATGCAGGGAGGCCAACAGCCTAGAGCTCACTGCTCAAAGAAGAGTCTCACTGACTACAAAATGGATTATTAAATCCAATACAATGTACTGCTCAAAATAACATCTCTAATTCTAGGTTCAGTACTGGTTTAAACTTAGATAGATACCGTAACCACAAACCTTTGCTACTACTAAACAACTATCTTCTACCATACATCTCTATTCCATCATTCATGCATTCCTTACAAAATGATCTATAAGATCTCATACATATATGAGTCTTTTATAATATACCATGTCGGCTTACAAAAGATAATTAAATTTACAAAATAATTCATATAAACAAAACTTTATCCCATGTTGGTTGGAGTGTCGGTATGCTTTGCTACCGATGTAATCTGAATGTTGGTGTAAGCGCCTATTGGTGCCAGTGTCTATCGGTGTATGAAGTTTGTGATGCTAGTGTATGTAGAAACCTATTGTCGGTGGGTTGCTAGTTGGTTGCCATCAATGAAAACATCAACTATTTTCATATGAGTGTAGAATTCCAACAATATCCCCCTTTGGCATTGATGGCAACAATCATGAGAAAAATCCAAAACTGTTCTCCCAAAACTAAAATCCAAAAATATGTGCTCCCCCTTAGCAAGTGATCTCCTCTGTACATGCATTTTTCTCTTCACTACTCCCCCTCTAACATCAATGACAAAGGATGCCATAAATAATCAAAAGAGTACAAAAATGCTACCTCAAGTTTTGTAACTGGTTGGTTACTATCTGAAAGATGTCCAACAAAATTAGATTCAAACTCTGCATACACTTGTTGATGTCATTTAGAGTTTCCTCAGTCTGCTGGATCATACCGGTGAGATAGTGCATTTGCTACTCCAGTGATCTCTCTCCTTGAACTCTTGCCTTAGATAATTCAACTCTCTGAGTAATAAGATTGTCCAATTTTGAACCAAGTTTACTTTTGAGTTCCTGAGCATTGGACCTTATCCGTGCCTTCTCTTTCTCAAGTTTCTCCAACTTCTCCTCCAAAACTACGATTTCCTGCTAAAAAATTGATATAAGTCCAGATGAACCTATTATATTATCTGCAATGTCATCAATTTCCTTTTGTGTCTTTTTTATTTCCTCATCAATTTCCTTTTGTGTCTTTTTGATTTCCTCATCAATGTCATTTGTCAAACAGTGAGGTTTACATGCTTCTCTATATAACTCCTTATACTCCAAAATTGTAGAATTAAGTACAGGTAAAAGTGTATCCAAGTGATCGGTACATTTCTTTATGGTGTTCTCAAAGAATGTATTTTTCTCTTTGTCAACTCTCTCCTTAATGGTATCATCATTCACCTTATCTATGGTTATTACATTATCAACAATGAATTTGGACAATGTGTCCAATTTCCCTAAAGAATCATTAATATGATCTATCTTACAATTAGGGGCAATCATCTTTAGAATAGGTAAGGTGTTGTCAATTGTCTTAAATGCTAAGGCATTGCAATCAGTTATCCTTTTAATGGAATCCAATAGAACCACTGTGGTGTTAGTGGGTCTAAATACACCTGTAGAAGTGCTTGGTTCTACTGTGGGTTTCTTCTCAACATATCTTTGACCAATTACCTTCACTACATCATCTTTATTTCCATAAGATGTGTCCACTTTACTTATATTTTCTTTTGGTGGATCTATTTGTGTCTGTACCTCTACCTTTAATGGTTTCTCAGTCTGATTAAGTTCCTCTACAACTATCGGTTTCCCAAACTCAACATGAATCTCTGCCTCAGATTGTTTCTTTGTCTGTACCACTGCCGATTTCTTAGATTCTGGTGGCCCTGTGCTAGTTGTCTTGTCCTCTATTGGTTTCTTAGTCTCTGGTTGCTCTGCTTGAACCAATATCTCAATTTCCTGAGAGTCAATAGTTTGTGTCGGTTTCTCTGAAATCTTGTTGTCCTCAACACTATCTACCTTAACCTCTATAGTCTCTTTGTCCACCACAATGTTTATATTCTGTGTGTCCACATTCATTATAAAAGGTATCTTAGACTTCGGGTTAGTATCATCATGAGTTATACCTATAGTAGCTATATTCGATGGATTAGTTGTATGAACCGGTGATGTTGAGGTTAAAGGAGGGGTGTCCTGAGCTGGTGGAGGAATGTTATTTGTTATTTTTATAGAAGGTACACCACCTATTTTACCTTTTCCCTTGTCTTTCTGATATACCTTGAATGTATTCTCCACTTTCAGTCTGTTTCTTTCCTCTTGCTTTTCCTTCTCAATAAAAAATATGTCACATTTATCTGCAATCTCATCTGCAATTTCCTTAACCCTTCTAGCCATCAGGCTCACTTGTCGGTGTCCACTAACAAATACTGGTTAGTTAGCTTCAGATATAAGCTCATCTATCTCTTCTCTATAATTTACCAGATGTATAGCCAAGAGTGCTTCAACTTTCAACTTCTTGTCCAGTTCCATCACATATAGCCTTTTAGCTTCTAATCTCAAGTATAAATCACTAGGTAACTCATCAATCACTTCTATCAAAACTTTCTTGTATATATCCAAGTGTAGGATAATGCTTTCTTCAATGGTTTGTTTGTCAGAATCTTTAAAATAATTATACCATTTATTTACATTTACCAGATTACCTTCCTATGTAATCTCATTTAGTAGATCATCTAGGGTGGGGGTAACCAGTGTCTATTTCTTTTTTGGTGTAAGCTTCTTCTGCAGTTCCCTAACTGCCTGTTGCTTTTTCCTTAGTGTCCTTGTTTTCTTAGGTGAAGGAGAAGGTACTGGTGGGGTTTTCCTTTTCCTTTCCACTCTCTTAAACTCAGCATCTTTGCCACTGTCAATATCAGAACATGCTACAACCGGTGAAACATGTGCTTTAGGTTGTAGTCCTTCAAGCTAACTTGTTGATATACCACTGATATTCATGACACTTTCTTTGATTTCTTGGGCCTTCTTAGAGGCATCTCTGATAAACTTTTCTCTTCTTTTTGTCCTCTTTTGCATAGATACATTACTCTCAATGGTTTCTACACTACCAAAGAATTTCTCAAATGGCTCCCTTGGTGCATCAAGAAGAGCTTTAGCATATGTCTCTGGAATAAATAGGTCTACCTCATAACCCATCTTAGTAACCCAAATAGTTTTAGAGCTTACTGCTTCCATCCAAGTTTCATCTCTCTTAATGACAAAATAGATTTGCTTGTCATACTTATCAATTATGCTTTGCGGTAGTCTCTCTCTTGCTCTCATCTTAGCTTGAAATATTTTGAAGTAGTCTGTAATGTTCTTATCCCAATTAGTGCCCATACTGGTGAAATCTTCCTGTATTTGTCTTCCTATCGGGATGTCATAACCAAAATCTTTGTGACCTATGTTGGGTATCTCTTTGGTAAAGTATAGCATCAAGCATACTAGTAGGTTCCCAAAATGGAAAGTACCTTTCTTGTCTCCCTAATCTTCTTTAAATTATCAATCAATTCATCTTTAAGCCATTCACACACATCAATCTTAGCATTATTGTTCACCATCTCATATGCATTGTGAATACAAATGCTAGAACTAGAATTCAGTCTATTGGGGCATGTGTTGCTTTATATCCTAGTACCATACTCACATATTTCACATTTATATCCTTAACATCATTCACTCTAAGTGACCTATTATCAGATGTAGCTCTGGTTAACTACATAACTCCCTTGTTAGGTATTTTCTTGGTTTTATCAGGCCTACTACCAGTTGAAGGTAAACTAGTAACTACCTTAATGGCTTCCCTAATTATTTTTCAAACTGAATCTAACCATATGAACTCTCCATGGACTCTGCTTAATACAAGTCTTACAACTTCCTTTAGAAATTCAGGAATGTTCAAAATCTCTACAAAACCCAAGTCTTCCACAATCTTATGTTCATGTTTAATTGCACCATTTCCATCGGTAATAACCTCATTAAATATTTTCTTTAAATCCTCAGTCCCTAGGTTTTCTATGTTGCAATGTATGTAGATTTTAGGGTCTTCTGCAAATGCTACACCCTACGAAATTTTTGAAAAGCTCTGACAGAATCATCCTGTTTTGCAATCTCGAGGATAATCTTAAATGGTAATCTAGGGCATTTGACGTTTTCAATAATGATAGGTTTTGCAATAAACTTAGGAACAGAAGATGAGGTTGCCATTACGATAAATACCTCTTAACTGAAGTTCTTTGAATGCCTGAAAATCACTTCGCAGCTCTGCCTTAGAATGCCCTTGCTCAGTTTCGTGCTCTCTGATGTTTGAATGCTTGGTGAGTTGAAAATGAGGGATCTCTGATGTTACATAATGAAATATCTTTCAACAACCACATTAAATACTCACTGATTAAGTGAAAACTTAACACACCTGCTGGTAAAGAAGAAATGTATCTTCTTACCATCAATCAAGGGTAGAATGCATGATTTTCAACTTGCTGCAATACCCCCTAAGGATTATTCCTCAATTAGATGAAGAATCTCCTACCGGTGGAGGGTTACTATGTTCTACAGGTGCAGAGATAGATTCATCAACTTTCTAATAACTCTTTTTAATCCATTGTTTTGCAAATTCTTGCTTTACTTTATCTACTTTTCCTTTGCCTTTCAAACTAGATCCTTTCTTGTTTGCCAGTATAGTCTTGCTTTTACAAAATTTTGCAATATGTACAATCTTGTTACATGCATAATAAGTTACATTATTCCTCTGAATAGCATTTCCATATCCTTGACCCCTTTGTGATCTGCATTGATTAGATAGATGCCCAAATCTACCACAAACATAGCATTTCACATTCATTCTGCAATTTTCTGAATTATGACCAACTTTGTTGCATTTGGAACATTGACCGATGGGTTAGTTTTTACTCTGATTATTTCTAAATCTACACTGATTTTCTCTATGATCATATTTGTTGCAATTGAAACATTTCCCATAGAATTTATAAGCATTAGGTTGTCTTACCGGTTTGTTTTGATGTTGATTATTTGCAGTACCGAAACTTCCTCCATGTTCAAATCCAAGTCCATTTTTATCTCCATCAGGTTTTTATCTTTTCAACATGTCATCAAGTCTTTCTGAATTTGTCTTTGTGTTCATTTGCAGTAACCAACTCATTTTCCAAAATTCTAGCTTGTCTTGTAAGTTCCTCCTTATCATGTTGCATGTGAATCAGATCTGTCTTTAACATATCACTTTAATGACCAAGTCTCAGATTTTCATTTCCTGCATCATTAAGTCTCCTAGTCAAGTCTTCTTCATTATTCTTCCTATCTTCAATATCCTTACATAACCTCATAGTCATATCTTGCATTTCATTCTTCATATTAGTGTTCTCTTGCCTTAACTTGTTTGCAATGTCTCTAAGAGTTTCCTTTACATCATCATCATTCTGCATCTTCTCATGAAGTTCTTTTCTCTTATTTTGTGCTATAATCAGATTTTCTTAAAGTCCTTTAATCAATTCCTTAGTAGTCCTCAGATCATCTTCAAGTTTGATATTCTTCAACTTTTCTACATCAAAATCTTCAAGATCTCCTTCCAACTATTTTCTTAAGTTCTCCATCTGTGCCGGTTTCAGAATCTTACTCAAGTTGTTAGGCTTTTGCAAATAGAGGACCAAACTCTAATACCAATTATCAGATTCAATGACAGTCCCACAGACACTGAGAGCGGGGGGGGTGAATAAGTGTTTAACCGGTGGTTGGAATATTTAACCTTATTAATAATTTTTCCACCCAAAATAGTGTACCAATAAACAAGAATTAATGCAGTAAACATAAATAATAGAGACAACATAGAAACACACCATAACACAAGATATTTTAACGAGGAAACCCGGTGTGGGAAACACCTTGCTGGGATTTGTGACCCATAATATTTACTCACTGGCCAATGAATAAATACTACTTACAATAGGGGCCTGCATATGCAGGGAGGCCAACAGCCTAGAGCTCGCTACTCAAAGAAGAGTCTCACTGAATACAAAATGGATTATTAAATCCAATACAATGTACTGCTCAAAACAACATCTCTAATACCAGGTTTAGTACTGGTTTAAGCATAGATAGATACTATAACCAAAAACCTTTGCTACTACTAAGCAAATATCTTCTACCATACATCTCTATTCCATCATTCATTCATTATTTACAAAATGATCTATAAGATCTTATACTTATATGAGTCTTTTAAAATCTACCATATCATCTTACAAAAGATAATTACATTTACAAAACAATTCATATAAACAAAACTTTATCCCATGTTGGCTGGAGTGTCGGTATGCTTTGTTGTCGATGTAATCTGAATGCCGATGTAAGTGCCTATCGGTGCTGGTGTCTGCCGATGTATGAAGTTTGTGATATTGGTGTATGTAGAAACCTATTGCCGGTGGGTAGCCAGTTGGTTGTCATTAATGACAACATCAACTATTCTCATAAGAGTGTAGAATGCCAACACGTTCATGTCACTATCCCTATATCCTTGAAGGAGTCTATAGAATTACACTCTTCAGGTAGCTACACCATTGACTGATGTGATTGTTTAGCATGGAACACAGTTGGTCAGAGCAGAGGATGTACTAGCACCTGTGACACCTCCTTCACTAGCGACACCTCTTTCATTAGCATCACCTCATGCATCATTTGGCACAGGCAAGCCCATTCAACATATGTGCACCACCTGCCAAGGTGTATGTTTTGGTGTAGACATTGATGCAGATGAGGATGGTTTGACATCTCATTCATGTACATGATCAGGAGTAGATGTCATGCTTCCACTATAGAGGATGTGGCCCTCACCGACGACCTGATCAGTATGTTGTTCCCTCACTATCAGACACATGTGCGTTTATTTCTATTTATGATATGTTATCAATTAAGTGACTAAATCTTATAAAAAGAAATGAACTTTTATTTTTAGAACAATTTAAAGTGACTTATAAATAAAATGCATTGCAAGGTGCAGCACGTGGTGGGAGTACACCACATACATTTCTGTTGACTCCACGGTCACGAGTACTTTTGCCACTAGAGGTAAAGATTTGTAAATTTGTTAAAAATATAATAATACATTGGTTTCATAATATCTTTTGTTAATATATATGTATGATTACTTGGTGTTTTATAGGGCTTATCAGGGGCTGAGATGTCCCAACATGATGATATCATGCTTTCGGCCATTGACTTTGGCCAAGATAACTATGTGGTACCATTTAGATTTGTATATTTTTAACTTAAGTGATATATTAAATACATGCTCTTTTCTCTTATGTTAATTTTTTTCTATTAGTTTACCCCACCTGCCTTGAGGACATCTCATGTGAGAAAGCTTGTTGGCATTGTGTTGTCACTACTGTCAAATGATATAGGATGGCTATCGGTATAAGAGATATATGTACAACACTATCATTGATGCCTACAGGATATGATGTCTTTGATATCACCTTGTGTTGTAGATCACCGGTAAGGTAAGGGAGAGAATGTCATTTAATACAATGACCATTGGAGTCACCAGTACACAAGTTAGTGTTTCACTTGTGTGGAAGATATGGACAGGTTACCGATATAGTCTGTCACTAGTAAGGAGAGGATGTCAACTGGTAAGTGATGTGTTGACAAAAAGCAGTTGCCAACCAACAAGCTTATGACTAGTGTACAAGCAGGATGAGCAAGATGCCTGGATGTTGATTGTGATGAAGAGGTGGAATTTTACCTAAATCACATCAACACAGGAGGAGAAGGATGTAATGGTCACCGGTATGCTATGTGAATGCAAAATAGCAGGACTCCCACAGGATAAAGATACAATCACCATGTGAAGAATTATGGGACAGTGATGTGCTCCTACCTGATGAAGATGAGCATGTTATGGATAGGCATGTTTGGTGACCAGTTAAGGTGTCCCACAATAGAGGAACAATGTGCATACATGATGGTTAACCGGTGAGTGTAAGATACCGACAGGGTTAAAGAACCGGTACATGAAATCGGTAATGGAGTTGGTCGATGATCCCTTCCATAACGACACAGATGATCCAGAAAAGGTGGATGCTGACACAGGGGCCATATGGAGATGAAGTGGCATGCATGCACAGGTCGACATGTTGAGTCGTTGAAGTGTCGGGCGATGAGGTCGATGGTGACAGGTTGACATTTATGTTGACTACGTAATTCATGGGATGCACAACAGAGGTTTGTGGCTCGAGGTTAGATGGATAATAGAGATCCAGCATAGACTGTTTGACCAGATCGAGGCAAGTGAAGGGAATCACAAAACCATTCTTGGTGATCGACCAAGAGATCCGTTGAAAGGTTAAAAGAAGATTGCTAAAAAAAGAAGACGTGATCAGGAAGGCATGACAATGGCGGGAAAACCAGTTTATAAATATGGAAGCCAAAATCGATGAAGGTTGTCATTGGATGAGAGAGTATTGTTGCTGAAGAAGTGAAATCACTCAAGTGCTCATCAAGAAGAAGAAGAAGAGATTGAGTGTGAGGAAGAACAAAGTTGAAGTGTTCAACTAGTATCAATGAAGCTACTAGCAGTTATCCATTGAGTCTGATAGAGGAGTGAACCAACAGTGGCCAAATCGACAGAGAAGAATTGCAGAAGGCAAGTAGAGAACCAGAAGAGTGTAGTACCCATGGAGTAGAGAGTAAGGTTACAGTAGGAGATAGGGTTGCAACAATGAGAGGGTGAGCAGAGAACCGATAATGAACTGGATAGAAGATCCAGTAGAGAGATTTGTAGAAGAGTTACCAAATCCATTTGTAACAAGACTATTACTTTTGTATCTAAATATACTTATTGTAGACCCCTGAGTTGGATCTTGGTGCAGGGGTTGTAGTTCCTTGGGTTGGTGCCCCAAATCAGGGGTTGCTGCCCTAAATTAGAGGTTGGTGCTCCTTGGGTTGGTGCCCTAAATATTGTAATCAAAGATTCATTGTGAGGCTGGATTGGAGCAGTAGACTCCAGTAGCATTTCTCATCGAAGTTTTTCCCATCTTGGGTTTTCCTCGTATATGCTAGTGTTATGTGATGTCCCCTTTATGTGTGAGTGCATTTGTGATAGTCTCTCATCTAACCGGTATGTGTGCTTTTTGTTAGATCTGATAATCAGTATACACACATAGAATAGATAAAGGGAAAAGTTTGCAAACCACTAATTCACCCCGCTCTCAGTGATACATTATGTCTAACAATAAGTATCAGAGCCTAGGTTCCCTGTTGATAAGATTTTTCCAACTTGGGTAGATTCTGGCTTAAGGACACAGTGGTCTGTTTAGCATCAATCTTTGCTCCGGTATTTGATGGTTCAAACTATTCCATTTGGAGTTGCAGAATGAAAGTCTACTTGTCCTCCCTAGGGTTTGATGTGTGGATGTCTGTTGTAAATAGTTGCCTTAGTAAAATCAGTCCTCCCATTGATTTTGATGCATTAATGAAGGCAATACTCTATGGGTTATCAAATGATATCTCCTCACAGGTGGATAGATGTAGATCGACAAAGAGATTATGGGACAGGCTGAAGAATCTCTATGGAAATGAGCCTACTATTGTAGAACTAGTTTGTGAAGATAGGATGAGAAATGCATCTCATGTATTTGTAGATGATGAAGCAGATCTACTGCCAACCGCATCAATGATGAAGAAGGAACCTACCTCTTCATGGCTCAAGAATAATAAGATGAGAGGCACACATTTAAGACTGATCATGCAGATCACTCCTATCAGCAAGATGTGTTTGGTAGTGATAGTGAAAGTGAAGAAGAAGAGGAAGCATAAGTTGATCTTGAAGGAGAACTTGTAAATGCATTTGAAGAACTCAATAGAGTAATAAATGAATACAAGTTATTCAAGAATGCTTCTATTGTGGAGAAGAACCGGTTGATCAGATGCCAGGGAAAATCTGAGAAATGTGTCTCAGAATTAAAGACTCAACAAGAAAGCGCCAAGGAGTGTCGGTGTAGTGATCTAGCTACTGAGCTAGAGACAAAAGATAAAGAATATATGCAGCTCTTTGGAGAAATGGAGATTCTCATAAATGACCTTGAGAAGTGTCAAGATGAGCTCAAGGTAAGAATCCGGTTTGATGGCAGTAGTGATGCCTTGGAAAAAATGCTGAAAAACCAAAAGCATGCCAAGGACACTAAAGGATTAGGCAGTGGTGCTAGTGAATTCTCCACCAGCAAGAATGTCCCCCACAATGACATTTTGTTTGTCTCCTCAAATGGAGAAAACAAGGGACAAACCTTCATTGTCCAGAATACTCCCCGGAAGAAGGTAGATCTAACCACAACTAGTGAAGACATGCAAAGAAGAATGAAGACCGGTGCTGCAAGAAGAAGGAACAATGCAAATCCTAAAGGAAAAGGAAAGATGGGAGAAGACAACTTTACTAGAAGCAGGAAAATGAAAAGACAGCAAAGAAGACCTCCTACTGGTAGAGGATAAGGAAATTCTACCGCCCATAGGAAAAAGAAGAGATAAGATGGAAGAGTTGCAAAGAATGAACGACTTAGGATCTATCCCCAAAGAAGTAGAAATGGAGATACCTGACCAGTAAGGTCTCCCCATGCATGGCAAAATAAGTTTGTAAGTTATAAATCTTCCTTCTCTGGTTACTGCTTTGCATGTAATGGTTTTGGCCATAGGGAAAAAGAATGAAGAAAGGGGTCTAGAAGGAACAATCTAGGATCTCACAGTTATCATGCATATGAGAAAAATGCATCAAGGAGTAGATACATGCATAACTCCTCTCCTAATTATGCAAATAATGTTTGTTATAACTGCAATAGATCTAGCCATAGAGAGTTTGAATGCAAGAAGAAGAACTTGTAGTCATATGGAAATTGGTATAGCAACTATACTCAACATTGAAATGGATATAGAGCATATGGAAGTCAAAGACCTGCAAGGAACCAAAGGAGAAATATCCCTGCAGGATCAAGAGTTTAATTGGTTTGGATTGCCGGTCACAACAACATGACCAAAAGAAGATGGTCTAACCGGTATGTTAGAAGGTTACCCAGTCATGAGGTTGGGATGGATGTTGTGTGCTACTATAGCATTGCTTCTAGTTATGATACAGTATCCATAAATGGAAAGACCCATAAGCAAAAGAAGGTAAGACCTACTCCCAAGACTAAAAATGGGAAGAAAAATGAGAACAAACAGGTATGGAAGAAGAAACAAGAAGATGCAACCATAGACTGACACTGTGCATTCAATGCACAGGTAGTATCTCTTAATGCTTAAAGGAGATGCAGGACCTTAGGGGGAGTAGTAAATTGAACTTATCATTCACCCCCTCAGTGAAGAAGGACACATGGAAGAACAAGGTGCTATAGGTATGAAGGAAGAAAATGAGAAGATATGTGTGTGTAGTGGCTGCCTTGGCTACACACCTACATAATAGAGATGGATCATTACTACATGTATCAATAGATGGAGATTTACAATTGAAATCAGATGCAAATTGACACAAGACATGAGGAGATATAGGAAGGTGTTCCGGTAGTGATGATGGACCGATACAAGGAACCGATATGTGCAGAATGTTACCGGTATGAATGCTAACAGGTACTTGTAGGTTATGTAAGGCAATGAGGTTCGAGATCATTGCCTTAGCCCCGGTAGCATGGAATAAGGAGGCTATGTCTCAGATGGTATTGGAAAAGACCTTAATGACATATGATGGCTTGGTTGTTGTTTATGTATGCATGCATCCTTTGAGGGCTAACTGGTTTGATTCATGGCATGATAATGACACTGTATAGCATTGTGTACATCCAGGATCATGTCATAGGTTATGGTGGATATAATGGAGCTGAAAGATCATTAGTTGATAACATATGCACAACTCAACCGGTATGTGGAAATGATTGGAGTTTAGATATAGGACCTATCAGAAAATGAGGACCTGAGATGTATGACTCAGGGGGAATTCAAGTGCTTATGAAGTAGAGCCGACATGCTTGAACTTGTGAGGGTACTAACTGTGTAAACTGCAGATGATGAAAATTGTTGTAGGAATACCCAAGAGAATTTCATGTTTGAGGGTATCTACTTTCCCAATTGGTTGCATTCATAGCACAATCACATTTGATTCTAAAGATAAATTGGGATTAGACAGGGGAAGATGCAGTTTGACCGGCAGGTAAGTAGTATTCACTAACAAATCCTTCTGCAATTGAGTGCTTTAACAATTGGTATCAAATTTGCATACACAATTGGTGTCAGTTGGTGGTTGAGTTCTCCATATCAAGTGTTGTAACTTGAGAAGATGTAACAACTGGTATCATAGGAGGAGATACATATGGTAAAGAAAAAGGGGATAAAGATTTATGTCAGTTCCTGGCAGATACAAGGAGTGAAACCCTGCAGTGCCCTTTGCCATTGTTGTCAAAGGGGGAGAAAGATTTTGTAGTGTACCGCATACTACATGTGTGAGGATCTATAGATCACACAAAGGGGGAGAGAAAATATGTAGTATGTCGGATACTACATGTGTTGACATCAATGCCAAAGGGTGAGATTGTTGGCATTGTGTTGTCATTGATGTCAACTTGTATAGGATGGCTATCAGTATAAGAGATATATGTACAACACTTTCATTGATGCATACAAGATGTGATGTCTTTGATATCACCTTGTGTTGTAGATCACTTATAAGGTAAGGGAGAGAATGCCATTTAGTACAATGACCATTGGCGTCACCGGTACACAAGTTAGTGTTTGACTTGTGTGGAAGATATTAATAGGTTACCGATATAGTCTATCATTGGTAAGGAGAGGATGTCAACTGGTAAGTGATTTGTTTTCAGTAAGCAGTTGCCAATCGACAAGCTTATGACCATTGTACAAGTAGGGTGAGCAAGATGCTTGGATGTTGATTGTGATGAAGAGGCAGAATGTTACCTAAATCACATCAACATAGGAGGAGAAGGATATACAGGTCACCGGTATGTTGTGTGAATGCAAAATAATAGAACTCCCATTGGATAAAGATGCAGTCACCATGTCAAGAGATGACTGACAGTGAGTGTGCCCCAACCAGATCACATGTGCCTATTTGAAGATATGCTGCACAAATAGGGAATCCACATTGGTGCTTTTCAAGATGCAGATGACAAAGATCCACTCCCACTGGTAAGTGGAGCTTATCTCCTACTATGCAAAGTGTGCATCATAGTTTTGTGAGATAAGGAAGAATATTTAAAGGCAAGTGTTTGAAGGCTCACACCGGATCTACTGGTGAATCAAAAAGATGCCTCAAGTGCATGAAACTAGGGTTATGCACTGGACCGAGAGAGAAGACATTATGAGTTTCCGACATGGATGAAGAGTGATGGGTTTGTCATTTTGACAAACTGGTTGAGATGATGTCCGGTCTGATGATGAAGAAGGCAAGGAAGAGAAGCTGCAGATAGAGAGTGCAACCGGTTTGCAAATGTCTTAGATGTAAACAACTGAAGGTTGATGACATGGTGTCATCAAGGATGCCTACCGGTAAGTATGAGAATCGATAAGAGAGAAAAGAGGCTAAGTGATGTGCTCCTACCTGATGAAGATGAGCATGCTATGGATAGGCATGTCTAGTTACCAGTTAAGGTGCCCCACAATAGAGCAACAATGTACAGACATGATGGTTAACCGACAAGTGTAAGATATCGGCAGGGTTAAAGAACTGGTAGAAGAACCTGGTAATGGAGTTGGTCGGTGATCCCATCCATATTGACACAAATGATCCAGCAAAGGTGGATGCTAACATAGGGGCCAGATGGAGGTGAAGTGGCATGCATGCATAGGTCGGCATGTTGAGTGGGTGAAGTGTCAGGTGGTGAGGTAGATGGTGATAGGTTGACATTTATGTCAACTGCGTGATTCACAAGATGCACAACAAAGGTTTTTGGCTCGAGGTCAAATGGATAACAAAGATCCAGCATAGACTGTTTGACCAAATCGAGGCAAGTGAAGGGAACCGCAAAACCATTCTTGGTGATCGACCAAGAGATCTGCTGAAAGGTTAAAATAAGATTGCTAAAAAAAGGTGTGATCAGGAAGGCATGACAATGGCAGGATTGATTAATGAGTTACATTTCATCAATCAAGGTGATCATATCAGATGAGACTTGATAGGATTTGGTTTGCCTCGAGGATGATGAGGAAACCCTAACCACCTAAAATTTGAATTCACTTTTGGTGGGAAAACTAGTTTATAAATATGGAAGCCAAAATCGATGAAGGTTGTCGCTAGATGAGAGAGTATTGTAGCTGAAGGAGTGAAATCAGTCAAGTGCTCATCAAGAAGAAGAAGAGACTAAGTGTGAGGAAGAATAGGGTTGAAGTGTTCGACCGATATCAGTGAAGCTACTAGAAGTTAGCCATTGAGTTTGACAGAGGAGTGAACCGGCAATGGCCAAACCGATAGAGAAGAATTGCAGAAGACTACAAAAAGGCAAATAGAGAACCGGAAGAGTGAAGAACTGGTGGAGAGTAGAAGAGTAGTTGAGAGGAGTGAAGAACCAGCAGAGAGTAGAACTAGAAGAGAGAGAACTAGTAAAGAAGAAGAAAAGACTGAGCCTAAGTAGGTGCAGCAGGAGATAAGGTTGCAACAGTGAGAGGGTGAGCAAAACCAACAGTGAACTGGATAGAAGATGCGGAAGAGAGATTTGCAGAAGAGTTACAAAATCCATTGATAACAAGACTATTACTTTTGTATTTGAATATACTTATTGTAGACCACTTATTTGGACCTTGGTGCAGGGGTTGTAGGTCCTTGGGTTGGTGTCCTAAATCAGGGGTTGGTGCTCCTTGGGTTGGCTCCCTAAATCAGGGGTTGATGCCCTATATATTATAATCAGAGATTCATTGTGAGGTTGGATTGGAGCTGTAGACTCCAGCAACATTTCTCACTGAGTTTTTTGCCATCTTGGGTTTTCATCATATATGCTTGTGTTATAAGATGTCCCCTTTATGTGTGAGTGCATTTGTGATAGTCTCCCATCTAACAGGTATGTTTGCTTTCTGTTAGATCTAATAACTGGTATACGCACATAGAATAGATAAAGGGAAAAGTTTGCAAACCACTGATTCACCCCCCTCAATGGTACATTGTGTCTAACAAAGCCATCCTCTAGCACTCCGAGGCAGAAAAAGATATCCTCCCGGACACCCAAACGACATAAGGTAATTCAGTATAATTTAAATTCATTTGTTGAAATGTATTATGTTTAAACATGTATATGTAGATATTGATAATGCACTTAATTTATTTGTTCTATATATAGAAACATATGGGGTTTATGGAATTAATGAATGCACCTGATGCGATAAGGTTCAGCAAAGGGAAGAGGTGATATCTTCATATTCACTTTGGATTGCATTCTTGCTTGTTCGAAATAATTAAATCCTTTTATGTCTATATCATGTGTTCTCATTTTTCATACAGGAAATGGTGATAGTTGCATCAGATTCAACTAGGCCTCCTAAGGTTACATGAGAACTATACGAGGCTTTGGTGTGCATTTGTTGTACATATGTTACAAATATTTGTTCTATCTAGTTTTTCAACAACTTTAACTTGTATAATTTTCTATAACCTATTACAACCCCCTTCCAAACTTCCTACTGATGTTCTACCATTCCATTTCATTAGAAGTCCTACACGTATAATATGGGATCCAACATGACAAAGAGAAAAGGTATGTCTGTCTTAGATCAACTCCTTTTCACTAAGTGCACAACGGAGTTGGAACCCTCTTGTTAACTCCTTTTGGATTACTTACCATGGATATAGGAAATGATCGTAACATATTCATCTATGACTTTGTCTCCTATGACCATAGCACATCCATCTGTGGCTCCAGTATGCTTTAGTTTTTTAGTCTATTCATTTTTACTTATTATGTGTTATTTGACATATATGTTATTAATTTGTATTAATTTTGTTTTACTAGTTACAACACCCTTCAGGACTTCCACAGATCCTCAGCCTTACCCAATTGCAGAAGACAGAGATGAGGTAATCAACATTTCAACTTCAAACAATTTAGAGTTCAGAATTTAGTTATTTTGATGTTATATTGAGAAAGTATATCTGATTTGACATTTGAATTGTCCTTGTACAATCACCTGCAGAGCCACATACTGCTTCAAAGAGGCTCAATTTTGATGATCTGTCACAGTCATAGATACCGATAGAGACATATAGTTGTAGTTGTGATCATTGAAGGACCAATTTTTTTATATATTCGACATTTGTATATGTATATATCGACTTTGACAGACATGGCACATGCCACATTTTTGTAACTATTATTGATTTGGCATCTATGCCATTTTTTGATATGTACATGATTATTGTTCATTTTGATATATATGAAACTTGATATTCGATCCAATTTGTTCATTGATATATATGAAACTTAATATTCTTGAAACTTAGTTATTTGCCATTGAAATGATCAAATTTATTCATTGTGTATATGTCTTGAAATGTGATCCAATTTTTTCATTACATGTAACTCATGTGGCATATACTTTTAAACTAGGTTGCTCATATTGCGTATACCCACGTACAAAAGTACCAACACCCATAATGCTCATATTGTGTATTTTGATTGAGTGAATTTGCTTTGAGTCCTTTTGAGGATTGATGAAAGTAAGTTGCATGAGTTTGAACATTTGAATGTACAATGAAGTAATCTTTAGCTCTTTCATAATTTGCCTCACCTCTGAGTATGTCTTAGATTTCAAATTTTACTTCATGACTTCAAGTGTGAGTTTAGGAGCTTGTAGACCACATTCTTGCAAAACATCGTTAGTGTGCAAAGTACAACATATATAGTGATAAATATCATAATACATGGAAAATTCAACATGGACCCCACAACATGTAGTATGTGCATGATTAATCTTAACGTAAAATGGTTTTGTCATCTCAATAAATCTTTGACTAATTTTAATCTGAGGAAATCTTTGAAGAAACCTTTCATTAAATTGTGTTTGAGTTATATCTAAATAGTGTTTTGGATGTGTCTTGCGATTTCTAATCCTAATTCACCTTCTAACAACATCTCTTTGGTTGGGTGAAACCCTTGTGTTGTCATGCCAATATTTCTCAATTAACGTTCTTAGTGCATCAACAACAACCTTGTCCTTGCATGGGAGTGTACCCGAGAATGCCCAAAAAGAATTATTGTTAGGATCCTCGATTTTCTCTCGCCTCTCTAAGGCATAGTATAATGTGGTTCTACTTATCCTTAATGACTTGCTTGTTTTTCTTATTAAACGCGATTTTTTCATTTCCTTTCCCATTATGGTTGATGTGAGGACATGACGAGTAACATTAGCATCTTTAGTGTGTGATTTCAAACAAATGGCTTGGTATGCATTAAAAATATTTTTCACAATGGTTCTTTCACTATTATTTTCGGATGTTCTTAACCCTGAAATTTTCATTGTCTCTCTAAATTTTAGATTTTTAATCATTTCAACAACTAATTGGTATCTTCCACTTTGATTTAAGTTTTCAAAATATTTATTCCAAATTCTTCTAACCGTTCTCCTACAAGTTCATTCAGAAATTTTATCATGCATTGGCTTCACAATATTTTCTTCAATGTCTATTAGGAACTTTGGTTTTCTATGAATTATTCTAAGAGGTGTTAAGATTGGTGCATGCTCTTTGTTTTCATTAGGTACATTATGTGCATTGATCACATCAAATTCAAATGGTTTATCTTCTTCAATTTCATTAACATGTGCATTCACCGAATCATTTTCAAATGGTGCATTCATCATATGCATTTGAATTTGTGTATGTTGATGATTTTGATTTGGTGCATTCATCATATCAATTTCAATTACTGAATATTCATCACTTTCATTAGGTGCATTAGATGGCGTACCTTCACGTAATCTCCCCATACGCTCCCTTTGTCTTTCCTTTGTTGCCTCTCTTTGTTCATTCGTTCCTCTCTTGTTCTTTCCCATTGTCCTACACATAACATCATGATGACACATAAAATCATGATGACAATCCACAATCAATTAGCAAAAAAACAACAAATGATCATCATTTTGTTATAATCTAAAGTAACACTAATAAAATAACTTTAAAAAAAATCAAAATACAAGACAAATAAATCATGATAAAAGCAAAAAAACAATAAATGATCATCATTTTGTTATGATCTAAATTAACAATGATAAGATGACTTAAAAAAAATCCAATATATGAGACAAATCAATCATTTCAAAGAAAAAGTGACAAAAAAATATGAAAACCTGACTGTTACTGTCCCAGAAAATCATGTGCAAAAGAAGTGGGGCCTTCAAACAACTCACAATGTTGGTTTTTAGGCCATTGTATGAGTTATGGAAACCTAATGTGAACGTTCACAATTTCTCATAACCCATACGAGTTATGTAGAACTAGAAGTTTTGGCCTTAGTTCTACATAGCTCGTACGGGTTATGTAGAACTAGGAACCAAATAGGAAGTGGGGAAAGAGATACAGAGAGAGAGAGGGTGAAAATAGTATTAAGAGGAGAGAGAGAGAGAGAGAGAGAGAGAGAGAGAGAGAGAGAGAGAGAGAGAGAGAGAGAGAGAGAGAGAGATGAATAATAATCTATGTAGAGAGAGGAGTGAGTGCATACAATAAAGAGATAGAGAAATAGATTAGGAGAGATGGATTGAATGGGAGAGAGATACAAATAATGAGATATGGATAGAGAGGGAGAGAGAAGGTAACATAGATAAGTAATATAGATAGAGAGATAAAGGTGGAGATATAGAGATAAAAATGGGGAGGGAGAAATAAGGAGTGTGTGTGTGTGTGTGTGTGTGTGTGTGTGTGTGAGAGAGAGAGAGAGAGAGAGAGAGAGAGAGAGAGAGAGAGAGAGAGAGAGAGAGTAGGGGATAGGAAGAGAGAGAGAGTGATAGGGGGAGGGAGGGAAATTGGGAAAAGGGGAGGGGGAGAGAGGGAGATTGGAGAGAGAGAGAGAGAGAGAGAGAGAGAGAGAGTAGGGGGAGAGGAGGTAAGAGAGAGAATAAGATAAGGAGTGGGGGAGGGAGAGAGAGAGGGGGAGATGGAGAGGAGATTGGGAGAGGGGGAGAGGAGATGGGGAGAATATGATAAAGAGAGGGAGAGAGAGAGAGAGATGGAGAGAGAGAGAGAGAATAGGAGATAGGAAGAGGGAGAGAATAGCATAAGGAGAGGGAGGGGAGGGAGATTGGGAAAAGGAGAGGGGGAGAGAGGGAGATTGGAGAGAGAGGGAGATTGGAGAGAGAGAGAGAGAGAGAGAGAGAGAGAGAGAGAGAGAGTAGGGGGAGAGGGGGTAAGAGATAGAATAGAAGATTGGAAGATAGGGAGAGAATAGGATAAGGAGAGGGGGAGGGAGAGAGAGGGGGAGAGGGAGAGGAGATGGGGAGAATATGATAAAGAGAGAGAGAGAGAGAGAGTAGGATCAAGAGGGGGAGGGAGGGAGATTGGTAAAAGGAGAGGGGGAGAGGGAGATTGGGAAAAGGAGAGAGAGAGTAGGAAGAGGGAGAGAGGAAGAGAATAGGATAAGGAGAGGGGGAGGGAGAGAGAGGGGGAGAGGGAGGAGATTGGGAGAGAGGGAGAGGGAGGGCGGAGATGGGGAGAATATGATAAAGAGAGGGAGAGGGAGAGAGAGAGAGAGAGAGAGAGAGAGAGAGAGAGAGAGAGAGAGAGAGAGAGAGAGAGAGAGAGTGAGATTAGAGAGAGAGATAGTAGGGGGTAAGAGAGTGAATAGGAGATAGGAAGAGATGGAGAGAATAGGATAAGGAGAGGGGGAGGGAGAGAAAGGGGGAGAGGGAGAGGAGAGAGGGAGAGAGGGAGAGGGAGGGCAGAGAAGGGGAGAATATGATAACGAGAGGGAGAGAGAGAGAGAGAATAGGAGGGAGAGAGAGAGAGAGAGAGAGTATGAAAAGGAGAGGGGGAGGGGGAGAGAGAGAATAGGATAAGATAACAAGGGGGGGGAGAGGGTGAGAATAGGATAGGATAGAGAGAGAGAGAGAGAATGGGATAGGGAGAGAGTAGGAGAAGGAGGAGAGGGTGGGAGACATGAGGTAGAGAGAGAACAAAAAGGAGAAAAGGGTGAGAGACTCGACAAAGAGAGAAGTGTGAGGGGGAGAGAGATGAGATAGAACTCAAGGAGGATAATTAGGGCTCAGAATAGATAGAGACAGTGATGGGGGAAGGAAGATGTGAGAGAGAGAGAGGAAAAGAAGAGATACATGCATCTACACACACACACACACACACACACACACACATATATAACTAACTATAGATATGCATATATACATACATAAACACATATTATTTATGTATGTCTATACATATGTGTAGTAAATGCTAAGTTTACAAGAATACATTATTATGTCTTCATAACCCATACGGGTTTTGTGAAACATAAAATAATGGTTTTAGTTCTACATAACCCGTACAGGTTTTGTGAAACACAAAATAATAGTTTTAGTTCTACATAACCCGTACGGGTTATGTAGAACTGCGAATAGAACTTCTTTTCTTTCAAAAATCATGCGAGTTTTGGCTTGGTAAGAGGGTTGGAAAATGACCCTAAGGCTTGCAATCCCATTCCCCCCCCTCCCCATTTTTGTCCATTTACACGTTTTTTCATCTTCCAACATGATTTCTCAACTTCGTCGTCATCAGGTTTACAAATGATCAAGTGGGTATCTCTAAAATTACCACCATAATCTCACATGTCTTCTCAGTTTTCTGGCCATATAATTTTTTCTATTTTTGGACAACATTAGCATAGTAAACTTTAATTTTCTTTACCAGTGGCTTGACAGTCCTCACAAACATGTCTGCCATTTTTTTAATAACTTTTGATATACTTGACCAAATTCAAAATAAATTACACATTATTGTTCTACACTAGATTCTATACACTTTTAAAAAAACAAGTTTGCATTTTTTTATTATTTTTGATGCAAGTTATGCCCAGTGCACGAACAGGTACCAAATTTTCAGAATGCGGTCACTTCAAAAAATCATAAAAAAAAATACTCAACGAAAAATTACAAAAAAATACACAACTTCTAGATCTCACTCTTGCCTATCATCCTGCCAAAGGGTTTTCAAAATACTAAATCTAACTATATATTGTGTGCAGCGCACGAAAACAACTATGTTATGTTTTTCTGGAAAAATCGGAAATGGTTTTTTGTGTGTGATAGGTTTGACCCTCTTAATCTTATCCAATCTTAAAGAACTTTAGTAGTTTAGAAACTAGATTTGGAGTACTACAATTCTTATTATTTTCTTAACTCCTACTTTTGAGTGCCTAACCTTCAAATATCTCTTTGAAGTTCAGGTTTCCTCTTTTTAGAAAAGGAAAAAAAAAGTGGCCACTTCTACCCCCTTTTTGTTCACCATCTTGGTGCACTTACCATGTACTCAAACTAGACCATAAACTTGAAATATTAATTAATTTTATTTATTTAATAACTTTTTTGTTTTTACGTTTTTTGAAAAAAAAATATATACGTCATCAATCTACACATAATTATTTTCAATTTAAAAATAAAAAAATGATAAGTTTAGGTCAAATTATGTTGGTTGTACGCGATGAGTTTTTAAAACGACAATTAGGGTCAATAAAAAATTAATAAAAAAAATATTAAAAAAAATTACACAAAAATATCTTGATCGATCTTTAGTGTATTAGAGATCATTTCCCAGGAGGGTTTGAAAAAAAAAATTATTTGTGTCAAAAAATGGTGGTCGTACACGTACATGGTATGGTACTGAAACAGGTATTTTTAAAAAGTGGTTTTTAGAAATCCATTATGAAAGTCAATTTATATTATCTGGGTATTAAAATAAATTACGTGTTTGGAAAGTAGATTATGAGTGCTACATTTCATATTACTAAAATTTTTCAAGATTCAATCTCTAAGTGCTTCAAATTTTTAGGTCAAATGTGGCAAAATCAGAAAAATCAGGGAAAACGCTTCCACTTTTTGACCAAAAAGTAGACTCTTCTTCTTGCACTAGCCCTATAAGGTTGCATAGGTGATGGAAGGACTATATGTTGAATGTGAAGGAAGAAGATTTTGTACAAATTTGAATTGAGTATGTGAGTAAATTAGAAGAGCCAATAGAGAATACAAAACATTGCAAACCACAATTAAGTTTTATGTGGAATGTGTGCAGATTAGAGTTTGCATAGTTTGTTTTCATTATAAGGCAAATAAGAGAAGGCCATTGACGTCCAATAAATGTTTTAACTATTTTTTTGTAGATTAGATGAATAATATTATTCTTGTTTTGTAGAGAGTCTTTGTGTGTGCTTTATTGTTTTGTCTTTGAGTTTGAGTTTGTAAGCGTGTTTCATATTGGTCAAGTTGTATGTTGTAGTAAAAACCAAGCAAATGTGGCTCTCTCTTCTGTAGAAGCAAACTATATTACAAAACCAACAAGAAATTGTCAAACCATGTGGATTTGAAAGGTATTAGAGGATCTACATATAATTCAAGAACATGGTACTACAATTTATTGTGATAACAATAACACTATCACAATGATAAAAAATCTAGCATTCCATGCTAGATCAAACATCATCTTATTCATGTTTTGGTTTTAAGATAGTGAAGTGGAATTACAATTTTTCCCTGCATTTGAACAAGTTGCATATATCTTTACCAAAGCTTTTCCTATCTCCAATTTTATTGCTTTGTGAAACCAATTGAGACTCATCCCCGTTGCTTGTTTAGGGGGGATTGAAGACATGCGCATGATCAACATTGAAGATCAACGACAATGTCACTATTTTCTTCAATCTCATGCCATGCAATTCTCTTATTTGTTCCTCTTCTTTCTTTGCATATTAATAAATTGCATGTAAATGCAATATTTTTTAGTTTATTTTCTATATTTAGATTATTGTTGTAGTTTAGTTTGGTTTGATGTTTTTCCCTAATAATAAAGCTCAACATTTTTTTCTTTGAGCCATGTAAGAGTGTGTCGATGCACTCCTTTTCATATAGTTTGTTACATTAATAGTAGTTTTCATTAATTTATTTTTAGCTTTTTAGATCACTACCTTGAAGTGCCACTAAATAACTTATTAATATATGTTTTTGTAGGAATTATCTTGTAATTTCTACAACCTACCAAAAATAAATGCACCACTTGGAAGTATTTGTTAAATAAGATAAATAATTGTATGAAATAAAATTCTAGAAACTTTTGTATCCTTTTGAAGACCTCTATATAAGAGGGGCAAATGTAAAACATTTTGCATACAAGTTAAACATCGTATACCATTCTCTATTTTTTGTCTTTGCCTCTGCCCACTTACATAGTGGTATCGGAGCTAGGTGAGAGGAGTAGACTGTTAGAAGTGTTCATAGCTGACTAAGGAAGAAAGGGGCATCCATGAGGAAAATCACTGAAATTAAATAGAAGTCAAAGGTAAATATCGACAGAAAATAAAAGTGAAGTTGTTGCTAGAAAGGAGATCTATAGATAGCAAAAATTTGATAGGAAATTGAAGAAATGTTTGGAAGAATTAAGGGGGTTGTAAAAGAAGAAGCTGCAGAAGTCAAGGCTTGGAGGAGACAAGACAACTTAGTGCTAGGAATTACTACAGTTAATAAATTACTTAACATTGTCTCAGGTAATTCAACTGATTGGAAAAATGAAGATTGTGGAAAATAAAAATCAATAGCTAATGTTGTGAAATGAGAAGCCATGTCTGCTAGTCAAGAATATGAATGTGTAGGGCATCGAAGAAATGAAAGAAGATTACATATTTCCATAAAGAAGGCATCAAGGTAGAAGATATACTATAGATAGTATTACTAATATAAAATTGTTGTAACAGACAAAAAGAGGCTCCTAGAGTTAATTGTAGCTCCAAAATAATGGCATCCATTTTTCATGGGGAAGAACTATGACAATTGGGCTATAAAAATGAAAACATTATTTCGATCTCAGATCTATTAGATATAGTAGAAAAGAAGATTAACTCAAAGAGAACAGGAAAAAGGATGGAAGGGCTTTGCAATTATTTCAATTAGAAATGGATGAATTAATTTTTGAGAGATTTAAAAATGCAACTTTAGTCAAAAAGGCATAGGAAATAAACTACATATCAGGGAATAACTAAAGTTAAAGTAGGAAAATTGCAAACACTTAGAAGGGATTTTGAAAATCTTCAAATGAAAGACTCTGATTCAGTAGATCAATTTTAAGCTCAAGTTATGAACTTTGTTAGTCAAATTAGATTAAATGGTGATAAATTAACAAATAGGAAAGTTGTGAAAAAAAATTCTTAGAAGTTTACCAAGCAAATTTGATAGTATAGTGGTTGCCATTGAAGAAACTAAGGATCTATCAAAATTGTCCATAGATGAATTGTTTGGATCATTATTATCACATAAATATAGGTTGAATAGAAATAACAATACTTCATTGGAGAATACATTCAAGTCACAAATTACATTTGGCAAAAGCAGAGGAAGAGGTAGAAACAATTTTCAAAGAGAAGAGAGAAGAAGTCATGATCTAGGAGAAAGGAGAGGTCAAATTTTCAATTCTAGAGGACACAATAATAATTAGCCATCACAAAGGTATGATAAGTCTAATACCCAATGCTACCAATAAAAAAAATATGGAGATATTACAAATGAATGTTAAAAGAGACAGGAAGATATAGGAAAACAAAATGAAAACTTTTCTAAAAGTAGTTTAGGGACTTTGTTTATTACATGTCATGTAACTCAAGACAGTCCCAGTGATTTTTGGTTTCTAGGCAATGGTTGTAGTAATCATATGACAGGAAATAGAGACTTATTTGAAAGCTTGGATACTTCAATTAAAATATAAGTAAAATTGGACAATGATAATATAGTACAAGCCATGGGAAAAGGTGTAATCAAATTGATAACAAACCTTGGTAAGAGGACCATTTGTGATGTTTATTTCGTATATGGTTTGAAACACAATCTCATAAGTGTGGGTCACCTTATACAAAAGGGTTATAGAGTCATTTTTTAGAATAATTTGTGCAGTATAGTTGATATATATCCAGTGTACCACCGACGTTGGGGACGGGGGGACGCGGGGACGGGTTTTTGGGATGGGGGGACCAAGGGCCTAAGTTTGGGGACGGTGGGGGGTGGGGGTGGTGGTGGTGCTAATATAGTTATACATATCAATATAGTACTTGAAAAACTAGTTTTAAAAAGATGTATGACAGTATAATAGTATAAGATTTACATTTCAAATGAAACTATAAGAAATTTGAAATACTAAATCTAAATACCAATATTTCTTCAATGCTAATTATGTTGTTATATGGAGCCTAATCAGACTCGGAGGTTAATTTTCCCCTACTTCCATCAGTGTGGTTTCTCCCTATATTTTTCAACGGAGGTTTGGGGGCAATGCCCCCAAGTTGGGGTCAAGGGTTAATTTTTAAAAAAAATAAAAAATTTTAATTTTAAACTTTGCATATACGTGGGGGCGATGGGAGATGTTTGGGTGTCTCCCCATCCCTCAAGAGACGTCTGCATGTCTCTCGAAGGACAGGGAGACGCCCAGACATCTCCTTGGGAAATAGGGAGACACGGAGACATCTCCCCATCTTCTTCGGCGCTTGGGTCGCGAAGGCGGGACAACGGGGGACGTCACGTCCCCGTCCCCCCAGCGCTTGGGTGGCGGTTGCAGGACGGTGGGGGATGTTGTGTCCCTGTCCCCCCGTCTCCGAGACGCGGCCAAAAAGGGGGGGACGCGTCCCCATGGAACATTGTATATATCCTAGTAACATGATAATTGCAAAAACAAAAACATCATAATTGCAAAAGTCAAAATGACAAATAATAAAATGTTTCCACTTCAAATGGAGAGTAAAAGAGTTGAAAAAAATTGAAGCTAATTTCAAAGCAACATGTCTAGATCAATCATGGATATGGAATTTAATGAAGTGAGTGTGTTTATTACAAAGAAATAAAATGGTGAAAGGATTAACCCTAATTAAAGAGCCACTTAATTCATGTGAAAGTTGTATTTTGGCTAAACAACATAGAGAAAAATTTCCACAAGGAATGTCATATAGACAATGATAACTTTAAGAAACCCCCTCTCAAAAAATTGTATAAAATCTTGGCGAATATTTAATTTTTCTTAAAAATAATAATTATTTTAATTGGCAAATCTTTTTTTTTTTTTAAAGAAAAATATTAATTTTATTGGCGAAATTTTATATCAATTTTTTGGGTAGAAAATATTGGCAAATCTTGGAAAATAGTAAGAGTATGCATTAATGACTATTGCAAATCTTTTCATTTAAAAAAATAGTTTTTTATAGAAAAGTAAAGGTTCGAAGGTGCAAATCATTAATAAGTTTAATGGGTAGAATCTACTTTACTTAGTTTTTACCATTAACATAAAATAATTTGATAGCCCTCTTTGTATTTTGTGAGATAAAATTTACCAACAATTTATGATACTCATGGGGCCAAAAATTGCTTTTAGACAATTGATTTTCATTGAAGCCATTTCAACTTGTAGGTACAATTTACCTCATAGAATACAATAAAGGTCATTAGATCATATTTTAAATCAATGGTGGCAACTAAAGATTTTTTATATAATCCTGAAGTAACTAATAATTATGATATATTATTGGTGAATTAATTTAGATTTCTACAATAATTTATAAAATGTTGGCGCATATGATCCAATCATGTATCGAATATTGTGGCAAATCTTTGAGTTAAAAAAACTAAAAAAATAAATTCTTTGGCGATTTAAATAACACTAAAATAAAAATTGTAAAAATGTGGTGATTATGGTCACCTCAAATTCTGAACATATTAGCCAAATCTTGATTCCCAAATTTCAAAAAATAGCCAATTAGCGAATATTAGCCACTAAAATTTTCGCTACATATAGAGCATTCACACCCTTAGAACTTGGGCATACAGATATATGCGGTCCAATGCAAACACCATCATTCAGGGGGAGCATTTACTTTCTAACATTCATTGATAACTTTAGTAGGAAGACTTGTGTTTAATTTCTTAAGAATAAAATCGAAGCATTGGTTGAAAAACAAAGTGGCCTATCCATCAAGGTATTGAGATCCGATAGAGGAGGAGAATATAAATCAAATGAGTTCTTGGATTACAGCATGAACCATGGAATAAAGTAGTTCACTACAATCTATATGCCTTAGCAGAATGGTCTCACGGAAAGGAAAAATAGGACAATAATGGAGATCGAAAGAAGCATGTTGAAAGAAAATAATTTAGATAATGAATATTGGGCCGAAGTAGTAGCTTGTGTAGTCTACATCTTGAATAGGTGTCCAACAAAAAATGTGAAAGACAAAGTTCCACAAGCAGTATGGAGTAGTAAGTATCATAGCATATCTCATTTCAGAATATTTGGATGTTTTGCACTTGCACATGTGCCAAAAGAAACAAGAGGCAAGTTGGATGGTAATGGGGAGAAATGCATCTTTATTGGTTATTGTGAGCTATCTAAAACTTAAAGGTAGCTTAATCCTATCACTAAGAAAGTCATTATTGGTCAAGATGTTGTATTCAAAGAAGCTTGGGATGGAAGTATAGACAAAACAATTTCAACAACTCATAATAAAGTAGAAGATAAATATCAAGGGGGACAAGGAGATCAATCAAGTTTGCAAGAGGGTACTTCATCATTGAGAAGTTCAGACAATGCACAAAGAGAATCATCAAGTCATTCCTCTTTGAATTCACAAGTAATGATTCTAATCCTACACTTGCATCATTGAAATTAGGTAATAGATGAAAGAAAACTAAAAGTTTACAAGAAATTTATGACCAAGGAGATAGAATAGATTTGCAATCAAACTTTTCTTTATTTGCTCATGATCCTACATATTTGGAGGATTCAATTAAAGAACATTGAGTTAATCCAATGAATAAAAAAATGAAGTCTAAAAAAAAGAATGACACGTGGAAGTTAGTAGATTTGCCTAAGGGAAAAGAATGCATAGGAGTGAAATGGATTTAAAAGACTAAATTTAATGCAAATGGAGATGTAGAAAAATACAAGGCAAGGTTAGTAGCCAAGGGATTTGCACAACAATATGGGGTTGATTACAATGACACATTTGTGCCTGTAACAAGAATTGATACTATTAGAACGGTATTAGCCATTGTAGCACGAAACAATCAGAGGATCTTTCAAATGGATATCAAATCAACATTCCTAAATGGTTTTCTAGAAGAATAATTTTATCTGCAACAGTCACCAGGGTATGAAGTACGAGGATATGAAGACAAGGTATACAAGTTGAAAAAGGCACTCTCTGAGTTAAAGCAAGCACCAACAGCATGGTATAGCAGAATAGATTCATATCTGATGAGTAATGGATTTAGCAAAAGTAGCAACGAGCCTACACTATACAAGAAGGTCAGCAAGAAATGTCAGATTCTAATTGTTTGTTTATATGTGTGATGATTTGATCTTTACTAGAAATTTATCTATAGATGTGTTTAAATCAGTAGTGAAAAAGGAATTTGAGGTGATAGATTTAGATTTAATGAGATATTTCCTTGGAATTGAAGTAATGCAAAGTGATAAAAGAATAATGCAAAGTGATAAAAGAATTTTCATTTGTTAGAGTAAATATGCAAAAGATGTATTGGACAGATTTAGGATGATAAATTGCAATCCAACATTTACACCTGGAGCAACAAAAACAAAATTCGGCAGAGAAGATAAAGGCTTTAATTTTGATACAACTATATTTAGAAAACTTGTTGGAAGTTTGATGTATCTCATTACAACAAGGCCAGATATTATGTACGGAGTTAGTTTGATATCTAAATTCATGGGCTTGCCAAAGAATTCACATTAGCAAGCCGGAAAGAGAATATTGAGGTACATTGCAAGGACTATGGATTATGGGATATTGTATTCCACAATAGATGATTTTAAGTTGATTGGATATACAGATAGTGACTTTGTAGGGAATATAGATGATCAAAAAAGTGCATTTGGATATGCATTTCATTTTGGAACGGGAATTGTGGCATGGGCATCAAAGAAACAACCTATAGTGAAAATCTCATCTGCAGAAGCAAAATTCATAGCAAGTACATCAACATGTCAAGCAGTGT
Organism: Cryptomeria japonica; assembly: GCF_030272615.1. Taxonomy (NCBI): domain Eukaryota; kingdom Viridiplantae; phylum Streptophyta; class Pinopsida; order Cupressales; family Cupressaceae; genus Cryptomeria; species Cryptomeria japonica. The sequence continues at coordinate 713,951,346 of NC_081411.1, read as the reverse complement.
GGATGCGAAAAGTTTTGATTTATTTAATACATGATCAAAAGCAACCAACAACAATCTATTGTGAGAATAAGTTTGCTATTGCATTATTGAAGAATATTGTTTTTCATAAAAGGAGCAAATATATCGATACTAGACATCACTTTAATCGAGAATTAGTAAAAGATGGATAAATCAATCTAGAACATTGTAGATCCAAAGAACAATTGACAGACATATTCAAAAAGGAAATTTGAATATTTAAAAGACAAATTGAACATTATAAATATTGATGTAATTAGTGATAGAAATTAAGAGAGAGTGCAGGAATTATCTGGGAATTTCTATTACCCACCAGAAATATTTGCAACATCTGGAAGTATCCAGAAAATAAGATAAATAATTGTGTATGAAAGACAATTCCAGAAACTTCTCAATCCTTCTGAAGACATCTATAAAAGAGGGGCATTTTGCATACAAGTTAGCAAAAGTTTTTATTTGTGCAGCAGCACATCGTATACCATTCTCTGTTTTTTGTTTTTGTTTTTTGTTTTTGCCTCTGCCCACTTACAGCTTTAAGGTACGCAATTTTCAGAGATATAATTGTCCTTCGTTACTTTGATTGACCGCTGTTTTTTGACAAAACATCTTATTTTTCAGTTGTGTTTTATTAAATTTCTCCTAGTATGGTGTAAGAGCTTCAGAATCTTATCCTTCAGGAATAAATAAACAATCTACCACAGAAAACCCAAAATCGAGTCAATTACTCAGTACGATTCAATTGAATTTCAGAATTAGTCAGCAAGCTAATAGGCAAGTATTCTTATTTCTGTCGAAGCATCCTGGTCCTTCAATCTTTCCTCAATTGAGAGCACTTACTAGAATTGTCTATGGTACTTCTCTGCAAGATCAGGATATTTCGCGAGTTGTTAATTACAACTTTGACTTGTGAATTCGCTAAAAAGGTGAAGAGCTTCATTTGGACAGTGGCTCAAAGCGAAGATTTTCGAGTCCCATGAATGAATCTTCTCTTGCAACTCCCAAACTTTTTCCTGATCAACTCCGTTAGTGCCTAAGGGTTTTCCAATATTGGCAAGATACTAAACCATAGACAACTATTAGGATACCAAAATAACGAAATTAGGCTTTTCTGGTAGGGCTCCTAAAGCTAATTACATCTATATACAACTGGAAATAAAAGAAACATACTGAATGATTGTCGGTGGTTCACAGAATAATTATTCAACAGCGACAAGAACACGAATTCTTCCAGTGGGATTTCGTCTGGAACACTTCTGCATCAAAGTTCCCTGCCTTGAAAGGAGTTTCATGATGCAAAACACAATTAAATGTTTCTCTCTTCCATCGCCAGGCATGATGAAATTCACATTAAAGAAATAAGTATTGATATTTTAGAGTTACTTTCTAAAAATTCTGCAAGATGTCTATTATGACATGAGAAGCAGGTACTAATGTTATGTGTGAAACAGATCTTCAATCACTACATAATTTTTTCGGTATACGAGTTTTTACAGATCGACGCAATAATAGCTTTTTGAAATGGCAAGTTGTAGGTACTCCAATTAATTAGTAAATCCAACAATCATGTGTGCAAGTAGTAAAACGTTGCTTTAGAACTTCATAATTGTTTGAATATCAATTTAAACTTTGCCCAAATGATGCGTTGGGCATCCCTGTAAAATCAAAAAATAAACAATTAGGAAATAGAAAATCACGAAATAGCCATGGCGGCAAACCCTGAGCAGAGTCTTAACAAAAGATGGAAGGTACCATCCAATGTTACTTAAGGAATGACAACTGTTATTGGTTTGAAAAACTCTCAAACTGGTTATTATTGTTAACAGTTATCAATACAAGAAAAGTTGTGTTCATGCCATCCATATGATAAAGAACAAAGGATTAAACCTTAGAACAAAGATTCAACAAAAAGTAACGCAGAGCCTTACTCAAAGGTAGTCACAATTGTACGAAACAGAGCAATCCTATCCAATGTTACCTCAGGAATGAAATATATGGCGTACATGAGATCAAAAAATTGTGATCGATACGAGAGAAGACCTCAGCCACACTTGTTGAGTTAGAAATCATTCAAACAGCCCTCTGCACCTTTTAGCAAGATTGGCTCTAGGAACCATGGTAGGGGGCTGATTTTGGTGCCACCTGAACCGAGGACACCAGTCGGCATTCATACCCTCAGTCACAACTCTTTTGGACATGAGCCAGCAGACCATGTACTTTCCATGGCGGGTGTTACAACTCTATATGAAACAATAAAAAACCTACACATAAACATATATATTCTTATGTTGAAATGCACGAAACAGGAAAGGCATTACTGACCTGGGAAACAAGCCTACTAAGGTTAGTGTAAATGGGGCACTCAATTTCATGAGTGGCTTCGCTAACAGAGCAACGAAATCACTGTGAGCTAACAGCGAGTGAATTGAGGGCAAGCTGTTGGAGGTTTCAACCATGGAAGCGGAGACCTGAGAATGGGTAAACTGTGAAACCCAACTTGGGTTTCTTTCCGTAGTTCACAGAAATCCTCTTCAAGACCAGAAATAGAAACCCCGATCCGATTCCGCCTCCTACTGCGTGTAATAAATTAAATTCCTGTAAACCCGTGGAGCTGTCCACTGTTCCTTCCGGTTTCGATCCAGACACAGATCCACTATCTCCTTACCTACTGAAGGTCAAAAAGCCAAAACAAAATTAAAAAAAAATCGTCAATTACAGACTAGGGTTTCAATTGATAATGACAGAAAATATAATGTTGGCAAGGTAATTTGCGAAGGATCGCTCAGTATTATAGTGGCCGCGGGTGAAGTAGTTGGCGGCGTCCCGGATCGAACATCGTCGATGAAAATTGGTTCCACATCCAATAACACAGCACGGCGAACATACATACCCAAGCCTGTCTAAATGAAAAAAGTATTGAAAGCCGCCCACCAGAACTTGTCGTTTGGCACCTGACCAGGATGATCAGCACAAGTGCACCCGCAAAACATCCCTCAAAATTGTTGAACAAACACCAAGAAAACAGAAAAGTGAAAATATAAATCGCAGAAATAAAGCCCGAAACCTCTGTGCCTGAAACCCTAAGGCTAAGGGCTTAAACCACAACAACCTAGGGCATACAGCCTGAAATCGAAATTTAAAGAGACGTCGATCCGGCAATAAATTAAAAAATCGTCCATACCCATGTGCCTTCGTCCAGAGCATTAGCTCCTAACTCCTCGAATACCTAGACTCCACCGATGGTCACTGAAGAAATACCTCCGAAAAGCCCACGACCGCAAAAATAGAAATTAGCAGTCCTTGTAGCAAGGAAGGAATCCACGTGGTCGTGACACGTCCCCACCGCTGTCTGTTCAAGACACCACCTCGTACCCGAGGCCTTCTTTGCCCCAAATTTTGGGACACCCACCACAATGGATAACCATTGTCTATCCAGCATTCACATTTACGATTTGATTGTGTTTTTAAATAATTAAAACTTAAAATACAAAAAGTTTTTTATTTTTCAATTAATTATTAAATACAGTCAATAGTAAATTTTGGTTACTGGATAGACGTTGAATGAATAAACATCAATAAAAACAAACTTGACAGAGAGGACCCGTCAAATTCAACCCATATTAACCTAGAGGTCAAAACTTGTTTGTAGGATTTATCCTAGATCTTGTTTTTTAATTCCCCCTGCAATAAAAATATAACTTAGAAAGAGGCTGGACAATGTTTGAATTATAAAAAAAATTTATAAGTCAATCATAAAAGAATAAAACTATAATTTAGAAAGAGGTTAGATTATGTTTGAATTATTAAAAAATTAACTAGAACTTTTTTACTCATCATTTGTTAAGTTATTTCATGTATCTTTCAGTCAACTTAATCAAATGTAATTCATAATAAAAATTAATAAATTTATAAAAGTTAATATTAGATTAATTGTATAATTTATATATAGAAAATCAAATAAGAATGGAAAGTTTCTGAAATTAAAGATTAAAATCAATCATAAGTACCATAATATATAGTAGATATGAAAAAACTAAAAAACTTTGAGATTAAAGATTAAGATCAACCGTAAATATAGCAATACATACCAGATATGAGAGAATGGAGAGTCTTATAGAATTAAAGATTAAAATCAAGCCTAAGTACAGCAATATCCTACCCCTGTACCACATAAATCCATCGAATTTTTTTAATATTAGATTAATTATAAATTTAAATAAAAACTACAACACACAAATAAGTGTCATTAGAATTCGTAAAATAAAAAGTCAGAAAGATTTCTTACAACCTCACCATCTCTAAAAATGGAGGAATTCACAAAATCAAAATCTGCTTTTATTCAGTACTAACAAAATAAGCAAATTTAGTCCTGGGCTTGCACTTGTCAGACAGCATCTGCAACTACAGGGGCTGGAGGAGCAGTTTCCATTGTGAGGCTACGACTAAGAGGAATGATGATGGCGCTAAATACGAACAGAATAACAACAGTAGCCTTGGAGATCGGCCACAATTTGGTGACCATAATTGCAAGGTAGCTGCAACCGGACAACAGAAGCGCGAGGCCACCTAGTATTTTGACCACTGCAGAATTTAAGCCCGTCTTCAGTAACCATGACATGAATAGAAATAGAGCGATAAAAGAACTCGTTGCTGAAAGCAGGGCGACGGCTGGAGACGTGACCTCAATAAAGGCCAGCAAGGTAAAATTTATAGGAATAAGAACTGAAACTGAAATCATTATTATTTCTTTTTCTTCAAAACCAGATACCCTTTGCATCTTCTCTCGACTGTCGTTCGTCGGCAGCTACTTTTCACTAAACAATGCGGATTTCTTTTCTCATATGTTTTCCCTACTAATGCCTTCATTTTATAGTGCAACATCGGCTGCCTTCCTCTGTCCTTAGTCAACAATGTGGGACCCAGCTTGCATCTAGTGTCATAGATGATTACAACATATGTCGCTAGAAGTAAGACCAAAAGAAGATGATTACAACGTATGTAGTGAGAAGTAAGACCAAAAGAAGCTTGGGAGGAAAGAGTGCATTTTTCACACTTCAAAGAAAGTTGAAACAGAAAAACACAAGTAAACACTTCATACACGAAGAGTTTAATAGAAATATTAAAATATTAAAATATAGTAATATCTTAATAGTAATATAATATTGATTACAATATCATAATATAATAATAAATTAATATTAATTATAATATAATAATAATACTTTATTTTTTACTTAAATATGTTTAATGTATAATTAAGCTAAGAATAAAATAATGCTAAAATATAACATAACAATATATTATATTAATAAAATATAATAATATATAATGTTAAAAAAAATTGATATATTATATACTAATATAATTATGCATAATAATAATATTATAATATTAATATATATTATAATTATTGTATAATATTTTAGTTAGTAATTCATTTATATCTTCCCAAATCAAAAGTTGGAATTTTCAATGTTTATAACTAATTTTTCGTCCATATCGCCTCAAAAGTGATAAGTCAATTAGATTGAAGTAAAATAATTTTTCAATTTGTTTTTGTTAAAAACATAGCATTTAAATTTTGCTAAGGTTAAAAAAAAGTAATATGAAAGAAATCTTGATATTCACTTGGTTAAATATATGATTTTTAATAACAAGTTAAAAACAACATTTGTTATAATTATATGACAGAACTTAAATTCTAAATACAATTATAGAGCCATCCAATTTAGTCACTAGACATCCCAAAATACAGTCATACAGCAATCAAATTTAACATGTTGATACCTCCACATTTCTCTGCCATGCTACTCCTTGGCACTGGCTATGCAGCAGACAAAATGGCCCGCGCATGCCATGCCTTCTCCATGGACGCCCCCATGCCATGCCTGCACCGCCTTCCCTCCTGCTGTGCGAACGTACATCCACTGCAGGAACTGCCAATCACTGTCCAATCAAACCATACACGTCGGCCACGATCAACCCATTAGCACGCCAATAGTTGTGTTTTTGGATTATTTTATTCAATTGAATTAAAAAATGTATGTTGGTTTAAACAAAAAATATTATCAAAATAAATATATTAATTCAACATGTTTATGTTTTTAATCCAAATAAATTAATAATGATTGTTGTTGTACGTAAAAATATTTTTTCCTTTTAGTGAATTTATTTAAATAGGTTTTAATTTTTTTCACTTTATGTAGACAATTTTAAAACTAGCAATTGTGGTGTGTAATGGGTACGCCGAAAACATGTAGAGGGCAAATTAGGGAATTTTTGGTCTATTATTTGTATACAATTGTGCAATACGGGAGTTCAATTGGTAGGTTATTTATAAAATGATGTTGTTTATGCAACAAAGGTAACAAAGACCTTTTCACATGATTAGTGAAGTCTTTTTCTTTGTGCCCTTATGTTGGATGCATTGGTGATATCATCTTGTGTCATGCTTACCATGATACCTTCTGTGCACATTGGTGTATAACACAACATGTGAATGTCACTTAAAATACAAAATATTTGTTCGTATAATATGCAAATATCTGAAAAGGAGGATGGAGAGAGAGACAAAGGGAGAGAGATAGATGGATATAGAGAGGGGGCATGCAGATACATAGGGAGAGATGAAGATAGAGGTACAAATGAAGATAGAGGGAGAGAAGAAGAGGGAAAAAATAGATTCAAAGAAGCATTGGAAGAGATAAAGATAGAGATATATAGGGAGATAGAGACGAAAAGATAGAGAGATATAGAGGAAGAGAGAAGTCCATATAAATATATAGGGGGAGGGAGGAGGAGAGATAAAGAGATAAATATAGATGGTGAGGTAAAGTAATGGAGAGATGGAGATATATAGAGATATAAGGATATAGAGAGAGACGGGTAGAGAAAAACAAGGAGAAGTACAGAGAGAGAGAGAGAGAGAGAGAGAGAGAGAGAGAGAGGGAGGGAGAAACAAGGAGAAAAATAGAGAGAATAGAGAAGTAGAGATATATAGAAAGAAAGAGTGATAGGGAGAGAGAAAGAGTGGAAAGATAGAGGGGCATATAGAGATACATAGAGATGTAAAGATAGAGTGTCAAGGATAGAGATAAAACTACATAACAAATCTAATATCGATTATATTTAATAATTTGTAGTGTATAATATAATATATAATATTATATAACTTTAATATTAATTTAAAAATAGATTTAATAATTTACATCATATTAAATACAATATATAACAAGAGCTGTGATACAGCTGGAGTCCTTGCCTACTTTTTTTTATATTAGAAATCGAGAGAATCCAGAACAAGGAGGTCAGCCCTCAGCAAAACAAAGTTGTCACCACCACAAGACAGCAAAAACCAAAGTTACAATAGGGTGCGTAATCCGCACAAAAGAGTACTAACAAACTAACTGCATCATGAGAAGTCAACAAAAGCATCAAGAGAGGGTGTCGTCATGGGGTTCAACCCATGTTGCCCATCCCTGAGGTCCTTCCATCCAAACAATGGTCTTTTGACTCTGAATCTGTGCCAACATCTCAACTTGGGCGTAGCAGGGCTCCCTGTTATCTTTAATTTCGTTGTTTAGCTTCTTGAGAGCCTCCTCAAAGGAGGATAGGTTGTCATCATTGCTCCTCCACTCATAACCATCCTTCATCTCATTGATGAACATGGTGGCGTGACCATCCTTGAGGAACCTTAGGAGCTTGTGCCTCTCAGCATTCATAGTAGAGGCAACCTGCACGGCATTTTTGAAGAATGTGAGTCTTCGAAAGGATTTAGTAAGGGCCCTGGCTTGGCCTTCAAACCTATCAGCATTCCTAATTTTCCAAATATACCAAAGAATATTGGTAGATAAATTAAACCAAAAGATATTAGCATCCTTTTTCAATCCTTTAATGTGCCCAGAAATAATTTCCATAGTATTTACAAGATTAGGGATAGAAAAGCCAAACATTAACCAGATTTCCTTAGCAATGGAGCAATCAAAGAAAATATGCCTGTCAGTCTCAGGAAGTTTACAAATAGAGCACAAATCATTATTATCATAATTCCTCCAGAGAGGAAGTCTATTAAGTATCATAAGCCATTTAAAGCACTTGATTTTTGGCTCGATCAGACTTTTCCATAGCATGTTGAAGGTCTTTTGCCACTGCATAATAGGCAGATCAGAATACCATAAAATGTTAACATGATTAATGATGGAAGCCTCATAAACTAAGACAGAGTAAATGTTACGAGCCTTAATTTTAGCCAAAATAGTACCATCAGCCCATTTAAAAGACAGAAATCTATGAGAATCGACATCACAATCTTTAGGAAGATCGAAATCAATACAAGCCTGCTTAATCATGTTGTAGGTTCTTTTTTGAGTGGGGGGGAGGTTAAATTTTGAGCTGAGATCTTCCCACGTGATAAGAGTATCATGTTCCAAAACGTCAATAAGATATTTGATCCCTTTGTTGGCCCAGGCTCTAGCCGAGCATCCCTGAGTAAGGGTTAAGGGTTTGCCAACGTGGAAGAGGTTCCACCATAAAGATCTCTCGCCATGAATCAGTTTACCATTGTTGACACTAGTTTTGACCAAAAACCCCCTAACATGTTCCTAGGATTTCCAAATAGACTTGAACACACAAGTGCCTTGGACAGAAATAGGAAAACCACTGGCCACAAGGTTGGTGAGAGGTAAACCCTTCCAAGACTTAGCATTCTTAGGGACAACCCTCTCAATATTGTGTCTAATTAAAACCTTCCAAGGTTCCTGACCTTCGAGAGAATGGAAGATCCATTTAGCCGCAAGGGCAATACCTTGGATCCTAAGATCCTTTAATCCAAGGCCACCAAGAGATTTCTTAGTATAGCACCACTTCCAGTTAACAGCGTGTAATTTGTTATTACCTTTGCCATCAGAACAAAGGAAGTGTCTAACAGCCTTTTGAATTTCTAAAATCTGATAGTTGCTAAACATCCAAGCAGAGGAGTAGTAGATATTATAGGAGGAGAGGATTTTTTGGCACACTTGAACCCTGCCAACTAGGGAGAGGAATCTATTGTTCCATTTACTATGTTTCTTATCAATTTTCTCCTTAACCTAGAGCCACATATCTTTAAGGGAAGGGGACACCGAGAAGGGAACTCCAAGGTATCTAACGGTTTTGTTAGGACCACCCCATTGGTAGCCAAGGTGTCCAAACCAGTCAGGGGGGTTATCCATCTAGCTAAGGAAGGTAGACTTGGTCTGGGAGATCCGAGCTCCATAAATTGACCCAAAGCATTGGATTTTAAGGTTAAGGTTATCCATGTTTTGCTTGGTGATCTCAAGAAAAAGAGTCGTTTCATCAACAAACTGAATATTCATCAATTAATTATCATCAGGGAGCCTAATCCTATTAACCTTTGGGGAGGGAGTTATCCCTAAGGAGGTAGAATAAAGCATCAAAGGCAATAACAAAGAGAGCAGGGGCCAAGGGGCAGCCCTGTCTAATGGACCGAGAGAACATAATGGAAAAGGAGAGGGAGCCATTAACATCAATCTGAGAAGAGCCATCTTGAAGGAGGACCTTAACATAAGTACATAATTCACTAGGAAAGCCAAAGGCTTCGAGCATCGTAATAATAAAGTCCCATTCCACCCTATCATAGGCTTTCTCAAAGTCAAGGAGAAACATAGTAGTGTCTTAACCAGAAACTTTAGACCATTCCATGGCTTCCGAACTTGTGATGAGATTTTCTAGAATATACCTACCTTTAATGAAGCAAGTTTGGGTGGGGCAGATAAACTTGGGCAGGATCTTTTCCAGTCGGATGGCCAATATTTTAGCCAGGATCTTATAGCACACATTGAGAAGGGTAATGGGTGTCTAGTTCTTAACGAGGGCCTTGTCACCATCCTTGGGTATGAGTTTAATAATGCCCTTATTGATAACATTGCCAAGGGAACCCTTACTCAAGGCCTCATTGTATATGTCAAAAAGATCATAGCAAATCTAGTTAAGGTTGGCTTTGTAGAACTCAACTACAAGCCCATTAAGCCCCAGAGCTTTGTCATTGTGGAGGGAGTTGATGGCTTTTTGAATTTCATCAATTGTGAAATTTTGTTTAAGGAGGCAAGATTCCCCCTCAGAGATCGTACTGGGAATGATGGATTTGTATTTAAGTCTGAGGGCCTTGGCAGCCTCAGAGTCTTCAGAGGCAAAAATTTTTTGGTAGAAGAGGGCAAAGGCTACTTTAATGTTGTCCAAATCAACAATTTCTTTATTATCAACAATAAGTTTATCAATATTTTCTTGGTTTTGCTTATGTTTAAGTAGATTAAAGAAAAACTTGGAGCCTTTATCGCCAAATTGGAGCCAATGTCTACGGGCTCTAATTATGGCCCCCTTGATCTTAACTTGCTGATGTAATCTAAGGGCATCCCTAGTTTTCACCACTTGGTTGGCAAGGTCAGGGCAAGAAGGAGTCAATTGAATTTCATTTTCAAGGTGAAGCAGATTAAGATTAAGAGTCTTTTCCACAAATCTGGAGTCTTTGGCCCTTTTTTGACCAATAGTTTGCAAGAGTTTTTTGCCAGGAAACAACATTATAATTCCACCTATCAATATGCGAAGCTAAGTTCTTATTATCCTTATTTAGGAGTTTGATGAGGTTAATGGCAACAAGAACATCAAGATCTTTCAGTAAATCAGTGTTAAGAATGAACTTCTTAGGCCCCACCACATTAGTAGGTAAGGAGTTAGCAAGTTTGATGTGAGCAGTAATAGGGTGGTGATCTGAGAGAGTAAAAAGCCAGACAACAACATAATTGCCATTGTTACTAGGGATAAATGAAAAAACATCTTTATTGGCATAAAAACGGTCAAGTTTGCAATAAATTCTATTACAACCTTTTTGGAAATTACACCAAGTGTTCCAGAGACCCCTTGTATCGGCCTTATTACCAAGAAGAGGATCAAATAGGTTTTTCTTAAATTTCATTCTATCCTAATGGGATTTTTCAGAGCCTTTCCATTCAAAAGCATTACCCCCCATTTTATCATCACAATTCTCAATCATATTAAATTATCCTCCAAGGATCAAGGGAATATCAAGTAAGGTTGCAATCCAATCCCAAAGGGCACTTCTTTCCTTATACTCATTGGATGCATAGGTAGAGCACCACCCAATGAGGGTGTTGTCAACATTAATAGAGGCCCAAACAACCCTCTTACAGGGGGAGTAACCCTTGTCAGTAATATGGTTTGACCATCTGAGGTTAATGAGTAGTCCAACACCACCTTTACCCTTGAGGTGATTGGAGCAAATTTTGATGGAGTCTTTCCATATGAAATTAAGGTTAATATCCAAGGTAAAATTAATAGTTTTAAGCTCTTGAAGCATCAGAAAGTCCAAGTCTTTATGAGAGTCCATGAAACGTTTAACAATCTGCTTTCTATCTTGGGCTTCCAGCCCTCTAACATTCCATGAGATGTACTTCATTGTAAATAGGGGGGGGGGATTACGAGTGCTTAGCAGCATGAAGGCTGCTATCACAGGTAGGGAAACCCTTGCCCTTCTTCTTCTTGTCAGAAGGGGCCTTGTTTTTTGAGCCCACGGGGCATCCTCTTCTATTGGGTTTGGAACAACCCTCAATTTGATCATCATGGTCTTCACCAGAATCATCATCTCCTAGAGAGACATTTTCAGAAGGAGGTTCCATGTAGGTATTAGGATAGACCGAGGTATCATTCACTGCCATCCAAGGCAATTGTGTGGAGGATAGGTTAGAGGGAAAAAAGACAAAATTTCTATCAGCCCTTGTATTTGTAGTGATGACCTGAATCACATCATCAACATCAAGTTCTTTGAAGACTTTCGGAGGCAAACTCACACTAGATTCACTAGTAATACCGATACAGGGGCTGGGATCGACGAAGCCAAGGTTATCAGAGATGCGATTAGCCCTCGGGGAAGTCACAAAGCCATCACCCATATGGGACTTACTAGTGCACCTACCGAGGGTTTCAAAATTAGTAATGATACTCTTAACTTTTGAAAAACTAGCATCAACTATAGGTGTGGTGAGATTGACATTACTTGAGAAGGGTTGAGATTGACATTACTTGAGAAGGGTTAACACCGACATTATCAGATCTAATCTTATCAATGGCTAATTATTGCTCATTCGTCCTTCTGCACTTCTTAGACTTGTTTGTAACCATTTGAAAACTATCTTGTTGTTCCACACTCGGCTGTTCTATGTTATCTGTAATAAGGGAGCAAGGGGGGGAGCCGTATTGGTTTGAGAGCTTTTAGGGCACGTATCTGATATGGGTAGGTCAGGAATAGTTGCAGGGGTGCTACTCATGACAGACTGGACCACAGGGGAGGATGGAGCCATAGGATTAGGGGGGGGGGCGCACTGTTATCCGTATGGGTTCTCCGCGAGTTCAAACTTGAGGATTTCTTATTAAGAATAGGGCAATTTTTACGGACATGGCCATCTTTTTTACAGAGGAAACATGCGTTTAAACCCCTTAAAATTTCCAGAGGGCAGGAGAAGATTTCTCCCTGAATATTGAGATTGAGAATATTAGGAAGATCAATCCCAGGCTTAATGGAGATGAGAACCCTGGCATCGAGATGGGGCACGAGCTGTGGAGAGTCATCCATACGAATGAATTTACCAATGGGTTCCATAATTTGAGGGATAAATTTCCACAAAAATGGAGGAATGTTCTTGATAATTACCCACCTAGGGCACAACAGAGCCAAGATTTCTTCAGAAATCACCTCAGGAAACCAACCTAGGGCACGAAACGAAGTTTTACCAACATTCCAATATAATTTCTTAAGAACCTCTAACTGCATTTCATGCATATTCCTCCCTGCCTACTTGCTAAAAACTGATGAGTTATTGTTTTTTGATGTTAAAAAACATACATATATTTCAGCATGGAAAGTGAAAGAAGACAATTGATTGAATAATCTAACATTAGCCTAAAAGACAAAACATGTGAGCGAGATAATCTAGCAACAAAATATAGCACATATCAAATTAATTATAGGGAAATAAAAGTTAAAATCAAAATTTGTGGTTAAGGTTAGTTGGCTAGGTTTAGAAACATTATAGAATGATGATTGCACAAAATCATAGTGAAAAATAAATTTTAAAAAATGAATGATAATAGCAAAGGTAGCAGTACCAATCTTACTACAAAGAATTATAAACTTTGAAACATACATATGAAATGAAGGAATCAGTAAGCAAATAAAAGGTAAGGGATTGAAACGCATTAGTCCCAAGATAGAATTCAAGATAAATTATTCAAAATTTATAAAGTAAAAAAATATGCATCTTTGTTTTAAAAAATTAAATTTACTTTGAAAATAAAAAATCATCACTTGTATTTGGGGGAAAATCAAATTACTAGTTAGTAGTTAATGTTTTTGTGAATGATATTTTCGCCACTATATATTTGAAACCAAAATTATCTTCATTTATCATTGTTATCTAATTAATTTTTTATATAATATTAAAATCAATTAAAAAAAATAGTCAAAAAAGAAATGATAAAAAATGAATCAACAACCTTACCTTTTACAACTTTATTTGCCAATTTACTAATAATTAACCATTTTTTTATATGTCCCTACAAGGAGAAACATTTTAATACTCATAGTTTCTTAAATAAATGACAAAAGCAAATGAAAATTAAAAGTTAAAATAAGATTATGTATTTATTATAACTCATTTAAAATTTATGACTTAAAATTTAAAATGTTTACCAAGTATATATAAGAAACAATTTGAAGTTATATAATTTTTAAATTTTTAAAATAATGAAAAGAAACTTATACAAAATGAATTGATAGGTTGATCAAAATAGAGAAAATGGATTGCTATGGTACATTCACCTCAGCAATCCACAACTATTTTGAAGGCTATATTATAATAGGAAAGCTGAATTTTGAGTTTCGTTATGATTTCTTGGGCTCCTAGTGGAAATGAAGAGCCCTTTGACTAAAAGTATATATTCATTTAAATGATTTAATAGCATTTCAAGTGACCGTAGATGATAGGAATTTTTTGAACTCCCAACCTGCAAGACCATAAGATAAATCCTAAGTATTATTGCATGAAGAAAGTTTTCTTGCACTAATGATAGATCTGGATGTTTTTTATTTGCCTTTATCTTACTTTATTAAAAGGAAGAATTTTTTTTTGTGTAAGCTTCAAACTATGTTATTCATCATATCCTCAAATATTATTCCTCATTAAGAGAAAACTTTATGGACCAAAATCTCTTTTAACTCTTTAGCGCCATTGGTCTTATAACATTTAAAGCTTTTTTTATGTTTGTTAAAGGTTTAAAGTATGGAATTGAAATAATTTTGTGTAAATTAGGAAAAAGTAAAAATTCTTTAAATTTAAGAAATTAGAAATAATAATTGGAAGTTCAATTCATTAATTCATTAGTACATTGTTGTATTTTTGGTTATATACTTATATTTTAGTAGTTAAATTTTTTTAAAAAATATTAAATGGAAGAAGATTTAAGATTATAATTGAAAAGTAAAATTGGCTCTTAATTTTAAGTCTACAAAGATATTATTTTCTTGAAATTATAATTATTTGATAATGTTGCAACAAATTTATTTAGTTTCTCTACACCATGAAAGAGGGTTACATTTGTAATTTCTTTAAGAAGAAGCTGATTTTTATTTTTGTAAAACATATTTTAAAAAATATAAACATGTCAATTTTTTCTACTAGTATCATATCTTTTAAAATATATTTTGATGATCATGATAAATGAGCTTTCATTTTGTTGCTTTTAATTTCCTATGATAAAGATTTTTTTATTGTGAGACTTGAACATAATATTAAACAGACTATAATAGGAAATAGAGACTACTATGAAGAGGTTAGCCTTAAGTATCACACACTAAGCTTTGACCAGATGTGGGGTTCATCTACCACTCGCTCACTGCCAGTTTCCTCAGGTTTCTCAGAAGTTTCATCAACTCTAACATTGATACTTTCAACAATTCTCTGAGTCCTATTGTTGAAACACTTGAGAGCTTTGCTCTTGGTGGAATACCCTAGGAATATTCCCTCATCACATTTTGCATCAAACTTGCTATGGTGTTCACTCCTTTTGATATAACACTTGCTACCAAACACTCTGAAGTATCTCACTACAGGAATCTTACCGATCCAATACTCATAAGGTGTTTTATCCTTACCTTTCTTGATGAGTACCCGATTCATTGTGTAGACTGCAGTGCTCACCGCTTCTCTCCAAAAAGTGTGAGCAACTTTTCCTTGAATCAACATGGTTCTGGCTGCTTCAACTACAGTCTGGTTGTTCCTTTCTGCTAGGCCATTCTGCTGTGGAGTCCGGGGGGCAAATAGTTGCCTCTTGATGCCATTTTCTTCACAATACTTACTGAACTCACCTCCTTGGTCAGTTCTAAGGCATTTGATTCTCTTACCACTTTCTTTTTCAACCAGTGCTCTGAAGGCTTTGAACTTTCCAAAAGCTTCAGACTTGTCTTTCAAGAATGTGACCCACATCATTCTTAAGCAATCATCAGTGAGAATCATAAAGTACCTATCTCCCTGCACACTCCTAGTTTTCATAGGTCCACACAAATTAGTATGCACAAGATCAAGTAAATTGTCTGCAGTGAAAGATTTACCTTTGAAGGTTGAGGAAGACATTTTCCCCAATTGACACTCTCTGCACAAAGGATTCTTCGGTTTGCTCAGCACAGGCAATCCTCTAACTGCCTTGATCTTACTGGCCTTCACAATATTATCAAAGTTTACATGGCAGAGTCTCCTATGCCATATCCAACTATCATCAAACTTAGCCATTAGACATGTACTGATATTTGCATTTAGCTGAAATAAGTTACCTCGGGTCTGCATACCGGTGGCCATCAGTTCACCACTCTTTCCTTTTATTTTGCACACTCCATCTTTGAATTCTAGAGTGAGTTCATTATCATTCAGTTGGGCAACACTCAAAAGATTGTGCCTAAGACCTTCTACCCAATACACATTATCAGCATTGCTTTTTCCATTTGGAGAGATGGACCCTCTGCCTTTTACCATACATGGTGCATCATTACCAAATCGGACCACACCACCTTCATACTCTTCTAGAGACAAAAACTTACTCCGGTCACTAGTCATGTGGTGAGAACAACCACTTGCAATAATCCATTCATTGGAATTATCAAAGCGGGAGACAAGAGCCTTCTTGTCTGACACATCTTCCTTGACTGCTACAAACACAATGTCTTCACTTTCTTCATCTTCTGATTCCTCATCAATGACACCTTCATCAACTGCTACAAAACGATTTCTCCTGTTTCCTCCTTTGAACTTCTTGAACTTCTATGGTTTGTCCTTATTATCACCATTAGGATAGTTTACAACAATGTGTCCTATCCTATTGCAAGAAAAGCATTTCAAGGGGAGCTTACCTCTATATTTACCGGTTCCCTTAGGAAGTCTCTTGGCAAGAAGAGCTTCAAATTCCATCAGGATATCCTCATCATCCATTTCTCTGCTTTGTCTTGGTTCACAACTGGTACTAGCTTCTTTTCCCTTTTTAGATGGTACAACAGATGCTCTAAAGGCTAATTCAGTCTTCTGAATACTGCCATCATAATTATTTAGCTCATATGTGGTCAACTTAGCAATGATGGAGTCTAGGTATACCTTTGTCTTGTCTATAGACCTCAACTCCTGAATAGCAGCAACCCTTATTGCATAGACTGGTAACAAGGATCTCAAGACTTTGATAACAATAGTGGAATCATCTGTTTTACCTCCTGCACTCTTGATGTCTCCAACAACAGTTTTGATTCTTATTCCATATTGTTGAATGGTCTCTCCTTCAACCATTTGCATGTCTTCAAACTTTCCCTTAAGGCTCTCTTCCTTAGCTTGTTTCACATGCTCATCACCGCCATAGATATTCTCCAGAGCATCCCATACTTCTTTGGGATTGTCTTTATCTTGAACATCAATAAACTCAATGTCAAATAGACTGTTGATTAGGGCTTCCATGACTTGCCCATTCTCTTGAATCTCTCTTCTTTGATCATTAGTGAGAGTACCGGTAGGGATAACATAAGCATTCTCAACATAGCTCCAGTGTTGAGCACCCATGCTTCTAATGTAGATCTTCATTTTGTCCTTCCATATCTTAAAGTTATCTTTGTTGAACTTTGGACCTTCCCTCTTCATCATTAGAGTAGGATCTTTTCCTCAAGCGGTTAAGCTTACAACATAGAGGACCTGGAGGACACTCTGATACCAATTGATGAATAATAATGAATAGTTAGTACCAAAATGATACTGAGAGGGGGGGTGAATTGATACAAACAAAACCTTTCCCTGAACCAATTTGATTGCAAAGACTGCACTTAACTGGTAAATAGTATCACTGGTCTAAATCAGGGCACTACCAGTAAAACACAGTGAGACTATGAAAGATATAAACCGGTAACACTTAGATATTCACAACACCTAATATCTCATATCCATTTCACCCATATACATAAACAAGTAATACATCATTAGAAATATAATGACCATTGGACCAACATGCATTACCACTTAACAGAAAACACTAATCATCACATGAAAAGGCATCACACATGACACATTGATTTTTCATGTGGAAACCCAACTGTGAAAAACCATGGTGGGGATGAATACCCACAAGCTGTTCTTTGAACCCTTCTGAAGTCCGCTCTGTTAGGAGCCTAGTCCGGTTAAAGACTTTTACAATAGATTCTGTTAGGAACCGGTCCTGCTAGGGATCACCCAGTTAAAGGATGGCTTAAATACCCGGTTAAAGGTTAGAACCCTATTAAAGGTTACCTCACAAGAGGATTTGAAGAACTCATTGAATTGAGTCACAATGTTAAAGGATTTACACAAAAATCCTATTAAAGCTACCCGTTTAAGGGATTTTCCAACTGCTGAAATGGTTAGAAGTCAACAGGTAAATCACTGATCTAATAATAGCACACAATGCCAAGGCAGATCCTCTTTAGCTCCTTTGCTTCTGCAATCACACTCTGCAGGTATCCATACACTTCACCGGTCTGGCAAGAATTAGGTATCTCTTCACTTGGATACACACATAATCATTTACCAACAACTTCAAAATGAAAAACATCATCGACCTTATAGGAAATAGATAGGTCGGTAGCATAAACCCTAAACCCTAAACATTTAGGTTTAACAACTCAGACGATTCAATCCTGACCGTTAATCACACTGCATTGAATACAACAGTCTTGAACATATCTCAAGACATTCGCCAACGTTCATTCTTTGCCGGTTCAAGAAGCTGACAACCCATCACGCACTCTCCATCGTTTATAGAGACTTCACACATTCCCGAGGTAGATAGGATCAATCTTCTTCATGCAATATCCTCAAGGAAATCCTTCATGCACACAAGGCTGACATGGCAACATGATCTGATCTTCATAACAATGCTAACTCATCACAAGATGTCATCGATTGAATCACACAGGATTGGAATGTGTCAACCAGAAACCCTGAAACTGAGACTACCAACCGATAGTCATGCCAACTGAAACTTCGATACAAAACTCCCCACATACCGGTTCTCATTCCAACACACCGCTTCACTTTTTCACATATACCAGTTCACATATCATACCGGTTCACTTGCTAGCAACATACCGCTTCACTCTTTCACATATACCGGTTCACATATCATACCGGTTCACTTGCCAGTTTGCATACATCAATATACTGGTTCATACTTCAGCATATTGACATAAATGACAATCATACAATATCATCATGTCATCAAGTTCGGCACATATGCCAACATCTCTCTCTCTCTCTCTCTCTCTCTATATATATATATATATATATATATTTTCAATTATTCATATCAATAAATTATTTAATATTACCTTCAATCTAATATATTTCACTCCCCATAACTAGTAACATCACCAAATTTAATGGTTAGCTAAATTTTTACTTAGTTGAACTCCTGTTTACCTAATTAGTGTTGTATATGGTGAAAATGGATAGCAATAAACAACAATATTGAAAGACTAAAATGGATTCAACCACCAAACCCTAGCCTAACAATGAACAAAGATCCACCATAACATATGAAGATAACCTAAGACAATGCAAATAACTCAAAATCACAAAGATTATACCATCACATGTCCACTAGGGTTTTGATCTCCATTCTTCCTATCTCCATTGATCTTGTTTGATATGCTTGCTCTCAGATTTTTATGTGCACAAGAGCTCAATAAAGAACGGAATGTGGTTGCAAGTAGAATTGTAGTGTAGCCAAGTCCTCCAAAATCAGTCATTAGGCATTAGGGTGCTTCATTAGGGTTTGTCAATGAAGAAAGCATCTCCTTAAATAGAAGACACAATGAGAAATGGAGGGTTAAGATTGAGAGGTGTAAAAAGGAGGTCGGCTAGGATTAGAGGGTAGGTATAAGAAACACCAAAATAATGAAAGAGGTAGGTAGTGTAGGAATTAAGAGATGAATGACATGTGTCATGTGTAGAAAAAGATAATAAATTAATTAAATAAATAAAGATTTATTTAATTAATAGAAGAAGTAGGATAATTAAATAAATAAAATATTTATTTAATTATAGGAAAGGGATAATTTAAATAAATAAATGTATTTATTTAAATGAGAAATAAGGCTAGAAGAGGATAAATGAATTAATTAAATAAATAAAGATTTATTTAATTAATAGAAGAATTAGGATTAGATAATTAAATAAATAAAATATTTATTTAATTAGATATGACAATTTTGGGTGTCTACATTTTGCCCCTCTTTGAGACAATGCGGCTTGTCGCGTTGTTTCAAAGAAGATAAGATGAACTGATACAGAGTTGCCCCAGAATAAGGAATTATATGCCCCCTCGAGAGATTGGATGAAAATGTCTGAAAAGATTGCAGACAATCTCTCGATAAGAAAGAAAGGCCAGAATGGAATGGTAGGATAAAATGACAAAGTCACGGGATTAGAAAGACTGACTCGGGAAATGAAGGGCAGGGCTAGGGTAGGCTATAAGATAGACCACGAGAAAAAGACATCCTCATTGTCATCCACACCCTTAGAAGATCACAGTGCAGAGCGAGAAAAGAGCAGCAGCAGTCAGCAGTGATGGCATTCATTCATAGATTCGACCGTGTCCGCCGATTCCAGAGGCCAGCAGATGCAGGAGAGCCGGTAAGTACCCGAAAACCTCCTCGTACTTTCACGCATTTCGAGTTTTGTCATAAATGCATGTTTAGGAGCAATAAATGCGCTAGGAATAGGATAGTTTAAAAGTGCAAAAACGCGCAACCGCGTCTGTGTCAGCGCCAGGCGCGTCTGTGTCGGGTCCAGGCGCGTTTGTGCCTGGAACCGCGTTTGTGTTGAATGCGGACGCGTTTGTGAAATGTAGCAGCGTCTGTGCTTTTTAGGAGCGTTTATGCCATGTAGGGACGTCTGTGTTCCCTGGTCGCGTTTGTGTCTGGCATAGGCACGTTTGTGTTCA
Organism: Cryptomeria japonica; assembly: GCF_030272615.1. Taxonomy (NCBI): domain Eukaryota; kingdom Viridiplantae; phylum Streptophyta; class Pinopsida; order Cupressales; family Cupressaceae; genus Cryptomeria; species Cryptomeria japonica. The sequence continues at coordinate 713,930,763 of NC_081411.1, read as the reverse complement.
TAAAACGCGTCTGTGTTTCAGAAGCGCGTTTTTGCAGTCTATAAGCGCATTTATGAGTTAAAAGCGCGTGTGTGTTGAAAAGGTGCGTTTGTGTGTTTAAATGCATGGTTTTAGTCCTTTAGGTCAAATCGGCAGTTCTGTGATGAACATACGCTGTCGATTGGATAAGCTGCTGAGAGGATACACTCAAGCAGGTCCTCTAGGAAGATTAGGATAGATCAAGGCACTTTGTGATGAACAGGGAGCACCAAGATAGACAGCACTTTGTGATGAACAGGGAGTGAGAATGTGAGTGACACTTTGTGATGAACAGGGAATGTCACACACGTAGTACTTTGTGATGAACAGGGAGCACTACTAGGATAAATAGCAACACTTTGTGATGAACAGTGAGTGTCACTAGGGTAGATAGCCATATGCATTTAGGTAGCAAGTAGCATTTTGTGATAAACAGTGAATGCCACGATAACTGACAAGATTGATTTGCTTAACTGCAGGAGTATTTGCCGATGTTGGAGTCACGGGAGAGATTCCCGTCGACTCAGAGAATGCGACCAGAGTTGTCTATCCAGGACATGATTTCCATTGAGGAGATGGGTCTCACACATATGCTCTATGTGCCCGAGTTTCGGGCAAACATGGGGTTGCTGACTGCGTTGGCCGAGAGATGGCACTCAGAGACATGCACGTTTCACCTGTCGATGGGTGAGATGACAGTGACATTAGAGGATGTATATAGGATTCTACATGTTCCTATTGATGGAGAGTTGATCCCCTACGACCGTGACGGTCACAGGGAGGCATTGAGACGGGTTTTTCAGGATCCTGAGTTGGAGATGCGAGCAGGTCATGTAGCCTGGGACACCATGACTGCCACAGGATTAGCATTGCCGGCAGTTGTTGGGGGAGTTATCAGTGGATATTTGTGTCCAGACAGGGCCACACGAGGATTGGCGGTGGGTTGGGGAGGGGCATTGGAGACGCTGATGGCAGAGCACACTAGGTATGCATGGGGGCCATGTGTCCTAGGACATTTGTATTATGAGCTGCATCAGTTTGTATACCATGGATCAGTGGGTTTGGGCTACGGTGTGACTCTCTTGCAGGTGTGGGCCTATGAGCACCTTCCCATCACACGGCCGATTCACTTCAGAGGCAGAGGACAGGGACAGAGTTTCGTGCACCTGTATGCCATGATTACATCCCAGCCTCGGATTGGGAGATTGGAGCACTGGAGGAGAGTTATTGATGATATTGACATGGTGATCTGGAGGCCGTACTTGGGGTGCGAGGAGTGGGAGGACGACGCATTGGAGCTGCCCTACACCTTCCGGAGCAGGTACCTGATTGGGCGGACGCCCTATATATTAGAGAGACAGCTGGTGGACAGGGTATGCAGGCAGTTTGGGCGGATCCAACGGATGCCCCGAGGCTCGGGCATGTATGCCCGTACGGTCAGAGATCAGGTGCAGTTTGGCCCACTGCTATCATATGATCAGGCAGTGATGCAGCTAGCGGAGATGATGCCGATGCCATGGGACATGTGGCCAGAGGTAGATGATGCAGGGATGGACGCAGAGTACTCTGCGTACTGGGCAGAGCATCCATTTCCTAGATTGATAGATCCAGCAGAGCCCGTGGATGGAGAGGGTGGAGGAGAGGATGATGATGGAGGAGGGGATGGAGGTAGGGGCCGACGGAGGCGGAGGGGAGTGGTGGGAGAGAGACGGGTAGCACCTCGGAGGGAGGAAGGACAGGAGAGAGCAGCTCCAGTGGTGAGAGGACGGGGTGGACTGCCCCTACAGGTGCCAGTAGCACAGGGTCCCAGAGAGGGACAGAGACAGGTGCAGCCAGAGGGACAGAGACAGGTACAGCCACAGGTACCTATACAGGCATAGGGACAGGTGCAGGCAGAGGCACAGGGACAGGTACCTGTAGAGGAGGAGCCACAGGCAGGGACGGAGAGCGGAGACTCTGAGGAGGATGAGGTGCTTAGGCTGCGGGAGATCTGCCAGGGCCAGGCAGATGAGATTGAGGATTTGGTTCGAGAGAGGAACCACCTCAGGATCAGGGTCCGAGATACAGAGCGGGAGAGGGATCAGGCCATCCAGAGATATACAGAGGCCGAGACAGCTCTAAGGGCAAGGAGGCGGGCAGCAGAGGATGCAGGGGCAGGCTACGCATATGTTTTGCGAGCCGGAGAGGAGATCACCTACTGGAGGGATCTATACTATGCAGCCGTGCCAGCAGATCAGCGGGCTAGGAGCTTCCATAGATCGTCGCACACAGCGACGGCTACGGGAGGGAGTCGCAGGAGACAGGCATCCAGCGGTGGTGTTATGGGGCCTCCACCACCACCAGAGAGACAGGGGGATCCTGGGGCAGGTCCATCTACAACTCAGACTCCGTCGAGGCGAGGCGGCTCCGAGGGAGGGAGTTCCTCATAGCTATAGTGGGCTCCCATTGTATCAGTATATGTACCATTATTGTATTGTAGACACCTGCGGGTGATTCTTTTGTAGCTATATGATTCTTTTGACATCATTGTATTATGACACATTTGATTATATATGAGAGATGATCCATTTTTGCGGCAGCTATATGTACGTGTACCTTATGTGATGAAATGTTCTTATGTGATACATGTTTTATGATATGAATGCTTATATGATGCAATGCAATATATTTTTGTTCTTTTATGTTGTATATGTGATGCATGATGCAAATGTGAATGTATGTAATGCAAATGAATATGATAATGCAAATGTAAATTGTGCTAACAGGTGTTGTATGCAGGATGTGATGCAATTGTGATATCTATATGTATGTATGAAATGCTTATATGTGGTGATGTAGGTGTAACTATATGAAATGCAAATGTTTTTGGTGTGTCATTATACTCAGTCATGTGATAGCGGGCTACGCGGACTCGAGAAGGATAATGGAAGCCAATCAAGAAAGGGGGATGGAAGACAGAAGATATGAATGTGAAAGAGCTTCTTGTGCATTATCATCATTGAGCTTTATTATGGCAGAATAGGTTATGACAATCGAGGCATTTGTTCGGCCCATAAAGTCATTGTACCTGTTTGCATGGAGATAAGACAGTCACAAACAAGGAATGCCCCAGTTCATACTAGACTCACAGCGTCCTCATATCCTTGGACAAGTCATAGCATTACTAAAAGACAATCCACAGACAACAAATGCAAATAGGTGACGATACCCCATCCTCGCCTTTCTAGTCAAAGACATCCTGGAGATAGAATCTCTAGTCAAAGACATCTTGGAAAAGCTAAAAGACATGTCACCAAAAGATAAAATCAAAAGAAAACCAAGACTCGACACCAACATCCACTGTAGTCCCCAAGTTTAGTGTCTCTTGTCACTTGTTTAAGTCTTATTCGATTGTGGTCACAATGTTCACTTTCACAAAAAGGATCGATAGCACTGAACCATATGTTGTCTGAGTCTGTTGAAAGATTTGATTTTGTTGAAGCCCATTGTTGCTGCTGTGTCTCCTTGGAAACTGACTGAATCCATGAAACTGATACTTTATTGTGGAGAAGACGAAACTTTATTGCGGATTTGCGATGCAAATGTTGCTTTATTGCGGATTGTGCGCGGATAGACTGAAGAAAGCTGAAAGAAACTGTACTCCTCGAAACATGTGATGTTCTCAGTTCCACACCCATTACTAGACGTAGGAATTGGCCGTAGTCACAGATAGGAGTTTATTTATTATGGATGGAAAAGGGAGTGAAAGGGAGGGTTATGGATGGCTAACCAATCTTGGGTAGATCAATAACAAGCCATGATGGGAATGGATAAGTTTATTGTGAGCGAATAAGTTGTGAGTGTGTGCAAAGTGAAAGGATGAAAGTGAATCTTGAAGGAGGGAGGAGCAAAGTCCCTACGCATGGCGCTGGTGACCCAGTTTTCACCATGGTACTTGCCCAGGGCGCCACCGAAGTGGTTTTCACCGTTGGACGAAATTATTTCTCTTTACTTTTTTGGATTTTTCAATTTTTTTGTTGTCACAAGGCGCCTGTTTGCCAGGTTTTCACCAAGTAACGATTTTTTTTGTTTTTATAATTTTTTTGTATTTTTGAATTTTTTTGATTTTTTTTTTGTATTTTTGCATTAGGATACTCAAAAAGAGCTTATGTGTAGAACCTGCGAAGGTGCATGCTGTTGATAGGATCCTCCAAGGGTTCACCTTCTATAGTTGAGAGCTGATATGCCCCAGATCCATATACTGTTGTGATGATGTAAGGACCCAGCCAGTTGGGTTCAAATTTGCCCTTCTTTTCTCTATCTTGCTGATTCTTGGGGTTCTCTCTGAGGACTAAGTCACCTACCTCAAATGTGCGAGGCTTGACCTTGTGATTGTAACTGCGACTCATTCGTTGTTGGTAAGCCTTGAGATGATTAAAAGCAGTGTGTCGTCGTTCCTCCAGCAGTTCTAGTTCTTGTAAGCGAGAGACCCTGTAGTCTTCATCGTTGATTATGTTTCTCAAGGAGACCCGTAAAGAAGGTAACTCGACCTCAATAGGCAAGATGGCTTCAGCACCGTAGACAAGTGAGTAAGGTGTAGCTCCTGTAGGTGTGCGGACACTGGTACGATAGGCCCAAAGTGCGGGATTGAGTTGGACATGCCAGTTACGGCCAGCGTCGTCGACTGTCTTTTTAAGTATTTTGAGAATTGTTTTGTTAGACGCCTCAGCTTGGCCATTACCTTGGGGGTAATATGGTGTGGAGAAACGATGAGAGATATGGAAGCGCTCACAGAGTTCACGAACATCCTGGTTCTTGAAAGGACGCCCGTTATCGGTGATAATGGAAGTAGGGATCCCGTATCGGCAAATGATGTAGTTCAGGATGAAAGTAGCGATTTGTTTCCCAGTAACTTGTGTGAGAGGCACGGCTTCAATCCACTTTGTGAAATACTCTGTGGCTATGATAATGAATTTATGTCCATTGGAAGAAGGAGGGTGAATCTTGCCTATGAGATTGAGTCCCCACTGACAAAAGGGCCAAGGAGATGCAAGTGGCTGTAGTTCCTGCGCTGGTGCATGTATGAGGTCTCCATGAATTTGACACTGCTTACACTTCTTGACAAACTGATATGCATCTTTTTCCATAGTAGGCCAGTAGTATCCAGTCCTGATAAGTTTCTTGGCCAAGGTAGGACCATTAGTATGCGGACCACATATCCCTTCGTGCACTTCTCGTAACGCAATCTGAGCTTCGTCACTCTCTAAACATCTAAGGAGGGTGCCATCTAGACCTCGTCGGTATAGGATATCAGCTAGGATAACGTATCGAGAGGATTGGCGGATGAAAGTGCGGCGTTGGTTGTTCGATAGATCGGGAGGTAAGATGTTGTCGCGAAGGTATGTGAATATGGAACCATATAACTGGGATTCAGGACCAACAACACATATCATTTCCGTAGGAGTGATCTCATATGACGGAATCAGCAGGTTGTCCACCAGGAACTCATAGCAGGTCTCACTTTGCAGTAGGTCAATGAGCGAAGCAATTGTAGCCATGGCATCAGCAGCACGATTCTGTTCTCTTGGTATCTGTTCAAACTCTATCTTTGCAAAGTGCTGTTTCAGATCATCTACCAGTTGTTTGTAAGGCATTAGCTTTTCATCTTTTGTTTGATAATCATCAGTTGCTTGACGGATGACAAGTTGAGAATCCCCAAAAACACGAAGTTCTTGGATCTTCCACTGAACTGCAATCCTTAGCCCCGTTGTTAATGCCTCGTATTCCGCTATATTGTTGGTGCAAGGAAATGATAAGCGGTATGACTTTGGTATAGAATCACCTTGGGGAGTTATAAAGAGTATACCCGCTCCTGCCCCATGCTGTGTGTATGAGCCATCAAAGTATAGTTGCCATGGCTTTGCAGGTGATATTGTTAGAATGGACTCATCTGGAAATTCTGACTGTAGAGGAACATCATCTATCATGGGAGCATCTGCCAGTTGATCTGCGATGGCTTGTCCTTTTATGGATTTTCTGTCCACGTATTCAATGTCGAATTCACTCAAAATCATTACCCACTTGGCCAGTCGCCCAGTAAGTGTAGCTTTGTTGAGCAGATATTTTAGTGGATCAATTCTAGCAATCAACTTGGTCTTGTGAGTAAGCATGTAATGTCGTAATTTTTGTGAAGCGAAGACCACAGCGAGACATGCACGCTCAATTGGTGTGTAGTTCAGCTCATATCCCACCAATGTGCGACTGATATAGTAGACTGCTTTTTCCTTGCCGTCAGGTATTTGCTGTGCTAGGAGTGCCCCCAGTGCTGTCGGAGTAGCTGATATGTAAAGTAGCAATGGTTGATCTTGAATTGGTGGCATCAAAACTGGCGGGTTCAAAAGATAGTCTTTGAGCGCCTGAAAAGCCTGTTGACAGTTCTCATCCCATTTGAACTTAATGTTTTTGTGTAGCAGGTGTTGGAAAGGATTGCACTTATCTGCAAGTTGTGCTATGAATCTTCGTATGGACTGGAGTCTCCCTTGTAAAGACCGAAGTTGACTGATATTCTTGGGTGGTGGCATGTCCAAGATAGCCTTGACTTTTGCTGGATCCGCTTCTATTCCTCTTTTAGACACAATGAATCCTAGGAGCTTCCCGGAGGTTACTCCAAAGATACATTTCTTTGGATTTAATCTTACCTTGTATTTTTCCAGCCTATCAAAAGTAACTGAAAGTATATCCAAGTGTGTATTTCTGTCTATTGATTTAACCAAAAGGTCGTCAACATAATCTTCCACCGTTACATGCATGAGATCATGGAAGATAGTAGTCATGGCTCGTTGATACGTGGCACCTGCATTTTTCAGCCCAAAGGGCATGACATTCCAGCAGAAGGTTCCCCATGGACAAGTGAATGATGTTTTATGTTGATCTTCAGGTGCAATCTTGATCTGATTATATCCAGAAAATCCGTCCATTAAAGATAACATCTCATGGCCTGCTGTGAGATCAACAATTAAATCAATGTTTGGTAATGGGAAATCGTCCTTCGGACAAGCCTTGTTGATATCCCTGAAGTCTGTACATATTCGGATGCTGCGATCTGGTTTGCTAACAGGTACTAAGTTGGAAATCCATTCAGGATAATCAATTGGGCGTATGAATCCGACATCTAGTAATTTCTCCAGCTCTGCCTTGACTAGCAATGCCACCTGTGGATGCATTTTCCTCAATTTCTGTTTTACTGGTTTTGCCCCCGGTTTGACTGTTAAATGATGCATGACTAAGTCGGGGTCTAGTCCAGGCATATCAGCATAAGACCATGCGAAGTTGACTTGTCGTTCCTTAAAGAAGCTTATGAACCTTGCTTTCTCGGCCTCTGTCAATGATTGAGCCAAAAATATGTTGTGTGGAACCTCTGCTGTACCAATGTTTGTCTTTATAGTCTCCTCTACCAACATGGATGATTTTTCCTCGTATGATGCTGGGAGAATGTCAAGCCTTCCATCTTCGGGCGCCTCAGAGAGGTTTTCACCCTCAGATACGTCCTTTCTTTTTACTTTTTTAGAGTTGGAGAGCGCCACAGTGTGGTTTTCGCCATAAGACCCTTGTTTTGTTTTTATTTTCACATTTTTGCGACTAGAAGGCCCGACACCCTCACCAAAGTATGCCATGTTATTTAGCTCTATGGCGTATCCTGCTTTATGGTCTCCAAGAGGAAGATCTTCGCGAATGCCAAGATAATCAACAATAGCTTCGTCATTTTGAAATGTATCAAACTGTGGTGGTCCATCCTGATCCCAGTCAATGAGTTGGGGGTGAACGAGGGGAAGGTCTTTAGTGTTTTTAGAGTCCGCAAGGCTAATAGTGAAGATGTGGTTATATTCAGGTATGTCAAGGTAGTCATCGAGGTCGTCAATGGCACTCTCCTCATCAGTGTCGATCGTGAGTGAGTCCAAATTATCATCACTAGTAGCACCCTCAGGGACAGGTGTCCTCATCCTATGTGATCCTGACCTAGGGCCTTGAAACGAAGCTTGTGCGGGATCCTTATGGGTCGGTTCTTGACCAACTCTGAATTTCTTGTAAAACTCCTCCTCCTCTGTAGGTTCATCTGGCTCTCTAAATGTCTCATTGAGTTCATAGTCGTTGGAGGATTTGTCTGAACCCCATTCCCACTCATTGGAGTCTGTGGAATAATTATCCTCTTGTTGAACTTCAGCCACTTTGACTCGCCATATCTGTTTTGTTCTTTTGTTTTGAATCTTGGGATTTAGAAAACCAAGCCCCTTAGAGCGTTCCCTTCTTGTAGTTAGCTCAGGTTGTAGAGGCTCCATGACACCTTCTTTGCGTAGTCCGAGAGGACTTTTTCCATCATACCCGAATCTCTGCAAAATTTTGAAACCTTTACCATAGTTTTCACAGGGTATTATAATTTGATCATGTGTATCATCTTCAGCGTCCTTATATAGCATTTTATATAAATTTTCTTCCTCTAGTTCGCCCCATTTTTGAAAGACGGTAGGATCCCATTTGAGTAGCATGATGGAGATTTGCTTATTAGGATGTGGCCTCCCATATTCCTTGGGGGAGTTCATGACTTGTCGTAAGAACATTGTTTGATTCAGAGTGTATTCTCCCATGCCTTTGTCTTGAAACTTGGCTCTAAGTTCACCTTGTTTGGATGTCGAGGGCTTTAATGACTCAGGATCAATATATGCTGAAGAAGGAGTAGCCTCACGATTGCTAGGAATGATAGTCTCAGTACGTGATCTCAAGTTATTGCAATATATGAATGGATTTGGATCACCATTGACCGTTACCTCGACTCCATTATGAGGAAATTTTATGCACTGATGGTATGTTGATGGGACCGCTCTCATTTCATGAATCCACGGACGTCCTAGCAATATGTTATATGTGAGGTCTAGATCCAGGACTTGACAAATCACGTCCTTTGTGACTGGCCCTATTCTTAGTGGTAAGATGACCGTGCCCTTGGACGAACGCTCTTCATCATCATAAGCCTTAATAGTGATTTGGTTCATAGAATTCACAGCTTTGTCAGAATATCCCAATTGTCTGATGGTGCTCAATGTACAAATATTAAGACCTGCTCCTCCATCTATCAGGACTCGTTTTATTCGGTGTTTATGTATGAAGGCTTCAATATGTAGAGGTGCATTATGAGGCTGACTTATGGAAGCGTCATCGGCTTCTGTGAATGTGAGGGAGTGTGGAACGGATAGGTATCCCACCATGGCTTGAAACTGATCCACGTTCAGATCAGTAGGGACAGCAGTATCTCTCAAGGTTTTATCAAGGATAGCTTTATGTGTAGGAGATATACGTAAGAGCTCAAGAATAGAGATGAGTGCGGGTGTTTTCCCTAATTGCTCTATAAGGTCGTACTCAGGCTTAGTTGACGGAAGATTGGTATTCTTAGTAGAGGTACCTGGCAATGTGATCTTACCTCGACGGGTTGTAACATGACATTCAGAGGTAGATGTGGATGAAGATCCCACACCTTTCAGGACAATTTTGGGTCGCTGAGGAGGATTCTCAGGATTTTTATTTTTGATAGTAATGGTAGAAATATAATTGTCCATTGAGATGTGATTGATAGTAGAATCATAATTGTAAGGTGCTCTAGTATAATTGGCTTGATCATCTGTGACTTTGCCTTTTCCTTTGTCATGTTTTGGGAATGGTTCCTTAAACACCTCATGCTCTTGGTTAGATGAATGTCCCTCAATCTCAATATCTCCTCTGTCAATGAGATCTTGTACAATGTTTTTCAATCGATGGCAATTACTTGTCTTATGACCTTTGCTCTTATGAAACTCGCAATATTCATCATCATTCCACCAATTTGGTTTTACCTTTGGTTCATATGGAGGAAAATCTGGGACCGTGATCACTTTGTTTACTACAAGCTTTTTGAATACTGATTCAAGTGGTTCTCCCAATGAAGTATATTTCCTTCGTGGTTTAGCAGCCGTTTGATTGTTCACTTGATTGTTGGTAGAACTTGATCCAGAAAAGACGAACTTTGGTCTCACTGTGTTGGCATCAACAACACCATCATTAACTGTGTTCTTGTTCTTGTTCCAAAACTTTGGTTTGTCCTTTCCCTTAAAGTCCTCTTTGTTTTCTTTGAATAGTTTGATAACTCCTTGTTCAATCAAGACCTTTTCTGTTGCTAGGCCCTTTTCAATGACATCCTTAAATGTAGACAAACAAGCTTTTCTGAGATCATAGCCAATAGCCTTGTTAACATTTTGTGTGAACATCTCCACCATTTGTTTCTGCGGGATTTCACAAGAGCATCTGCTAGCTAAGTTTCTCCATCTTTGTAAAAATGACGCAAAAGATTCTCCTTCTTTTTGTTTCGTATTGCACAAGGTAGTAACTGAGACATCTGTTTCAATGTTGTAAGAGAAATGTTGGATGAATGCCTCTGCCAAGTCGCCCCATGACTTAATACCAGGAGGTAATTGAGAAAACCATTCCATCGCTTGATCTCCTAAGCTCTGTGGGAACAACCTCATTAAGTATGTTTCTTCTGCGGCTACCTCAATGCAAGCTGTGAAGAATTGTCTTATATGTGCCTTGGGGTCTCCTCTCCCTCTATATTTGTCAAATTTCGGCGTTGCAAAGTGCGGAGGAAACGGAGGCATTGGAATGCTCTTATCAAATGGATAAGGGCATATATCTCTCATAGTATATGTGGGTTTTGATGTGCCCATGTCTTCCACTTTCTTTTGTAGATCTCTAATTTGTTGCTCCAAATTATTTTTGGGAGGAGATGGATTTCTTGTAGCATACCCCATGTTTGAAACACCCATTTGAGGAGGAGCTTGTTGCATGTATGGATGATACTGATCGTAGACATGTCCATATGGAGGTCTATATTGTTGCGACATGTATGGAGCACTTGGCATAATTTCTTGTTGAGGGACCCCATATCTGTTTTGTGTATATAAACCATATTCAATAGGCCTTTCATTTTCCATTGTGTTGCCCCCAATTTTGGCATGAGGTCTCCTTGTGTCAAAATTTTGAGGAAGTCCTTGAGTATCCATTTGTCTTGGTTGACCCATATCTTGAGCATGTGTTTGAGCATAGGGCCTCCATGATGGTCTTTGAGTGTAAGTATCATGCATTTGAGCTTGTGTATGTGGGATTGCTGGTTTCTGAAGCAAAACTGATGGTGACTCCGGCATCATATTATTTGGTCCTCCACTATTAAGCTGAGTTTGTTGTGAAGGTCTACTTTCCATAAGTTGAGATAAGTCAAAATCATGTGGTATTTTAGCTCCACTTTGTGCCATCATGTTTAGGAAATATTGATGATCTCTCCTCATTATCTCTTCAACCAATCTATTGAATTGAGGATCCATTATAGATTCTTGTATGTCTGCTGATAGTATTGAAGAATTGTCCACATTATCATTGTGTGTAGCGTTGTGTATAGCGTTTGCGCTTTCCATATTTGGATTGTGTCTATAAACATTCATGTCTGGTAATGTAGTGTGCTCAGGATTGTAGAAGACATCATTGTCATACTCATAAGAACTCATGTTTGCAGACCCTTGAGCTTCTTTAGCTTTTCTCCTAGATTTTTGAAGACGGGTTTCAACCATGAACTAGGTGTTTAGCAATATGTGAGAGACTAGACGAAAATGACAAGAGTATGTAAGACTAAGAGTTGTATGGAATGTAAATGAATTTGAAGTTTACTTGCAATGTCCAAAGTGTAAGACCAAGTATGTATGTAGTAGAGTAGGTGTGACTTCCAAAGAGAGGATAGTTTCTCTTGATGAGGTAAGCTGACCTTGACTCTAAGTAAGACCAAATGAGACCCAAAGGTAAGAAACCTTGATGAGGGACCACTTAGCAAAGTGTTGTAGTGTGTTGACAAAGTATGATGAGGACAAGCAAGTGACCTTTTGACTCAAGTTTAGACAAGTCTGAATGTAAAATGAGGTATGAAGCAATGATGGACTGTGTAAGACCTTAGAACAGGCTGAATGCTAGATGAAATCTGAAGAGACAACCTAGGAAGCTCAAGTATGCCGAAACTGATTTCTTTGTTCGCTTGACTGTTAAACTTTTCAAATCCTGACACAGACGCCTCTGTATACTTCACAGACACAGTTTTAATACACAGACGCTATTCTGTTTGACGCAGACGTGATTATGAGATTTTCTGTTGATGTTTGTTGGGACTGTAACAATTTTTTGCAATTGTGGACACAGACGCGCCTGTATACTTCACAGGCGCGATTTTCAGACACAGACGTGTCTATGTTCGACACAGACGCTGATAAAAACACAGACGCTATTCTGTACTTCACAGACGCGTTTATCAGACACAGACGCGATTTTAACCGACACAGACGCGTTTCTGCAACCTTAGTGCAATCTTTCCTATCTGTGAATTTGTTTTGCTGTGACCAAATCTGATTTTTCGACTGTTTTTCGTGACAAGAGGACACAGTGTTGATGACCCAATGTTTGCAGATTGTTTAGACTCCAAAAAGTGTGTTGTTTGATGTAAAAAGTTTTTGCATACACTTGAAGACACAAAAGACACAATGTTTTGCTGTTTTGTCTTGATTGTTTGAATGTTTATCATAAGTCAAGCACAATTCTTATGGCTGGCCAGGACAATAATTGTTGATCCCACATGGGGTTTTACCCCCGAGGCTACGCTATTCAGAGCGGATACTTAGATGCTTGAACTCACTGGCTCCACCCTCGGCACTCACTTCTCGGGTCAGCCAAGCATCAGTCCCCATGAAAACTCCCCATGGCGAACTTTGTATCTCTACTAAGAACCGTATGTGTGTGGGCCGCTACCAGAGGTCCGACCTCCTGCCTCAACAACTAGAAGGATTTGGGCATCTAAAACAAAATGGTGCTAGTAAGGGCATCCGCTCGTGTGGCCATACATGCGGCACTTTCAGCTCTGTAAATACAGAAGGCTCCCAGCCGGTAGGGGTTACGCCCTACAAATGATCAAATAAATTTGATCAAACGGGTTTATGGGGAGACATAGTGTCGGTATGAACTAATCAGCACACGTTATTCATAGTTTTCACCATGAATACATTTGATTATAGTGGCTTGGAAGAAGATGGCTTTTCTTTTGCTACCACTTGGGTCGTTCTCTTCTCACTAGTAGTCCTAATGACCACACGGGAAGACAGGCCCTCTAAAGAATAAACAAAAAGAGCCTATTGCTCAAGACACAAAAGACAATGGTTCAATTTTAGTGCACCAATTGAAGTGTTTGCTAAGCTATGAAACAAGGCACACAACAAAAATTACAAAACCCTAGCCAAGGCCCTGCAACAAAATTGTTAGTAGTTTGGGTTGTTTCAAATGATAACCCCTTCCTACAAGCACACAAGTTAGGTAAATTTTAGAAAACCCAAAAAGACTTTGTGAAAAGGGGCCTTCAACAAAAACGTATTTGCCTCCAAAGCAAGCTGCACAAACCAGGTTAGCTAGATTTGCAAAGGTTAGCCAAAAATAAACCAGATCTGAAACCCTAAGTACAAAATCCGAAAACCCGAATCGAAAAACTTGAAAAATTTGCAAAACAGAATGCACAGACGCTGTTATACCAGACACAGACGCGACTGTCCTACACAGACGCGGTTCTGTGATTCGCAGACGCGATCTAAGAACACAGACGCCTCTTTCTTCTACAGACGCGATCAGATGGTGCACAGACGCGATTCGGGATCACAGACGCGACTTTCAGAAACCTGCAAAAATAGAAATGACAGAAACACAGACGCGATCCAAGATATCACAGATGCCTCTGAAATACAAAAACGTGATCCGAACACTCGCAGACGCGAAAAAAAAAACCTAAAATGTCGTCGAAATCGTCCGATCTGCAACTTCAAAAATGCAAAATCTGCAACAAAATGTTAAATGCAAAGGGACAAGAGTCCCACCGGGCGTGCCAAAATGTATATGGTGAAAATGGATAGCAATAAACAACAATATTGAAAGACTAAAATGGATTCAACCACCAAACCCTAGCCTAACAATGAACAAAGATCCACCATAACATATGAAGATAACCTAAGACAATGCAAATAACTCAAAATCACAAAGATTATACCATCACATGTCCACTAGGGTTTTGATCTCCATTCTTCCTATCTCCATTGATCTTGTTTGATATGCTTGCTCTCAGATTTTTATGTGCACAAGAGCTCAATAAAGAACGGAATGTGGTTGCAAGTAGAATTGTAGTGTAGCCAAGTCCTCCAAAATCAGTCATTAGGCATTAGGGTGCTTCATTAGGGTTTGTCAATGAAGAAAGCATCTCCTTAAATAGAAGACACAATGAGAAATGGAGGGTTAAGATTGAGAGGTGTAAAAAGGAGGTCGGCTAGGATTAGAGGGTAGGTATAAGAAATACCAAAATAATGAAAGAGGTAGGTAGTGTAGGAATTAAGAGATGAATGACATGTGTCATGTGTAGAAAAAGATAATGAATTAATTAAATAAATAAAGATTTATTTAATTAATAGAAGAAGTAGGATAATTAAATAAATAAAATATTTATTTAATTATAGGAAAGGGATAATTTAAATAAATAAATGTATTTATTTAAATGAGAAATAAGGCTAGAAGAGGATAAATGAATTAATTAAATAAATAAAGATTTATTTAATTAATAGAAGAATTAGGATTAGATAATTAAATAAATAAAATATTTATTTAATTAGACATGACAATTTTGGGTGTCTACAAGTGTAAGGACTCCTTATTGTCATTTTTACTAATTGGCAAACTTTACAAACTTACCTAGCCATGAAACTATAATTAGGTGTTTAGATATGCATTTATCTTTGATTTATAATTTTTAAATATGATTTCCAAATAATGTTAACATATCCTTCTTCTAAGGTTGTGGATCACATTGCCTAGTTATCAGTTACCCGCTATACCCACCCTTGCTTAGAACTTAGGGTTTGAAAACCATACATATTTTAGCTCTAATCTAGAAATAATGATACAATGTAATATCTAATTATTCATTCTTTTGATAAAGCTTTATTGTTTATAACTTTATAGTATGAACTCTCTTGAATTTATATAGTTAGATTATCTTGATGCTACCATTAATGAATTCAATATATTTATATGTTTTGTGATATGTGATCCAATGTTTTTGAGCTACTTATAATATTTTATCACACTATTGGGGTTATAATATGGAAGTATAATTACATGATTGTTTATGTTGCTCAACTTTTATGAATTGCATTATTGTGGTTCTCTTTTAGTAATTATTTAATTTGATATTTTTATAGATTAAATCCCCATACTATATGAATAGTGATAGTGATCATGTTGTGCATGTTTCTACTGATATATTACCTTTAAGTATATTTTGTAATTTGCATGATTTACCTATAGATGATGGGCTAGGGCCTACATATGATAATGTTTCTACTTGTAATTATTTATTTTTTACATCCTATAAAAACCTTGTCAATGATCATATGGATTGTGATAATAATGAGGTTATACAACTTGTAGGAAATGTATTGATGACAAAATCTCACCTCCAATTCATGACATTGCATTTTTCTCTTATACGTCATAATGATTGTAGGTTTTTTAATATTTGGAACCCCCTATTTATGATTGGGGTCTTATTGTTTCACATTCTAGTGATTATCTATTACATATTTTTCCTAGATATACCTTGATTATTTCTGGATGCATTACCTCACTTTATACATGATGATGATGTTGAGATTTATAATGATTATTCTATTACTCATTTATCTCATGATTTCTTGTGCTCTTAAAATGATTCATTAACTTGTTATATTGATACTTAATACATGACTGAATTCTAAATCTTTATGAAAAAATACTCCAAAATGACTACAATCATTCTATGGATAACTTCTTCCTATTTGATTTTCTTAGTATCTAATTATAGACATAGATTATTACATATTATCAATTAAATTGGTCATAATCTACTTATATGACAACCATTTGAAATGGTTTGACTCTTCTTGCTTTATATGACAACCATTTGAAATGGTTTGACTCTTCTTGCTTTCTATATATTTCATTTTCTAATTTAGCTCATACAAGAATATGCTTTGTTTGATGCCACTAAATGAACCGCTTAGTATGGTGAAGCCCTTTGTCTTGGTAAGAAAGAAAGGGCGTTGGTGATGGAGATAGAAAGAGTCATGGAAGCTCTGTAAGAAAGGGTGATTGGTCCAGCTGTTTCATACACTGCAGGTCATACCAACCAATGACAAATAGAGAAAATCCATGGTCAAGATGGCTTGCATCGTCTTGTATAGCCTCTTGAGCAATTTCCACCATTGATTTCAAAATTCAAGCTGTACATTCCATAATAGGAGACGCCTTCGGCGTAATTATAAATTTTACTAGGCAACATGAAAGTTTTTAGTATTTTAACAATTATATATCATTATTTTTTCCATGTTTATATTTTAATTTTTCTAACATTTTCTCTATCAATTTATTTTAGACAATATTATTCAACAACTATATTTTTAATGTACTATAATTTTAAATTAAATTAATGATTGATACAAAATTAAATAGAATTTTTTTATAAAATAAAAGTGATGTTATTCATAAAATTAAATTGATGTTTGATACATCAATATGTTAACTATTTTTTCTCTCATTTATTGTTGTACTTATGTTTATGATTGATAACTTAGTTATACCAGATCAAGCTCTAGACAACTTATTTTTGGACTATGATATAAGATAGGTGGGGTTAAACCTAGTATATGGTTAGGATCATAAAAAAATAGAATGAGTGCACAAAATTAAAAGCAATTCAAAAATACAAGAATAAAATACTCAATAAACACTTTGGAAAAGCTTACTTAATTTCTGGTGTGTGATGTGAGGAAACAACTTGCTTCACAATGTGTGACTATGAACTAGCTTTTAGTTGCCTATAACATTTTATTGAAAATAAGCAATTATCGCATTCTTGTGAAAATGTCTATGAATCTTATATTATTAGATGTTCATTTATATTCAGATTTATATTCAATCTTTTCTCTAAGATTTATATATGTATGTAATTATTTTTTAAGAACTATTTTATTAAGTAAAAATAATTTATTTTACTTTAAGATTTTGAAAAAAATAATAAATGTATCTTAAAAAATCTATGTTTTTTAAATTTCAAAATAAAAATTTATAAGGTATTAAATTACTTTACAATTAGAAAATTTATAAGGTATTTCCTATTTTCCTATGATATAAAAATATTATTTATGAAATAGGCCTCATCTCAAAATGAATTCAATTCAAGTTGTATATAATAGCTTGATAGTAGTCAATTATTCAAGCATGAAAATATGATCTCATTTTTCTCAAACCCTCCATGCCATCTCGAGTCCTTTTCGGACATTTTTTCATTTTTTTTTAAAGTCCGTGGGGGTGGGGGATTTTTTTTATTTTTTATTTTTAAAGTATGATTACATTTTTAAATTGAAATAATTTATTTTAATTTATTTTATATTTTTTTATTTTAATTTTAATTTTTTATAATAAGTATGACATCTTCTAAAGTTTAATATTTACTTAGTATATTTTCTTTGAATGTTTTTAAGTTTTTATAGTTTGTACATAAGTAAAAATTTAATTCAAACTATAACTTATTGCTCAAATTTACAAAATAAAATGTATATAAATTACACACAAGTAAGAAGAATTAAATTCAAACTATGTAAATATTGTATCTAGATTGACAATTTAATATATATTTATTCAAAATTTCATTTGATAGGTGTATTTTAGATTAATGTTTAATATCACATATCAAAAAAATTGTTAAAATATTTGATTATTTGATTAAATTTATATATTATTAGATTAAATAATAATAATAAACATACAAAGAAAATATACTAAGTAAATTTTATTAATTAAATTATAAAAATTTAAATAAATAAACAATTAATAAAACTTAAAAACATTATAACTTAATAATAATGTAGGTTAAAACGATTAAAAATTAATAATAAAACTTAATAAACTTAATAATTTATAATGTTTTTAACTTAAAATTTAATATTATAATTAACTATTAATTTATTATTTCACAAATACATTATTAATTATTAATTTTATTAATTAAATTATAAAAACTTAAATAAATAAACAATTAATAAAACTTAAAAATATTATAACTTAATAATGTAGGTTAAAAAGATTAAAAATTAATAATAAAACTTAATAAACTTAATAATTTATAATGTTTTTAACTTAAAATTTAATATTATAATTAACTATTAATTTATTTTATTTAAAGTTCAATCTTTTTTCATTCTTAATATTTTTAGAATAATTAAACATATAATATATGATACATAAGTAAAAATTGTACATAAGTAAAAATTTAATTCAAACTGTAACTTATTGTTCAAATTTACAAAATAAAATGTATATAAATTACACACAAGTAAAAAAATTAAATTCAAACTATGTAAATATTGTATCTAGATTGACAATTTAAAATATATTTATTCAAAATTTCATTTGATAGGTGTATTTTAGATTAATGTTTAATATCACATATCAAAAAAATTGTTAAAATATTTGATTATTTGATTAAATTTATAAATTATTAGATTAAATAATAATAATAAACATACAAAGAAAATATTCTAAGTAAATTTTATCAATTAAATTATAAAAACTTAAATAAATAAACAATTAATAAAACTTAAAAACATTATAACTTAATAATGTAGGTTAAAAAGGTTAAAAATTAATAAACTTAATAATTTATAATGTTTTCAACTTAAAATTTAATATTATAATTAACTATTAATTTATTTTATTTATTATTTCACAAATATAACTTTAAAAATTGAAAAATAATAATTAATAAAAAATTATGAAAAAATATTAAAATAAATTATTTCAATTTTAAAAATATAATCAAACATTAAAGAAAACAATAACTTATTATTCAAAAACTTTAAATACATTATTAATTATTAATTTATTATCTTACAAATATAACTAAAAAAAAATTATAAAAACATATTAAAATAAATTATTTCAATTTAAAAAATATAATCATACATTTTTTTAAAAAACTTCCCTCCACCGCCACCCCCCACGGTGTTATCAAAAAAATGAAAAAATGTCCGAAAAGACTGGAGATGGCATGGACAGTCCAATCATACTATAAAAACTTAAAAACATTCAAAGAAAATATACTAAGTAAATATTGAACTTTAGAAGATGTCATACTTATTATAAAAAATTAAAATAAAAAATTCTAAGAAAATTAAAATAAATTATTTCAATTTAAAAATGTAATCATACTTTAAAATGTCCGAAAAGGACTCGAGATGGCACGGAGGGTTTGAGAAAAATGAGATCATATTTTCATGCTTGAATAATTGACTACTATCAAGCTATTATATGCAACTTGAATTGAATTCATTTTGAGATGAGACCTATTTCATAAATAATATTTTTATATCATTTAAATGTCTTTAATTCAGAAAAATCTCAATGATAATATTTATTTTGATAATATTTTTTTTTTTAAACCAACATACATTTTTTCCAAATTTCTTAAAAAATAATTCAATTGAATAAAACAAAACTATGGGCGTGGTGGACGTGTACGGTTTGATTGGACAGTGATTGGCAGTGATTGGCAGTTCCGGCAGTGGATTTACGTTCACGCAGCAGGAGAGAAGGCGGTGCCGTCATGGCATGGGGGCCATCCATGGAGAAGGCATGGCATGCGCGGGCCATTTTGTCCGCCGCATAGCCAGTGCCTACTCCTTTAGTGTGAATGTCCTCCTCTCGCGTATATTCGCTTTTCCTGGTAGATTCTTTTCACCGAGTTTGTTTTTTACCAATCAAAATATCAAATGTTTTATTCGTTGCTGACAATTCCCCCAAAGTTGAGAGCTGAGTGGACTAAAATTGTTTAAAATAGTCTACAAATTTGATCAAGTTGGCTGATAGATTTGTCAAACGGCTTCCAAATGATAAGTAAAAATGTCGCAGTAAACTTTTTTGGTTTATCACTAAGTAAAAATGTCGCAGTAAACTGTTTTGGAATCGCGTTCCTCTTTTAAATTCATGCACTGGCAGAAGTTTCAAAGAAGTTGCAGAGACGACAGCGCAACGTTGAAAGGGAGGAAACCGATGCAGCTTCCACAATCAAAATTACTTTCTGCTATTGAAGGCCGCCTGAATCGTTTGAACAAGAATGTTGTTCAGTTTTATATGTTTGACTTTATGCATAATTCAATTCCACATGTGAACACTCACACCAATTAGAATACCGAGATAGCATGTAATTCAGTAGGAATCGACTAAAGTAGGTAATTGGTTGTAGTCCTTAGGGATTTTTGAAGAGAGGTAATTGTAACATCTAAACGTAATAATCGAGGTAGGACTACAATCTAATTAGTTAAGAATTTTCATCATAGATTCTATCATATGTGTCTTGTCAAAGTTGAGTTTAAAAAGAGATTATTAAGTTACTTCTTAAAATTATTTCATAATTTTTCACACGAATATTAAATTATCATTTATAAAACATTTTTTTTGTAATGGTTAGATTATTTTTAGAGTAGTAAATTTGATATTTTGCATAAAATATAGAGAAATAGTTTTATATGTGATATTGATGAGCGTGTTCAATATTAAGTCCTTGTTTTTGTCTTATAGAATAAACTTATTTAGGCTTTCATTATTAAAACTACTTAGGGATCCTTTATAAACAACCTCTAAATAGACATTACAAGAGTCTTTCTTGATGATTCTACATGGTTTTGAAGATATCAAACAAAAGACTATCCATGCCTTGGTTGTTCTCAATAGCTATGCAAGTGAGATCTTTGTCAAGTTCTTCCATGATGATAATATGATCACGATGTTGTTAAAGCTCTCTATCTATTTAAGTAGGTACATAATTTCCATTGCAACATATAATTCTTCTTTAATTTATCCTAGATATTTATAGATTTCATAAGATTCCTTTTAGGGTTTTCATATAGCTATGGCAATGGACATAATGGAAAATTTAGACATAGATAAATTATTTCTTTATTATTTTATCATTCTTGGTTGCCATATTCATCCATGTAAGGACACTATACATGTTAAAGCATACTAGTTTTCCATTTAACACGGTCTTGTGGCTAACATTTGAAGTTAAGTGGAGTGGGAAAAAAGCAAGTGACCTCATGGCACTTTTCTTTGACCATTGCTTGACCACTCCCACTTCAACTCCAACATGTAGCCATGTTTCTATCTGCATCCCACTTTTTATTTTATTTTATTATTTTAAAACATTTCAAATATGTTATGCATTAGTGTTGAAATATTCCATATATATAACATTTCTCATAAATATATATGAAATGTTGTATTTTATTTGTTGACTATAGTCCAAAACCTATATAGTAGTCATGTTCACCTAAGAAAAATATGAAATTAGTATCAACAATCATGCGATGAATAAATAAAAAATAAACCACGGTGATTTGAGAATGTAATGCCCATACCCTAGTCGGACTTTTAAAACCCGTTTAACCTTGATTGACTTCCTATGTGGCATTCTCGAATGGTAGATTAACCGATATGCAATGTGTAGTTTAGATAATATAAATAAACTGAGCATACTTATTATTGTGTTTTTGCATCGATTCTTGTGTAAATGCAATTGTTCCTAACCCTTGTGATAAATCTTGAGCTAACATCTTCATTGAATATGTATTTGTATATGCATGCTTGTATGAATTCATGGGAGCAGGAGATTGCAGGTACAACACCGCTTAGGGCAAGGTTCATCTCCTTTGGAATTTGCAAGGTTGAGTATGCTCATTCATCTTTTGAATTCGGATTTAGTGGTCATATAACTCTCGTCTTGCCTTAGCCATGGTTAGGTGAGCATCGTGTGTGGATTCGTGGGCTGGCTCTTCAATGGGATGCGTGTCGAGTGATTTGGAGGATTTCCTCGATTTGCGTGCCATGCGCGAGGTAAGTGAGGTTTGTGATCCTAAGTATTAAATTTAAATTTATGAGTAGACGAGCGCATTAGAAATTTAGAAATTTAAATGGGTAGCTTCTTCTATATGATTAATCACTAATTTAAGAGATTTGCTTTAAATTATTATTGTAGCAAGCTTAAGGTGCTTAACTGGGGTTAGTGTGCTCATTTATGCATTTGTAACATTTATGCATTTATAGTTGAGAAATTAGAAGAAACAAGACTCTTGCATTAGATTAGTCAATTATTCAAAAATGTCACTTTATTATGTTATAGCGAGTTAATTTAATAGCTAATTTTAAAATAACGAATTTATTGGGTTATGCATTTTAGAAAGGAAAAATTTTAAAGTCATTGGAGAGATAGAATTAAATTACTCATTTTCGCATTTTGGAAGAAAAGGGGTAAATCATTATTATTAAATGAAATTATTTTTCTCTTTACTTGTAAAGTCGACATAATATAAAAGTTTGATTTTTAAAAAATTATGTAAATCAAAACGCCTTATCCGGTCAATAGTTCCAAAATATAAATGTAGAACTAAATCGATATTGAGAAATTAAAAATTTAAAAAGAAATAGAAGCATTATAATTTTAATAAGGAAAAACAATGAGATGTATTAAATAAGGTAAATGAATGACTTTCATTTCATTTTCATTCATTTTATTTCAAAAATAAATGCCTAATTTCGAAATTGAAAATTAGGGCAAAATTAGGGTTTTCTTTTAGTCTTAGTTTTGCAAGCATTTTGGGGGGGGGTTCTGGGCTTTTTGGTCATTTTTGGGTGGAAAAACATGGTTTGGGAAGAAAAGAATGGAGTTTTTCTTGCTTGCTTGGGGTGGCTGAAGCTCTACTTCAAATTCATGCCAGGAATGCTAATGGAGGTAGGTCTCTTGTGCATCTTGTATTTGCATTTAAAATCATAAGAAATGTGTTTGGAAGAAAACTTTGAATTGTTAATTGGAAATCCTTCCCCATTTGATATTTTGGATATTCTGAAAAGAAACACAAAAAAAAAGGAGAAGAGATGGTTGTGACTGTATATACATTTGTGTTATTCCTCCTTGCTGGTTGGGTGCTTGAAAACCCCTTTTTGTGTTTGGAATGGATGATTAACAACAGGGAAAATTTCATACCCCAAAAAAAAAATATATATATACAATCATTGAAAATCGGATTTTATTCAATCGAAATTCTTTACCCAAATTTGAAATGGGCTTATTTCTTGTTATACACCGGACTGTGTTTACAAAAAAAATATATATCAAAAATGGTGAGCGGCCTGTGCGTTTTGACGGGACGGCGCGTTTTTTTTTGTGTTTGTTATTAACCTTGGGTTGGGGTTAGAGGGCGGGGAGCGGAGCTCCACCCGCTCCTCCTCCCCTTCCCCCTCGCTAACTCCCCTTTCCCCACGCGCGTCCCCACTTTACTCCCGCTCGCTCCCTTGCTCTCCCGCTCGCAGGTGAAGGCACTGCGGTGGCCGCAGGGGCCGCGGTGGCCGCAAGGCGCCGCGGGCCTGCGGGCACCGCAGTGGCGCCGCCACGTGGTGCATCCCAGCGATAGCGATCTTCCGACTAGGGTTTAGCCGAGAGCAAACCCTTCGAAATTTGTTTTTATTTGTTTTGATAAATGAAAGATATTAAATAGTTTTTTTTTGTAAGTTTTCTTTTAAAAAAGAAATGGTTTTAGGTTGTCCCATTTTATATACATTCAAAAAAAATATATTTTATATTATAAACATTGCCATGGGAATGTATTTAAAAAAAAACAAAAACAAAAAAAAGGGTTTTATTTTGTAGCATAATGAGGAAGGGTTCAGTTTATTTGAAATTAGTTTTATTCAAATTTTATTTCGCTAAATTAGGTTTATATATATATATAATACGAAGCTGGTGTTTATATAATTGTGGATTTAATTAAGAAATAACATTTTATTAGTCATGTATTGTTAATTTATTTTGATCATCGATTAATTTTGGAACCCATTATAATCGGAAAGTATACTTGTGCGAAGAGGTTAAATATTGACTGTTTTGAAGACCCTTGAAATAAAACACCATTGCTATCGTCATAAAATATATCATAATAAGACGTTGTTCTTCTTTTAAATAGATCTTATATCGTATAATGTTACAAATGAAAACTAAAGTATAGGGGGGGGGGGGTATGAAATTTGCATCGAAATTATTTTCGTATATTTTGTAATTACTTCGTCAGTATGTTAGTAGTATGCATGTAAATTGGATATCGTATCGATTTAATAAAGGAAAATGTTGTAAGTATAAGTTCCATAATTGCCTGGTTTGGGGTGGCGTCATACCTTGGTGTACTTGTTTTTCAGACCTTGTTATCGAGATAATTGTGTCTGTCATAGCCGAAATAGGCCCTAGTCAAAATATCGTCAGTCGTTAGAACTTGTAATTTGCTTGTAGTGTTCCAGTTGGAGCCACTCTAGAAGGGACCAATATGTAAACCCTGAAGGAGGTGTCTATTGTTTATTGATTTTATCCGCCTAAGTGGCAAGATGTAAAAGATTTATAAACTATGTATTTCTAACAATATAATACCAAAGGGGTCTTGCAGTTGAGCAAACCTGGAGATGTAGCCCATCCGGGGTGAACTCCGAGATCATACCTGTGTTATGTGATGTTTTTAGCGTACTTGTTTTATGTTTTAAGTTATCATGAATGGTTATACTCTTGCTTAAGTGTAGGGTGGAAATTTAATGAAATCAAATTTAAGTGCATAACATTATTCAAATGGATAAATATAGCCTTTTAAATTCGTAAAACGTGGTGAATTATGAATATGGCAAGGTATTTAAATATTGAGATTAAAGTTGTGGAAAGAGTAAATTGATAATGTTAATTTAAGTTGTAATGGTGGAAATAATCTTGTTAGAATACTTTATTGGATTAACTTGTTATTAAGTATATAAATGGAATGGATGTAAAAAGGAAATGAAGTTAAGATTTATGTCACAATTCTTAAATGGAAAACTAAAGAATGAACATCATATAAATATCTATCTTTTTACCTTAGAAAATGAATCACGCCATGTCAATTATGTTTCATTACATTGGACGAAATGGTTAAGTTATGTCACATTTTAATCTTAACAAAAATACTCATTAGATTAACTTGAGAACCGTGTGGACCCAATTAGGTATTCATGTGGTATAATGGATGAATATACTTAGTAATTCATGTTGTAATTATAAATCAATAATCCTCACTAGTTTAACTTATAATAGTGCGAACTCAAATAGATATCCATATTTTAATCCTTATAAAAGGAATCCCTCGTGATTGCCAAAATAAATCTAAAATGGGAGAGTAATTGGCTTGTGGTTTATACATTTAACTTAGTAAAACTATCTCTCTCATTTTAAGTTCATTTAACAAAAAGAAAAAAAAAAGGTGATATGAAATCAGGAAATTGTATTTTAATCCTAATAGAGAATGTCACCGTGATTTTAATTATCCTAATCTTGAAATGTTGATTGTCATCTAGTTAACGATACTTTAATTTAAAAGATGTTCTCGTGTGGCCTAATGCATATCCATCTTAATGAAGTTAGTCCACTTATTGCATTATTAACACTTCAAATAAATTCCATGGCTACTCACATTATACCTTTCATAAAATAATTTCAACTCATTAGTTGGTTATGTATGAAAACAAAAGAAGAGACCTCACTCTACTCATGGAAGTTAATCCGAAAGAAACAAATTTATCGTACTAACCATATTGTTTAATATTTTAAAAGAGGTATCAAATGTGGGTGAATATTTTAAAGTCAAATGAAGGAAACCACGCTTTACTAATCATAGTTTAACCTTAAATGTATGAATCTCATTAAGCCTATTATTAACACATTAAAGGATGAAATCATTTGTGAATGGATACCTCAAACCCAAGGAATGAACCTCTCTATATTAAGAGCATGAACCCTTTTGGAAGACCTCTTAACGAAATTATGAAAATAAAGTGCATTAATTAAATAACCTATCAAGGGCCTCCTATCCACCCGAAGTAGATGA
This sequence comes from Cryptomeria japonica, assembly GCF_030272615.1. Lineage (NCBI taxonomy): Eukaryota > Viridiplantae > Streptophyta > Pinopsida > Cupressales > Cupressaceae > Cryptomeria > Cryptomeria japonica. The sequence continues at coordinate 713,904,640 of NC_081411.1, read as the reverse complement.
TCGATTCCTAAAATTCGAAGATGCCAAACCATTAATCAAGATCTATGCGTTATCCCGTAATTAAGTTACCCAGTTTAATAGGTCTAATGACGCAAGTTGAGTTAGGTGTAAGGTTATGTAATCGCGTTAGGAAACTCCTTAGGATTGGTTGAGCCTTCCGCTGTGATATCTAAGTTGACAGATAATCTCCATTGTATTTTAATGTCGTGCCTAATTATGAATTGAGTTAACTTAAATTTATCTTAATATTGTAACCTTTTCATTAACGCTCTTAATTCTTATTTAAAAAAAAAAATTTACACTCTATTTGAGTGTTTTTAACTTAAACCCTTTAGGGGTTTCCTGGCGGGGCATTACAGAGAACATCAATAACTATTATACAAGTTTGATCAAAGACCATATATATAAAAGTTATGACAAACAAAACTAAATTTTAATAAATATAGAATTTGGCTATCATAAAGTAAACCAAGTTGTTAATAATCCAAAGCAACACAATAATAACACATATTAAATCCACTAGATACTTAGTGGTGTTAAATGTGATATATCTTCAAGACCAATATATCCCCCTAAACATCTCCTCTCACATGAGACCCTCTTTCTATTCCTATCAAACAAACACAAACTCAATGGGAACATAAATAATAATTTAGTACAACTTGATGATTAGTCATAATTATAATTAATAGTGAAAAAAATTGTTTGTTAATCGTCATAACCAAATCAAACTTATACTAGTCAAAATTTAAAAATATGGTTAATGTACAAGTTTTAAAAGTGGAATTTCTTATGTATCCACACCTTTTTTTACCATTTTCTTGATAGTGTTCAAGTTTAAAGTTTTATAATTTTAAATTTTCAAAATAACTATAGAAATAATCACATTTTGATGGTGTCTTCACACATGGAAATATCTTCAATGTATTGGTAAGCTTCACTACACACAATTCAATAACTATCAGTGGAATAATTATAGCCACCCTTTATTCTAGGCCCAATAGTTACTTCCAATGTACAACATGAAAAAAATTATGTAAATACTCTTGTTTTTTATTAATTTAAGAAGAAAAATAGCCTGTCAACTCTTTACAACCAAGAGCCGCAAAGGCAAAGAAATGCATGCTAAAAATAGGCTACTTACAACATTAACAAACTACTTACAACACTACTTAGACCATTCAGAAACCACATATAGACTACAAATAGTCCACATCAAGAGTGTGTAGAACTTTTGCACACAAATCAGGGAAGAGATTGGGAAGAGAAGGAAGAAAGACCTTTCCTCTATCACCTAATAGTAGTCCAAGAAATACTATCATCTAGAATATCATTACAAGGGGAAGCATGAGGGAAACCTCCACAAAGATCTTGTCAACAAATGGAGCAGATGGTGAAGAGAAATTCTCAATCAAAGGTAAGATTTGAACACAAGCAATAGTGAGAGAAGGAAGCACACACCAGACAATAGGTTCTTCAATAGGGACCAAAGGGCATGCAAAGGTCACATCTGTAGTAAGAGACTCATCAACATCCTAACGAGAGTCATCATCATTATAGGAGGACTCATCAAAAGAATAATTAGAACCTTGCACAGTCAAGTGATCGCCAAGTAGAAACACCTTTATGACACGAGAGAAAACAGTCCCTGGCCAAATCACCAAATGAGAAGTATCGACACATCAAAAGAGGAGGCACTCATAATCCACCAATTGAGTCCATGGCCTAACTCCAACCATGAGAACCACATCTCCAAGAAGAGGTGTGGACATGTCAATATCAATCAAAATGTGTACAAATATAGAATGACCCATGAAGAAAGTGGTATCATCAACCTTCAAAAAGTGGCCAACAGAGTTGTCATTGGCCTCATAACAATACTCCCAAAATTGGAGAGGAAGATTAGGAAGAAGAACCCACACCAAATGCACATTGAGTGGTTCAGTAAGACGGTTAAAGGAAGTTGTCTAGGGTTGGATTGAGAAAGAGTTTAATCTACAAGCCAACAACTTTCTCAACACCAAATCACGATAATTAAAAGAAACAAAAGAAGAAATGAAAGAACCCTTAGCACAAGGGAAGAGCTCAATATTACCAAAAACTAAAGGCTTTCGAGAATCCAACACCCAACAATGAAGATCCAGGAGAGAAGGACAAAGACCAACAAATATACATACCAACCTATTGGTAGAAATCCTCATTTTTCACCACATCTTGGTTGCACACCACAAGAAGGGGTGTCTTGGAACAAAGAATAGGACAAGATTTGAACCCCATAGGAGGATGAGTAATAGTAGATCTAGCAACATGAGAAAATTTCTCAACACTAGTAAAAGAAATAGGCCTCAAAGGGGGGACACCATCACCCACAACCCTAACCTTATTAAAATTCTTGGGAGTAGATCAAACATCGGGAACAAGAGACTAAGAGCCCATGACATTCATAGAGGGCAAAAACTCCTCATGAGAAGCAACCACCATCATAGCATACACAAATGCAACCCCAATAGATGCCAACAAAGGGTCGATAGGCATGAGAAAGAGGGAAAGTGATGCAGGAACATCCCTGGTTCTTGGCAATCTTGCATCTGACCAAAAACATTTTATTTTTCAATTTGTTCTTGTTTTGCAGTTCAACATTTCATTCAATATTTCTTTGTATTTTCTCAGTAAACCTTGCGCAGTTGGATTCTGATCACGGACATGCTCATCTATCTTATCCTTGGTCTATGAGACATTTGGATCTTTTCCCGAAAAGTTATCACTTCTAGAATCTAAGATAGTTTTCTGGCTTAGAACACCAAAAATGCTTAGAATTATTTGTCATTGGCATATCTTGTTGATCTCTTTCATAGCTTGCAGAGATTCAGTTTTTTGTTTCCAACGTTTCTTGGCGTGTAGCCGACCTTCCCTTGGGTCCATACTTCATCCTTTAGATTTTCTGGAAGGATCTCTTTGGCGAAGGCCGACCTTGTGTTTCACATGTTTCATTTTGATTCATCGGTATTTGTTTCATCTTGGACCGATGCAGATCATCCTCGATCATATAAATCAATGTAATATAGCATGTAATAGGTAGTGATTAGAATATAAAGAATAAATCTGAGGATTAGGTGTTCTAGAGTTGGCTCGAATACTTTCTTGAGCCGGATGTTGCACAACACACATATTTTATAATCAGGCCTGAGAGCCAAATGTTGTATCTTGCATGTTGTCGATAGTTTGTAATCGGTCTCTTTGATTAAATACATCTGATTATGCATTGCCTCCATCATATTGTGTTGTTTGAGTTGTTTTAATTTGCTGCACGGTCCAGATTGTTCTCCATGAGGACCCTCCTAACCGTGACTACACCAATTGGTATCAAAGAAAGATTTTATTCTGGCGATTGTGAAGTATTGTAAAGATTTTGTTATGTGGTAGCAAAACTGAGGACCCGACCTGCAACTGTAGAGAACTTGCGTGAAGATGGCATGAAGAAATGCTAGAGGTGGTGGAGCACGTGGAAATACAGACCCTGGTGTGATGGAAATTTTGAGAGGAATTGCGGCCCGATTAGAAGCTATTGAAACATCCCAGAGACAAGGTTGACATATTGAAGATGTGAGCGATAATGAAGGAGAAGTTGAGGTAGGAGAAGCAGTTGCAAATCAGCCGGTGATCAATCTAGAAGAAGAAAGGTTCTTGAGGGTTTTGAGTAGAGCGAACACCAAACCACATTTTACTCCACTAGATTATGATGGCAAGTTGGATTTGGATGAATTGATGGATTGGATCTCGGAGATGGAGAAGTATTTTGATTTTGAGAATACCGCGGAAGAACAGAAGGTGAAATATGGTTGTACTAGGTTGAAAGGTCATGCATCTCTTTGGTGGGAACGTGTGCAAATAGACCTATAGAGAAGAGGTAAAGAAAAGATCAAATTGTGGGAGCGAATGGTTAGCAAGTTGAAATCGAAGCTTTTGCTTGCCAACTATCAAGTGAATTTGTTTCGAAAGTTGTAGAACCTAAAGCAGAAAGAAGCCAGTGTGAAGGAGTATACTGAAGCATTCTACAAGTTGAACATTAGATCCAGACATATCGATGATGAGGTTGAAGAAGTTGTTCGATATTTGAATAGACTGTAGATGTTAATACAAGATGAACTCAATTTCATCAAATTGAACAGTGTGGAAGAAGCATATCAGTACGCCTTGAAGTCAGAAGAAAAGTTAAATAAAAGACATGAGTAGAAGCAGTCAGGTACAGGGGGAAGATTTCAGGGAGGAAGATCCTATACTAGAGGTCAAGGAACCTATGTCAATCAGAATAAAGACAAGGAAGTTAGCCGAGATGGTAGTTCGTACCAAAGAGATGACATATTTTTTTATCGGAAGAAAGAAAATGAAGGTAACCAGAATGAAGATTATGGAAAGGAAGATAAAAGAGAGGAAAAGAGAGTATTTAGAGGAAACTGTTTCAAATGTGGAGGAGAAGGACATCGTGCCTTTGAATGAAAGAAGATAGAGAACCGTGGAAGAGTAGCCTTGGCAGAAGAACCTACCGAATCAAGTAACAGACCAGAGGATGGAGAATTGTTGATGATAAGGAGAGCACTATATCATATCGGGGGAGAGAAAGAGCCCTTGTAGAGGAAGAAACTGTTCCCGAAAAGTTATCACTTCTGGAATCTAAGATAGTTTTCTGGCTTAGAACACCAAAACTGCTTAGAATTATTTGACATTGGCATAGCTTGTTGATCTCTTTCATAGCTTGCAGAGATTTAGTTTTTTTTTTCCAAAGTTCCTTGGCGTGTGGCCGACCTTCCCTTGGGTCCACACTACATCCTTTAGATTTTTTGGAGGGATCTCTTTTGCGGAGGCCAACCTTGTGTTTCACATGTTTCATTTTGATTCATTGGTATTTGTTTCATCTTGGACGGACGTGGATCATCCTTGATCATATAAAACAATGTAATCTAGCATGTAATAGGTAGTGATTAGAATATAAAGAATAAATCTAAGGATTAGGTGTTCCAGAGTTGGTTCGAATTCTTGCTTGAGCCGGATGTTGTATAACACACATATTTTATAATCAGGCCTGAGAGCCGAATGTTGTATCCTACATGTTGCCAACAGTTTGTAATCAGTCTCTTTGATTAAATACATCTGATTATGCATTGCCTTCATCATATTGTCTTGTTTGAATTATTTTAATTTGCTACACGATCCAGATTATTCTCCCTGAGGACCCTCCTAACTGTGACTGCACCAATTGGTATCAGAGAAAGATTTCATTCCGGCGATTGTGAAGTATTATAAAGATTTTTTATGGGGTAGGAAAATTGAGGATCTGACCTGCAACTGCAGAGAACTTGCGTGAAGATGGCATGAAGAAATGCTAGAGGAGGTGGAGCACATGGAAATACAAACCTTAGTGTGATGGAAATGTTGAGAGGAATTGCAGCCCGATTAGAAGCTATTGAAACATCCCAGAGACAAGGTCAACATATTGAAGATGTGAGCGATAATGAAGGAGAAGTTGAGATGGGAGAAGCAATTGCAAATCAGCCAGTGATCAATCCAGAAGAAGAAAGGTTCTTGAGGGTTTTGAGTAGAGTGAACACCAAACCACATTTTACTCCTCCAGATTATGATGGCAAGTTGGATTTGGATGAATTGATGGATTAGATCTCGGAGATGGAGAAGTATTTTGATTTTGAGAATATTGCGGAAGAACGGAAGGTGAAATATGGTTCTACTAGGTTGAAAGGTCATGCATCTCTTTGGTGGGAACGTTTGCAGATAGACTTACAGAGAAGATATAAACAAAAGATCAAATCGTGGGAGCGGATGGTTAGCAAGTTGAAATCGAAGTTTTTGCCTGCCGACTATCAAGTGAATTTGTTTTGAAAGTTCCAGAACCTGAAGCAGAAAGAAGCCAGTGTGAAGGAGTATACCAAAGCATTCTACAAGTTGAACATCAGATTCAGACATATCGATGATGAGGTTGAAGAAGTTGTTCGATATTTGAATGGATTGCAGATGTCCATACAAGATGAACTCAATTTGATCAAATTGAACAGTGTGGAAGAAGCATATCAGTATGCCTTGAAGTCAGAAGAAAAGTTAAATAAAAGACATGAGTAGAAGCAGTGAGGTACAGGGGGAAGATTTCAAGGAGGAAGATCCTATACTAGAGGTCAAGGAACTTATGTCGATCAGAATAAAGACAAGGAAGTTAGTCGAGATGGTAGTTCATACCAAAGAGATGACATATTTTTTTACCGGAAGAAAGAAAATGAAGGTAACCAGAATGAAGATTATGGAAAGGAAGATAAAAGAGAGGAAAAGAGAGTATTTAGAGGAAATTGTTTCAAATGTGGAGGAGAAGGACATCGTGCCTTTGAATGAAAGAAGATAGAGAACCGTGGAAGAGTAGCCTTGGCAGAAGAACCTACCAAATCAGGTAACAGACAAGAGGATGGAGAATTGTTGATGATAAGGAGATCACTATATCATATCAGGGGAGAGAAAGAGCCCTTGTAGAGGAAGAATTTGTTCCCAGAAAGTTATCACTTCTGGAATCTAAGATAGTTTTCTGGCTTAGAACACCAAAACTGCTTAGAATAATTTATCATTGGCATATCTTGTTGATCTCTTTCATAGCTTGCAGAGATTCAATTTTTTGTTTCCAACATTCCTTGGCATGTGGCCGACCTTCCCTTGGGTCCACACTTCATCCTTTAGATTTTTTGGAGGGATCTCTTTGGCGGAGGCCGACCTTGTGTTTCACATGATTCATTTTGATTCATCGGTATTTGTTTCATGTTGGACCGACACGGATCATCCTTGATCATATAAATCAATGTATTCTAGCATGCAATAGGTAGTGATTAGAATATAAAGAATAAATCTAAGGATTACGTATTTCGGAGTTGGCTCGAATTCTTGCTTGAGCTGGATGTTGCAAAACACACATATTTTATAATCAGGTCTGAGAGCCAAATGTTGTACCTGCATGTTGCCGATAGTTTGTAATCGATCTCTTTCATTAAATACATCTGATTATGCATTGCCTCCATCATATTGTGTTGTTTGAGTTGTTTTAATTTGCTGCACGGTCCAGATTGTTCTCCCTAAGGACCCTCCTAACTATGACTGTACCAATTGGTATCAGAGAAAGATTTCATTTTGGTGATTGTGAAGTATTGTAAAGATTTTTTTATGGGGTAGAAAAATTAAGGATCCGACCTGCAACTGCAGAGAACTTGCGTGAAGATGGCATGAAGAAATGCTAGAGGTGGTGGAGCACGTGGAAATATAGACCCTGGTGTGATGGAAATGTTGAGAGGAATTGCAGCCTGATTAGAAGCTATTGAAACATCCCAGAGATGAGGTGGACATGTGTAAGATGTGAGCGATAATGAAGGAGAAGTTGAGGTGGGAGAAGCAGTTGCAAATTAGCCAGTGATCAATCCAGAAGAAGAAAGGTTCTTGAGGGTTTTGAGTAGAGCGAACACCAAACCACATTTTACTTTAGCGGATTATGATGGCAAGTTGGATTTGAATGAATTGATGGATTGGATCTCAGAGATGGAGAAGTATTTTGATTTTGAGAATACTGTGAAAGAACGGAAGGTGAAATATGGTTGTACTAGGTTGAAAGGTCATGCATCTCTTTGGTGCGAACGTTCGCAGATAGACCTATAGAGAAGAGGTAAAGAAAAGATCAAATCGTGGGAGTGAATGGTTAGCAAGTTGAAATCGAAGTTTTTTCCTATCAACTATCAAATGAATTTGGTTCGAAAGTTCCAGAACCTGAAGCAAAAAGAAGCCAGTGTGAAGGAGTATACCGAAGCATTCTACAAGTTGAACATCAGATCCAGACATATCGATGATGAGGTTGAAGAAGTTGTTTGATATTTGAATGGATTGCAGATGTCCATAAAAGATGAACTGAATTTGATCAAATTGAACAGTGTGGAAGAAGCATATCAGTATGCCTTGAAGTCGGAAGAAAATTTAAATCAAAGACATGAGTAGAAGTAATGAGGTACAGGGGGAAGATTTTAGGGAGGAAGATCCTATACTGGAGGTCAAGGAACCTATGTCGATCAGAATAAAGACAAGGAAGTTAGCTGAGATGGTAGTTCATACCAAAGAGATGACATATTTTTTTACCAGAAGAAAGAAAATGAAGGTAACCAAAATGAAGATTATGGAAAGGAAGATAAAACACATGAAAAGAGAGTGTTTAGAGGAAACTGTTTCAAATGTGGAGGAGAAGGACATCGTGCCTTTCAATGAAAGAAGATAGAGAACCGTGGAAGAGTAGCCTTGGTAGAAGAACCTACCAAATCAGGTAACAAACAAGAGGATGGAGAATTGTTGATGATAAGGACAACACTATATCATATCGGGGGAGAGAAAGAGCCCTTGTAGAGGAAGAATTTTTTCCCGGAAAGTTATCACTTCTAGAATCTAAGATAGTTTTCTGGCTTAGAACACCAAAACTGCTTAGAATAATTTGTCATTGGCATATCTTGTTGATCTCTTTCATAGCTTGCAGAGATTCAATTTTTTGTTTCCAACATTCCTTGGCGTGTGGCCGACCTTCCCTTGGGTCCACACTTCATCCTTTAGATTTTCTAGAGGGATCTCTTTCACAGAGGCCGACCTTGTGTTTCACATGTTTCATTTTGATTCATCGGTATTTGTTTCATCTTGGACCGATGCGGATCATCCTTGATCATATAAATCAATGTAATCTAGCATTTAATAGGTAGTGATTAGAATATAAAGAATAAATCGAAGGATTAGGTGTTCCAGAGTTGGCTCGAATTCTCGCTTGAGCCAGATGTTGTACAACACACATATTTTATAATCAGGCCTGAGAGCTAAATGTTGTATCATGTATGTTGCCAACAGTTTGTAATCGATCTCTTTGATTAAATACATCTGATTATCCATTGCCTCCATCATATTGTGTTGTTTGAGTTGTTTTAATTTGTTGCACGGTCCAGATTGTTCTCCCTAAGGACCCTCCTAACTATGACTACACCAATTGGTATCAGAGAAAGATTTGATTTTGGCAATTGTGAAGTATTGTAAAGATTTTGTTATGGGGTAGAAAAATTGAGGACCCGACCTGCAACTGCAAAGAACTTGCGTGAAGATGGCACAGAGAAATGCTAGTGGTGGTGGAGCACGTGGAAATACAGACCCTGGTGTGATGGAAATGTTGAGAGGAATTGAAGCCTGATTAGAAGCTATTGAAACATCCCAGATACGAGGTCGACATATTGAAGATGTGAGCGATAATGAAGGAGAAGTTGAGGTGGGAGAAGCAATTGCAAATCAGCCAACGATCAATCCAGAAGAAGAAAGGTTCTTGAGGGTTTTGAGTAGAGCGAACACCAAACCACATTTTACTCCACCGGATTATGATGGCAAGTTGGATTTGAATGAATTGATGGATTGGATCTTGGAGATGGAGAAGTATTTTGATTTTAAGAATACCACAGAGAACGGAAGGTGAAATATGGTTGTACTAGGTTGAAAGGTCATACATCTCTTTGGTGGGAACATTTGTAGATAGACATATAGAGAAGAGGTAAAGAAAAGATGAAATCATGGGAGCAGATGGTTAGCAAGTTGAAATCGAAGTTTTTTCCTGCCGACTATCAAGTGAATTTGTTTCAAAAGTTGCAAAACTTGAAGCAGAAAGAAGCTAGTGTGAAGGAGTATACTGAAGCATTCTACAAGTTGAACATTAGATCCAAACATATCGATGATGAGGTTGAAGAAGTTGTTCAATCTTTGAATGGATTGCAAATGTCCATACAAGATGAACTCAATTTGATCAAATTGAACAGTGTGGAAGAAGCATATCAGTATGCCTTGAAGTCAGAAGAAAAGTTAAATAAAAGACATGAGTAGAAGTAGTGAGGTACAGGGGGAAGATTTCAGGGAGGAAGATCCTCTACTGGAGGTCAAGGAACCTATATCGATCAAAATAAAGACAAGGAAGTTATCCAAGATGGTAGTTCGTACCAAAGAGATGACATATTTTTTTACCGAAAGAAAGAAAATGAAGGTAACCAGAATGAAGATTATGGAAAGGAAGATAAAAGATAGGAAAAGAGAGTATTTAGAGGAAACTATTTCAATTGTGGAGGAGAAGGACATCGTGCCTTTGAATGAAAGAAGATAGAGAACCATGGAAGAGTAGCCTTGGCAGAAGAACCTACCGAATCAGGTAACAGACAAGAGGATGGAGAATTGTTGATGATAAGGAGATCACTATATCATATCGGGGGAGAGAAAGAGCCCTTGTAGAGGAAGAATTTGTTCCCGGAAAGTTATCACTTCTGGAATCTAAGATAGTTTTTTGGCTTAGAACACCAAAACTGCTTAGAATAGTTTGTCATTGGCATATCTTGTTGATCTCTTTCATAGCTTGCAGAGATTCAATTTTTTGTTTCCAAAGTTCCTTAGCATGTGGCCGACCTTCCGTTGGGTCCACACTTCATCCTTTAGATTTTCTGGAGGGATCTCTTCGACGGAGGCTGACCTTGTGTTTCACATGTTTCATTTTGATTCATTAGTATTTGTTTCATCTTGGATCGACGTGAATCATCCTTGATCATATAAATCAATGTAATGTAATAGGTAGTGATTAGAATATAAAGAATAAATCTAATGATTAGGTGTTCTGGAGTTGGCTCGAATTCTTGCTCGAGCCGGATGTTGCACAACACACATATTTTATAATCAGGCCTGAGAGTCGAATGTTGTATCATGCATGTTGCCGATAGTTTGTAATCGATCTCTTTGATTAAATACATCTGATTATGCATTGCCTCCATCATATTCTGTTGTTTGAGTTGTTTTAATTTGCTGCACGGTCCAGATTGTTCTCCATGAGGACCCTCCTAACTGTGACTGCACTAATTGGTATCAAAGAAAGATTTCATTTCGGCGATTGTGAAGTATTGTAAAGATTTTGTTATGGGGTAGAATAATTAAGGATCCAACCTGCAACTGCAAAGAACTTGCGTGAAGATGGCACGAAGAAATGCTAGAGGTGGTGGAGCACGTGGAAATATAGACCCTGGTGTGATGGAAATGTTGAGAGGAATTGCAGCCCGATTAGAAGCCATTGAAACATCCCAAAGACGAGGTCGACATATTGAAGATGTGAGAGATAATGAAGGAGAAGTTGAGGTGGGAGAAGCAATTGCAAATCAGCCAGTGATCAATCCAGAAGAAGAAAGGTTCTTGAGGGTTTTGAGTAGAGCGAACACCAAACCACATTTTACTTTAGCGGATTATGATGGCAAGTTGGATTTGAATGAATTGATGGATTGGATCTCGGAGATGGAGAAGTATTTTGATATTGAGAATACCACGAAAGAACAGAAGGTGAAATATGGTTGTACTAGGTTGAAAGGTCCTGCATCTCTTTGGTGGGAACGTTTGTAGATAGACCTACAGAGAAGAGGTAAAGAAAAGATCAAATCGTGGGAGCGGATGGTTAGCAAGTTGAAATCAAAGTTTTTTCCTGCCGACTATCAAGTGAATTTGTTTCGAAAGTTGCAGAACCTGAATTAGGAAGAAGCCAGTGTGAAGGAGTATACCGAAGCATTCTATAAGTTGAACATTAGATCCAAACATATCGATGATGAGGTTGAAGAAGTTGTTCAATATTTGAATGGATTGCAGATGTCCATAAAAGATGAACTCAATTTGATCAAATTGAACAGTGTGGAAGAAGCATATCAGTACGCCTTGAAGTTGGAAGAAAAGTTAAATAAAAGATATGAGTAGAAGCAATGAGGTACAGGGGGAAGATTTCAGGGAGGAAGATCCTATACTAGAGGTCAAGGAACCTATGTCGATCAGAATAAAGACAAGGAAGTTAGCCAAGATGGTAGTTAGTACCAAAGAGATGACATTTTTTTACCAGAAGAAAGAAAATGAAGGTAACTAGAATGAGGATTATGGAAAGGAAGATAAAACACACGAAAAGAAAGTATTTAGAGGAAACTGTTTCAAATGTGGAGGAGAAGGACATCGTTCCTTTGAATGAAAGAAGATAGAGAACCATGGAAGAGTAGCCTTGGCAGAAGAGTCTACCGAATCAGGTAACAGACCAGAGGATGGAGAATTGTTTATGATAAGGAGAGCACTATATCATATTGGGGGATAGTAAAAGCCCTTGTAGAGGAAGAATCTATTCAAGACAAGATGCAAAGTAGTCGGTAAGTGTTGTAAAGTGATAATTGACAGTGGAAGTATTGATAACATTGTTTCGAAAGAAATGGTGACTATGAATTTGGAGAGGTTGAAACATGCTTAGCCCTATCAAATAGCATGGATTCAAGATGAGCATAAGGTTTTGGTAAGTGAACGACTTTTGGTGCAATTTAAGATCGAAGTGTATCTTGATGAAATTTTGTGTGATATTATGCCTATGGATGTATGCCATATCTTGTTGGGTAGACCTTGGTAGTATGATAGGCAAGTGATACATGATGGAAGAAGGAATATATATATTGTTGTGGCCAATGGGGAGAAACAGATCTTGTTGCCTTTGGAGGAACTTGTGAAGAGTGAAGTTTGTACTAATGCCAGAATATGTCTAGTTGATGGAAGGAAGTTTCTAGATGGGATGAGACATGAGAATATGTGCTTTGCACTAATTCCTAAGAAGACAAAGAATCTAGAGCTTGAAGAAGAACCATCGGAGGAGGTAAAAGAGTTGTTGATAGAGTATGGAGACCTTATTTCAGATAATGTACCTGATGGATTGCCCCCTATGAGAAGTATCGGACATTGCATTGAGTTGATTCTTGGAGCTAGTTTGCCTAATAAATAAGCACACTGAATGACACTGACAGAGAGTGAAGAGTTGAATAGACAAGTGCAGGAGTTGTTGAGGAAAGGTTTGATCTGAGAGAGTTTAAGTCCTTATGCAATTCCAACAGTATTAGCACCTAAAAGGAATGGAGAATGGAGGATGTGTATTGATTCCAAATGAATAAACAAGATGACAATGAAGTACCGATTCCCTTTGTCTAGGATGAATGACATAATGGATTGTCTAAGTGGAGCCAGATATTATACAAAGATAGACTTGAAGAGTGGATACCATTAGATCAGAATCAAAGAAGGAGATGAGTGGAAGACAACATTCAAGGCAAATGAAGGACTGTATGAATGGTTGGTGATGCCTTTTGGATTGACTAATGCACCAAGCACTTTCATAAAATTGATGAATGAGGTATTGAAGAAATTTTTAGGTAAGTTTCTTACTGTATACTTGGATAACATTCTGATTTTTAGTAAAACAAAAGAGGAACATATGTTATATGTGAGACAATTTTTACAAAGGTTGAGAGAAGAAAAGTTGCTGAAAAATATTAAGAATTACAGTGTCATGAAGGAAGAGTTAGTATACTTGGGATTTGTGATATCTGTGGAAGGCTTAAAGATGGATCCTGAGAAAGTAAGAGAAATTGTTGATTGCCCTACACCGGAGAGCATTGAAGAGGTAAGATCATTTCATGGATTGGCTTGTTTTTACTGGAAGTTCATCAAAAAATTCAATTCAATTTGCACCCCTATGACAGAAACAATGAGAGAAGATTGTTTATGGTAAAAATGGAAACAACAATATGGAAAGACTAAATGAATTCAACCACAAAACCCTAGCCTAACAACAATAAAGATTCACCACAACATATGAAGATTACCTAAGATAAAGGCAAATCAACAAAATCACAAAAATTATACCATCACATGTCCAATAGGGTTTGGATCTCCATTCTTTCTATCTCCATTGATCTTGTTTGATATATTTGCTCTTAGATTTTATGTGTGCACAAGAGCTCAACAAAGAATGGAAATGTGGTTTTAAGTAGGCTTGATTGCATATGAAAGTTCGAATGCTAGTCCAGGAGGATTGATAATGAAGGAAGTATCTCCTTATATATAAGACACTATAAGAAATGGAGGGATAAGATTGAGAGGTGTAAAAGATAAATGGCCAGCTAGGATTAGAGGGTAGGTAGAAGAAAATAAGAAAATAATGAGAGGGTGGGTAGTGTAGAAATTAAGAGGTGAATGACATGTGTCATGGGTAGAAAAGGCTAACGAATTAATTAAATAAGTGAAGATTTATTTAAATAATAGAAGAAGTGGGATCAATTAAATAAATAAAATATTTATTTAATTTAGGAAAAGGACAATTTAAATAAATAAAAGTATTTATTTAAATGGGGAAAAGCTTAGAAGATGATTAGTGAATTAATTAAATAAATAAAGATTTATTTAATTAATAGAAGACTTAGGATAAAATAATTAAATAAATAAAAATATTTATTTAATTAGACAGGATAGTTTTAGGTGTATACATTTTGCTCCTCTTTGAGACAATGCAACTTGTCGCGTTGTTTCAAAGAAAATAAGATAAACTGATACAAAGTTGTCCCAAGATGGGAATGATATGCCCTCTCGAAAGATTGGATGAAAATGTCTGAAAAGATCGCAGAAAAATCTCTCGATAAGAAAGAAAGATGAGAAAGGACTGACCAAATAGGATAGAGTGACAAAGTCACGAGATAAAGAAGATTGACTAGGGCTAGGGTAGTCTATTAGATAGACTACGAGGGAAAACATCCTCATTATCATCAACACACCTAAGAGATCAGAGTGCAAAGAGAGCAGACAACGGTCAATAGCAATGGCATTGGTGCATAGATTCGATTGCATTCACTGATATTAGAGGCCAGCAAATGCAGGAGAGCCAGTGAGTACCACAAAACCTCCTTGTACCTTGGTGCATTAATTGTTTTCATAAATGCATATCAGGTAGGGTAATAAATGCGCATTAAGTATTTCTAAAAAAATGTCAAGCGGGTCAAATAACGGGAAGGCACGTCTACGTTGGTGCCAGGCACGTCTACGTTGGTGCCAGGCATGTTTTCATCGAGTGTAACCACATCTATGATTGTAAAAGCATCTATGTTAGATGCGAGCGCATTTGTGAAGTGCAAGCACATTTATGCAGGGCAGACACGTCTGTGCAGAACAGAGTCATGTCTGTGTGTTTCAGGTGTGTCTATGAAATGCAGAAAGGTCTGTGAAGTATGTAAGCATGTTTGTGTCATGAATGCACATTTATGTCTTCAAGGTCGAATCAAC